>NC_136410.1:37715733-37728233 GCF_051521515.1 Lactuca serriola
GAGCAAAAGGTAGAGTACCTGGATTCAAACTAGCAATATTAGGTGCAGCTGGAGGCATTCGTCAATAGTTTATTTCTCATTTTGCTGAAGAAATAGCAGAGGGGGTGTTGTGTGATAATGAAGATGTTTTATGAAGAAGCAGTTGAGTTCCTCATGAAGATCAAGAATTTACAGATCTTTTTGGAGGATCGAGACTATCTTACTTCCATATTCTTATGTTAATTATATGGTAAGTGTCTTGTTTGATGCTTCACTCATATATATTTATCTTATTACCTCATTTGTTATATTTTCATTTTACATTCTTATTATTAAGTAAAGCATTCGTTATGCTTAAACATTTTATCTATTATATATAGCATCTAATTGTGTGATAAACATATAACTCTTCAGCTCTATTCTTGGTTGATGTGGATACCAAATCAATATGATGCTGCTATTTCTTGGTGTAGCCTTATTCTGTACATTTTTAATACATTTTGTGTTTCAGATGTAGGGGAAAGCTTCAATATTCAACAGTTATGGTTGTGGCGGTTTTTTTAAGTGGCAGAAAGTTGATTGATGAAGTTTTTTTTTTCGTATGATATCATTTAGTGCCATAATCTCCAATAGTTCCCTTATTTTTGTAACATCCCGGAATAGCAAGAGTAGAGTTGAACGGCTAAAAGTGTTATTTGGGAAAAAGTGACTCGGCGAGTCCATGGATGGACTCGGCGAGTAGAGTCGCGACTTGGTCGCGTGTTAAGTAGCCGAATCAGCGAGTCAATGAGATGGACTCGGCGAGTAGGCGCTGAGTGGAGGAAACCCTAATTCTCGGGGTTGAGCCCTATTTAAAGAACATTATACCCTTCCCCCAGCCTCTTTATTTCCCTTTGAAGTCCAGAAACCCTAGAAAGTGCGATTGAAGGAGATTGGAGCGTATTTGGAGCATTAGAGGAGTTTGTTGAAGGAATTTTGTGAGATTGAAGGCTTGGGGCAAGGGGCTTTGCTTGGATTCGAATTACATTGCAGTTGGGGCGTCCATTGGAGGTAATATCTCGTTCTTGGACTGATTGTATGTTGTTTCTTCATTTTGGGGTTTGTGGGATCTTGTCTAAGGATGTAATTGGAAGCCTAGAGGTTAGATCTGAGGTTGCTACCTCAGATCTGGAATGGAGAAGAATCAGAGAGCATGAAAGTCCCTGTGTTGGGGTGTTTAGTGAAGCTTGCATGTCCCAAACCCTAGTTATAAGTGAATAAGGCCTAGATCTCTTTGGATTCACGTAAAGTTTTCCACTTTACGTGATGGATGAGTTGTATGAGGCTAGATCTATGTTTGGGATCATTTGCATGGCCAGGAATGCTTCTGAATGGATTCAGATCGGTGGTACTCGGCGAGTCACATGGGTGAACTCAACGAGTTGCTTGAAGATGAGCTGGGACTCGACGAGTTGGAAGAACAACTCGGCGAGTCGGATGAAGATAGCATGGAACTCGGCGAGTTGTATGAACAACTCGGCGAGTAGGTTGATGATAGCCTTAGACTCGGCGAGTCTTGTCGAAGAGTTCCGATATTCTCTGGTTGAGTCGAGAATCGGTGAGTCAAGGGATGACTCGGTGAGTTGTGTGCGAGTGGACTCTGAGTTGTTGGACTCGGCGAGTCTCGGGGTGACTCGGCGAGTTAGGTCGCAGATTGAGAGAAGTTCTGAGTATGGGAACTCGGCGAGTCAGAGGGTTGACTCGGCGAGTAGGGTCAGTCAGGGGTTGACTTTGACCTTGTCTTTGACCAAGGGTGGATCAGTGGTTTCCAGGGGTATTCTAGTAATTCTTGATTATTGTTTTGAGTTCAGTGCATTGGTGGTTGTCCAGTGGTGGAGATCGTATCAGTGATCGGAGTAGCTTGGATTATCTGTTCAGCCGGCAGTTTCGAGGTGAGTTATCCTCACTATATCAACGGGGTCTAAGGCACCAAGGCCGGCCCTTATCGGATTGAGATCCGAGTAGTTGTTATTATGTTACTGCTTTGATATGTTTGCATCCTGTGAGTTAGGATGGTATATGCTAGAGACCTGATTGAGATCGGTATCCTGAGAGATAGGGAGATGCTATGTTAGTGACCTGTTAGGTCGGTATCCTGGTTAGGATGGTGGTATGTTATGTGATCTGTTGATCTGCTTGTTGACTGTGAATTGTTAGATGATTGTATGTATATGTGCACATGGATGTTTGGACTGGAGTTGGGTTGAGGCGGGTCCTGCTGTGTGCAGTAGGCCAAGATACCCAGGGCGGACCGGTTGTTCCGTAGGCCCAGCGAGCGGTCCGGATAGGCTGTAGGTCCCGATAGGGGCGGACCAGACGTGCCGAAGGCTCGGAGAGCGGACCAGACAGACTGAAGGCCCGATGCGGGCGGACCAGTCATACTGTAGACTCAGAGAGTGGACCAGTGAGATTGAAGGCCCGGGAACGGGCGGACCAATCACACTGCAGACTCGATGTATGCGGATAGACTCAGAGGGTGGACCAGGTGGACTGTTGGCCGGTGTGGCGGACCAGTCACACAGTAGACCCGGAGAGCATGGTTGTTCTGTGTTTGGATATGTTGTGGCATGTTATGCGTGTATGGTATTGCGGTTGGTATTTTGGGGATATCTCACTAAGCTTTCGGGCTTACAGTTGTGGTTTCATGTTTTTCAGGTTCTTCAGGAGATCGTGGCAAGGCGAAGGCGTGATCGTACCGCTCCTCATGATTTCATGGTGTTATGATTATGGGAATACGATAAATGTTTTGTATTGAAAACCTTTTTGTAAAGAATTATTGGAATCGAGATGTTTTTGAAAAATTTAAAATTTGTTGTACTTTTCGGTCGTTACAAGATGGTATCAGAGCCTTGGTTTGAGTGAATTGGAGGAACACTCGTGTGACTCCAGTCTCAAATCGAGGAGAGTTTTCAAAAGAGTATTTAAAAATGGTTTTCAAAATGAGTAAGGGAGGACGCGGAGGTACGATCAGCCGGAGCCAGTAAGTAACCCCCAAAATACCATGCATGTTATTTGTTTTTGAGCTTTGATAGAACAGCATGCTAGTGATAGGCTAGGGATCTTCAGGATTTCATGATATGTTGCCTGATATGTGATGCCTGTAGCCTAGGGTCCCTTATGGGAGATTCTCAGTGTTCCTCTAGTAGTGAGTGTTGATCGTTGTTATGCATGTTCTCTAGGGTATTGTGGTAGTACTTCATGCAAATATGGGTAGGTGTGGAAGGTAGTATGGGCCCGTATTACTGAAAGCACAGGACCCATACGCGTATCAGGGAAACCATGATCTCTAGGGTGGGTTGAGAGAGAGAGTTGGATCCCAGGGTGTGGGGAGAGTCTGAGATTTTGTGTGGTGTTTCTTTTCAGTATGGAGATTCCGAGGCATGATGAGAGTGGATCCGGGTCAGGATCGGGAGCTGGAGAGAGAGTTCCGGGCGAATTGGTGCCGCCCGAAGTTATTGGTCAGATGAGCACAAGCGAGTTGGACGCAAGGATTCGTGAGATCCTGTGTGAGGAGATTGCGGAGTTGTTTCAGGCTGAGTTGCCAGAGCTGTTTGGGTCGATTAAGACCGCCATGGTGGAGTATTTTGATGAGCGCTATGCTGCTCTTGCAGAGACGGCTACCGCGGCGGCTACAACAGCTGTAGCGGCGGCAGGTGGAGGAGCGCGTCGTGGCTTTCAGTATCGGGACTTCGCTAATACGAAGCCTCCCACCTTCGATGGAGTCCAGGACCCGATCGTCGCTATGAGGTGGTTATCGGACGTGGAGGGATGTTTCTTTACGTGTTCATGCCCTGCCGATCAACGGGTGTGGTGTGCTCTGAACCTGTTGAGGCTCGGGGCGAAGGATTGGTGGAGATTGACCATGGGGTCATTTTCAGATGCACAGAGAGCCGCGGTTTCATGGGATCAGTTCAGAGAGATGTTCATCACTCGTTATGTTCCACAGGTTGAGAGGGAGAGATTGGCTCAGGAGTTCCTTGAGCTGAAGCAGGATTCGGAGTCGGTGACTGAGATCACTAGGATGTTCACTAAGAGGCCGATGTTTTGCCCAGAGTTCGCTTCAGAGCAGGCTCAGATGTCTCAATATCTGAGCATGCTCAAGAGGGACATCAGGCAGTTTGTGTCTGCACAGAGGTGCGAGACGTTGTTGGAGTTGCAGGAGGCCGCTAGGCGGCGTGAGTTAGAGAATGAGTTGAAGTTGCGTGAGCTGAGGCAGGCCCCGGTGCAGTCGCAGCCGGCGTCGAAACGGTCCAAAACCGTTGATGTTAGAGCGGGGGAGATGAGCAGCCACACTTGTGGGAAGTGTGGGAAGGGTCACACCGGGGTTTGTAGGACCGGTGGTGCATGCCGCAAGTGCGGAAGGGATGGGCACTATGCGAGGGATTGTCGGCAGTCAGCGCCAGTTCGGGATTTGAGGATCTACTATCATTGTCATCAGGTTGGACATTTGAGGGCCAATTGTCCACAGTTTGCTGCAGGATCGGTGCAGGCTCCAGCACCGGCCACTTTGAGTATCACTGGTGGAGGTCAGGGTGGAGCGGAGCCCCCAAGGGCTCAGGGTCGTGCTTTTCAGCTCATTGCAGAGGAGGTCAGGGCAGTGCCAGAGACAGCTGCGGGTATGTTTCTTTCTTGATGTCTTGTTATCTTGCGATTTTGTAGTGTATTGGTTTGCGCTGGTATCTTTGTGTGGATTTCGATGCGGTATTCATCGTTGTGCGGGTTGTGGTTTGGGTTATGGATTTGTGTTTCGGGTTTTCGTCTTGGTATCCATTGTTCCCTGAGGGTTTGGTATGATTATAGTTTGGTGTTTTGGTGCTTTCGTTTGTTATCGTTCGTAAGGGTTATTAGTGGAGATGCGACATTGGGTTGAATGTCGGGTAGCATCTACATTCGTGGAATGGATAATTAGAGATTGGATTCTTTTTGAGCGGATTGGTCAGTGAGGAGATGTGTTTTGCTGAGGGTTGTTCATGATTGTGAGAAGCAGTCAGTGTGTAAGTGTTCTCTTTGTGTGGGTTGTTCTGGAAGGTCGTTAATGGCGACCGGTGGTTGTTGGTCAGTGCTTTAAGTGGGGGAGCATTGGAAAAATTCTCCGGGAGATCGATGATTATTTGAGGGTGCTTAGCTGTTGGGATTCAGCAGTGTTCTGTCAGCCTAGAGTATAGGCTGATAGGAGCGAGTGTCGGGCATGCGGGGCGGGATACAGACCTAGGGCATTGATTATGGAGGCCTGGAAGTAGGCCAGGATCGAGTATGTTGATGGAGTTAGAGTTCGGAACCCCTAGAGGGCTAGAACGGTATGCATGGGAGGATTTTCAGAGGTGATAGCTCGGAATGATGAATGCTAGTTGAGCGGTCCGGATAGACTGAAGGCCGGTAGGCGTACCAGTCAGGCCGAAGGCTCGGAGAACGGTCCAACCAAACTAAAGGCACTGTGAGCGGTCCAGATTGGCTGAAGGTTCTGAGGGTGGTCCAGATGGGCTGAAGGCCTGGTGAGGCGGTCCAGTCATGCTGAAGACTCTGTAGGTATTGATGGATCTGTTGAGGTTATGGTATGGGGAATGTCGTAGTGTGTTGCATTGGAAGGTCTGGCCCCGGGTTGTGATTTTGATGAGTTGAGTTGGTGCATGGGCTTGAGAGCCCCTGCGATGAGAGCCAAAGTATGTGTGTTGCATTGTTAGCGGATACGCAAAAACGGTGGTGTCGCGTTGGGCGAGCACCGTGGCACTTGTTAGGGTGGCAATGTGGCCAAGTGGATTCCTTGGAAAAGGAAGAGAGAAAGGTGTGTAACTCCGAGAGGGAGTGCAAGTTCACGGAAGTGAAAGCTGCAGAGCAGAGTTATGATTAGAGTATTTCGAGTATGGTTTTTGGGCATCGTGCTTGCGGCAGTGGAGTAGAAGCTCATCCGGTGTGGGATGTCTGCTGAGGTTGCGGAAGGAACTCCGCAGGTGTAGAGCCAAGAGGCTTGGAAACGATGCAGGGGGAGAGTCCTGGACTCTCAATGTGATTTTGATCAGGGCATTGGGTATGTATTGGTGGTTCATCCTGGGGGATGTTTGAGGGTGTCATCAGTGTACCGGGTTTTCCAAACCTGAGGGTGCTAGAGCTAGTTCAGCATGTGTATGCGATTGCAAAAGGAGAACTCGTGGGAGTTGCTCTGAGATAAAGAATGGGTCTTTCCGTCGTCACGGAAAGGATAGAGTGAGATTCGGATCGGGGATCCGATGGTTCATGGTTTTCTAGCCCTTATGAGTCGAGTGATGGCTGTGAGTTGGAGCAGTGTTGCTTTATGAGCAGTACTCAGTGATTAAGTGAAGTTGTTAGAGGGTGAATCCGGTGCTCGATTTGGGACGGTGGTCAGGACACCGTGAGGAAGGGAAAGTGCGTTCGAGTTTCGTTTGGGTATGCCTTGAGGGACCTGGTCTGGTTGAGGCCAAGTGGCGCGATGCGGAAGTATCTTTGGAATTGAGTTGCTGTAGGCTTCGAGGGCGAAGCCTAATATAAGTGGGGGAGAATTGTAACATCCCGGAATAGCAAGAGTAGAGCTGAACGACTAAAAGTGTTATTTGGGAAAGAGTGACTCGGCGAGTCCATGGATGGACTCGGCGAGTAGAGTCGCGACTTGGTCGCGTGTTAAGTAGCCGAATCGGCGAGACGATAAGATGGACTTGGCGAGTAGGCACTGAGTGGAGAAAACCCTAATTCTCGGGGTTGAGCCCTATTTAAAGAACATTATACCCTTCCCCCAGCCTCATTATTTCCCTTTGAAGTCCAGAAACCCTAGAAAGTGCGATTGAAGGAGATTGGAGTGTATTTGGAGCATTAGAGGAGTTTGTTGAAGGAATTTTGTAAGATTGAAGGCTTGGGGCAAGGGGCTTTGCTTGGATTCGAATTACATTGCAGTTGGGGCGTCCATTGGAGGTAATATCTCGTTCTTGGACTGATTGTATGTTGTTTCTTCATTTTGGGGTTTGTGGGATATTGTCTAAGGATGTAATTGGAAGCCTAGAGGTTAGATCTGAGGTTGCTACCTCAGATCTGGAATGGAGAAGAATCAGAGAGCATGAAAGTCCCTGTGTTGGGGTGTTTAGTGAAGCTTGCATGTCCCAAACCCAAGTTATAAGTGAATAAGGCCTAGATCTCTTTGGATTCACGTAAAGTTTGCCACTTTACGTGATGGATGAGTTGTATGAGGCTAGATCTATGTTTGGGATCATTTGCATGGCCTGGAATGCTTCTGAATGGATTCAGATCGGTGGTACTCGGCGAGTCACATGGGTGAACTCGACGAGTTGCTTGAAGATGAGCTGGGACTTGACGAGTTGGAAGAACAACTCGGCGAGTCGGATGAAGATAGCATGGAGCTCGGCGAGTTGTATGAACAACTCGGCGAGTAGGTTGATGATAGCCTTAGACTCGGCGAGTCTTGTCGAAGAGTTCCGATATTCTCTGGTTGAGTCGAGAATCGGTGAGTCAAGGGATGACTCGGTGAGTTGTGTGCGAGTGGACTCTGAGTTGTTGGACTCGGCGAGTCTCGGGGTGACTCGGCGAGTTAGGTCGCAGATTGAGAGAAGTTCTGAGTATGGGAACTCGGCGAGTCAGAGGGTTGACTCGGCGAGTAGGGTCAGTCAGGGGTTGACTTTGACCGTGTCTTTGACCAAGGGTGGATCAGTGGTTTCCAGGGGTATTCTAGTAATTGTTGATTATTGTTTTGAGTTCAGTGCATTGGTGGTTGTCCAGTGGTGGAGATCGTATCAGTGATCGGAGTAGCTTGGATTATCTGTTCAGCCGACAGTTTCGAGGTGAGTTATCCTCACTATATCAACGGGGTCTAAGGCACCAAGGCCGGCCCTTATCGGATTGAGATCCGAGTAGTTGTTATTATGTTACTGCTTTGATATGTTTGCATCCTGTGAGTTAGGATGGTATATGCTAGAGACCTGATTGAGATCGGTATCCTGAGAGATAGGGAGATGCTATGTTAGTGACCTGTTAGGTCGGTATCCTGGTTAGGATGGTGGTATGTTATGTGATCTGTTGATCTGCTTGTTGACTGTGAATTGTTAGATGATTGTATGTATATGTGCACATGGATGTTTGGACTGGAGTTGGGTTGAGGCGGGTCCTACTGTGTGCAGTAGGCCAAGATACCCAGGGCGGACCGGTTGTTCCGTAGGCCCAGCGAGCGGTCCGGATAGGCTATAGGTCCCGATAATGCATACATTGCATATATTTTGTGGAGCTCAAGATATAGAGGACAAGAGGAAAGGTATCAAAATTAGCGAAGAGAGTTGGCAAAAAAAATTAATCTGCACATTGTTTCATACAACAATGTGAGGGCACCCGGTTCATTTGCTATTTTTCTCTCTTCTCTCTCCCGTTTTGCATCGATTTGCGTGCCAGAAATACCTCGAAGCCCCGGTATTATTCTCGAGCCCCGAAGCAAGTTTCGAAGCCCCGAAGATCCCAAGAAGTGCGATTCCCGAGCCGAAGCTTTGCCCGCGAGAAGTTCGATTTTTGTGGAGATCCTCCAGATCTGCTGAGGATTACTACTTCTGCAAGCCGTAGTGCTGTCCGATCATCTTCTAATCAAGTGAGTGTATACTACCTTTCATAAACACGATAATAATACAAGTATGGTTTGAGTGTATTAAGTATATTGTTGTTTATATGTGTGAGTGTGTAGTTACTTTCTTCTAACACATAAATATGAAGTAGTTGCTATGAAATACGTGCTATGTGTTTATATATTATTTGTGTATTTGAGATGGACATGGAATTGATGTTTTATACAAGTGTTAAATGATTTAAATTGTGTAAGTATTTATATCTACGAAAATGTTGAGTAGAACTTGGGTAGATGGGATAGTTGGTGACTATGGAGTTAGCGCCTATTGTATAAACCTTGGCGACGATGTGACTTCGTGCCTATTTGATGAACCTTGGCGACTATGGAGTTAGCGCACGTTGAGTAAACCTTGGCGACTATGGAGTTAGCGCTTTTTAAGTGAACCTTGGTGACTATGGAATTAGCGCCTGATAACTATGGATTTAGTACTTGATAAATAAACTTTGGCAGCAATGGATTTTGTGCCAATTCCTTGGGAATAAATGAATGAAGGATAGTTGGCTCTTAGGGTGAAACCTTAAGAAGATAATGGGGATGGGTAATTGGGTTGATTGTTTGCTGATTAAATATAGTAATTATATTATTGTGGGTTGAAAACCCTATATGCTCACCAGGCTCCCAAGCCTGACCCACTCAGTTTTCTTTACATTACAGGTGATGGCACAAGAGTATAAGTTGGTGGACTTAACGAGAGATTTTGGATTATAGATCAGTAGTTATAAATAACTGTTGTAAGGTTTATTTTATACTGTTTATGCTTTTGCTCTGTATCGAACATGACATCCCAAGGTTTTATTATTTAATGAAAATACATTGTCTTTGAGAAACGTTTTGATAAATTCTATCATATTTTATTTTGGGAACAAATTCCGCAACTCTTTTAATCAAAAGATTACTCTGATTTTATAAAAATAAAGCATAAACTAATCGGTCTTTTCTGGCCGTGAACTAGGGGATGTCAGAGTTGGTATCAGAGCATTAGTTTAAGTGAACTATGAATTTGTAGGATTTCTAGACTTAAACTTAGAATGCTAAGTGATGATTGTGAGATGGGTGTCTACCATATTTTAAGACACGAGCACTAGTATGTTTTAAGAAAATTGCCTAAAATGCTATTATGTGCTAATTGTTATATGTTTGCCATATATGACATTATTTGTTCGGATCTATGGTCTGTTGCCGACCGGATCTGGAAACCTTATGTGTTTAGGATTCTAAGCGTGCGTCTACGATATTAGAACTAGCATGTAAACGTTTCGGAGTGATAAGGATGATTTGAATATCTATCGTGAATAAGGATCTAATTTCACCATATTCGGTGTACAGATCAAAAATGGTGAGAATGAGGAGTGGAGTTGGAAATGCTGATGAAAACAGGAATCAAGTACCAGTGATTGGACAAATACCTGTTGTAGCGGCAACGCCTGAACCAATGACAATGGCCGGAGTTCAAGTGATGATCCAAGCAATATTGGATCATCAGATGGAAGAAACCAGACGTCTGATTAGGCAGAATCGCGAAGAATTGTTAATTCAAGTTGAAGAGCCCGAAGTAAATGGAGGGCATTCTGAAGGAGGAAACTACAGTGGGACCGTTGGTCAAGCCAACCCACCAATAGTTCGCCGAAACAACCAGGATGGAAGAAATGACGGACGTGGATGCAAGTACAAGGATTTCATGGCATCCAAACCACCATGTCTTTCTGGGAGCCCGACATCGGTGCAAGTCATGGACTGGATCTCCGAGATGGAGACAATGTTTGAAAGTTGCGAGTGTAGCAACAGACAGAAGACCACTCTTGAAATCCCTCTGTTAAAATCTGGAGTACTGAGCTGGTGGAAGTTACTGGCCGGTTCAATGCCCAAGGGGGAAGCTAGCAAGATGTCTTGGGAAGAGTTCGTGGAGCAAATGAAAATGCAATACTGCTCTGAGCAGGATCTTCTGGAAATCAACAATGAGTTCCAGAATCTAAAGAAGGGAAAATTGAGCGTTACTGAATACGCTACAAGCTTTACGGAGAAGATGAAGCTTATTCCATACCTAATTCCAACTGAACTTTTCAAGGTTAACAAGTTTGCCAATGGATTACCTGCGGACTTTGGTCCGATAGTTAAGCAAGCAACCACTCTGAAAGCCGCCATCTGGGCAGCCAAGAATGTTGAGACCCAAATAAAAGAAAAGGGTCTGGAAAGAGCTGAAGTTGGAGAGAAAAGGAAGCGTGAAGTATCTTCAATAATCGACAAAGAAAGCAAAATTCTTGAAATCTGGAGGAAGAGATGAAGCTAAGTGGTGTGAGAACTGTAAAAAGAAACACTTCGGGAAGTGTAACGAGGAGACGACCTGCTACAAATATGGGAAGGCAGGGCATTTCGCCAACAAGTGCGCACCTATCAAAAAGGTGTGCTATAGGTGTAACGAAGAAGGGCATATTTCTAAAGACTGCCCAAAGAAAAACGCACGGCCACAGCCAAGGGCATTCCACATGTTCCTCGACGAAGCATAAAAGGATGGGAGGATTAAAAGATGAAGACTTCATATTAATATATAAAGTTTGTATCAGGAAGCATAGCCTGCTAGAGGCATAGTATAGGGTGAACTTGAACTTTTGTGTAATAGTTTCAAGAATTAATATAAACCCTGGTTTTGTTATCTGATGTGTTGAATGATTATATGATTTATGTATGGTGACTTGGTTAACTGCGAGACAATACTTGGGACGAGTATGAGTAGGTGTGAATAGTAGTAGAGATCTATACTACCGGAAGCACAAGACTCACGCTTGGATCATGGGAAGTCGCAAAGTTACCAAGACGCTAGTAATTGATTCCATTTTATTCAAGTATGTCATTACCATTGTTTCGGTAATGACTAGTAAGACGGTTGTTATTTCGACCCTAGTGGTCATATCAATTGAGTCCGACTACGATGAGAGGTCATCGGGACACGACCCATCGGTCTATTGCAATAGATAAAGTAATGTATTTATCCTAGGAAGAAGAAGGAGTCCGCAATAAGGATTTATTTTGTAACTTGAAGATTACGATTGAAAGTCCAACATAGTACGAAGAGCAGATGCAGGATTGAGCATCTAGGTTATTACTTAGGATGGAAATATAACTTATGGAGTCAGTATACAAATCCTATTTCGTTGATGATTTCGGGACGTAATCATCCTAAGGGGGAGATAATTGTAACGCTCGTAGATCAGGGCTAGTCAATTTAGAGACGCTAAGCGTCAAAAATGACTTTTTGATACAAGATTATTTAGAATGAATAATCTTAACTAAGTTGTAGTATATGTTACAAGGATTCCGTACATATAAAGAACGCCGAAATCCGAGTTATAACGATGAAGTTATGACCTGTCGAAGTTTCGAGACAGAACCGGCACGACACAACGCGACGTAAAAAGTGAATTTACGTTAGAGCGATATTTAGCCTTATCAATCTAAATGAAAGCCGTAGAATACATTAAACCATGAGCGTGCATAAAAAGAACGCCCAAATCTGACTTCGTATGAGGAAGTTATGATTTTTCGAAGTTTCGACTTAGCGGTATGCAGCCCGAATGCTCGATTTGAGACTGAGCGGTTTTTAGCCGAACCAATCTAAATGAGAATTGAAGATCTCATTAATTATAGTAAAACGATAAAAAGATAGGCGAAAACGGACGTCGGATGAAGAAGTTATGATTTTATAACGGAGTTTTCCTGTCCCGGCCTACTAAAAATAAATAATAAAAATAAATTCAAAATTAGCCGACAGAGTCTAAACGAAAGTTGTAGAGCGTAGTCTCACCATCGCGTGGATATAAAGAACGTCGAAAACGGAGTTCGTATGAAGAAGATATGA
>NC_136410.1:37733233-38233233 GCF_051521515.1 Lactuca serriola
CTAGAAAAAAAATATATGTAGTTTGGTATATTTAGTTGAATCGGTCCGAGTTTGATCTATTTGGACCATAAAAGAAGCATTTTCCTTTCACTACATACATTTGAAACTCCCATGATTTTTCAAATTGTTTCCAATGATATTTTAAAAAAAGTTACATAATGTTATATAAAAAGAAAAAAAAACATCTACCTAAACATAAAATTATAATTGTTTGAAAATTCGATTTGATTAAAAGCACGAAATATATACGCAAATTATATTTTATAAATGACTTCTTTTTATACTGAACTTTTGAATCTTGAAAATACATATAAACAAACTTTCTATATTAAGTACCTAACTGAATTTATGATTTTAGAATTGAACAAAAAGTTATTTAATAAAAACTTACTTTTTTTATAGCAACTTACGAGATTATAGAAAAATGGAACTATTGAACAATAAAGAAAAGGTAAACAAGAGAAAGTGTGTTTTACTAAATAAGTTGAATAATGTTTTATTAACAAGAAAGCGTGTTTTATTACAATGTATTCATCCCACATCGATGGTGAGAGTAAACAAGAGAATGTTTCCTCTTCTATAAATAGGAAAGGTTGTGAATGTTTCAAAGGGACCAAACCATGAGAACTTCCTTATGCATACCATTTTAGGATGTTAAGGGTATTCTTTGGTGAAATTGTCTTTATTGGCAACTGTCCATTTAAGTTTTAGAATCCCGAAAATGGTTTTGAACAAGATTTTTTTAGGTTCAAACAGAGTTTCAGTTGAAAAACCGTTATGTAGTTTGGTATATTGAGTTGAATCGGTCTGAGTTTGATCAATTTGGACCGATAAAGGAAGCATTTTCCTTTCAACACATGCATTTGAAACTCCTATGATTTTTCAAATTGTTTCTAATAATATTATAAATAAGTTACCTAAACATAAAATTATAATTGTTTGAAAAATAAATTTGATTAAAAAACACAAAATATACAAACCGAGTTTCAATAGAAAAAATGTTATTTAGGTTGGTATATTAAGCTGAATCGGACCGAGTTTGATCAATTTGGACCAATAAATGAAGCATTTTCCTTTCACCACATACATTTGAAACTCTCATGATTATTCAAATTGTTTATAATAATATTATAAGTTATATAAAGTTATATAATTATAAAAAAATCTACCTAAACATAAAATTATAATTGTTTGAAAAATCACTTTGATTCAAAAGCACAAAATATATACTCGGTTATATTTTATAAATAAATTCATTTTATAATGACATTTTGAATCATGAAAATACATATAAATAAACTTTCTATATTAAGTACCTTACTAAATTTATGATATTAGAATTTAACGAAAAATTATTCAATAAAAACTTAATTTTTTATAGCAACTTACGAGATTACTGAAAAATGGAACTATTGAACAATAAATTTTCTAGATAACGTTTATTATTATTATTTAATATTTTATTTAACAAAATGAAATTATTGGCAAATAAAGAAATGAGTTTAATTAAAATGTCTTCATCCCACATTGATTGTGAGAGTAAACAAGAGAATGTATTATCCTCTATAAACAGGAAAGGTTGTGAAATATTTCAAAGGAACTAAGCCATGAGATCTTCCTTGCATCTAACTTTGTAGGACGTTGAGTGTATTCTTTGATGAGATTGTCTTTGTCGACAAGTGACCAATTAAATTTCAGAATTTCAAAAATGATTTTGGACCGTATCTTTTAGATTTGGATCGAGTTTAATAAAGATCCGAGTGTCTTATGGCTAATTTAGGCAAAATCACTTCCATTGGAGGCCGAGTTTAAGTAATATGTCGAGTATTTGGTTGTGTTAGCCAAGTTTTACAACCCTATATGTAATACAATTTAAAGTTTTAACCTTATAAAAGACGTCACTATTATCATATGTTCTACATAATTATGGTAATATTTATGATACAAAACATTTTTTTTACTATTTAAGATAAAAAGTTGTCTCTATTATCATATGCTGTACAGAATGATAAAATTTAAGATAGATAAAAAAATGTCTCCATTATCGTATTTTCTACATAATGATAATATTTAATATAAACGTTTTAATTTAATATGAAATTATTATTTAATAGATAACAATAACGATTTATTTATTAAATTTTTTTTTTCTATTTTAATCATATAAATTTATATATGCAAAACAATTTCAAGTTCCAACCTTATCTCTTAATATATAGTTCAACATAATACCAATACTAAAAATCATTTTTTATATTTTTTTTATGAAATTATTATTTAATTGTTAATAACAATGACTTAGTTATTTTTAATATAAAATATTTTTTTATATCACACGCAACGCGCGGGCATTCGCCTACTATATATATATATATATATATATATATATATATATATATATATATATATATATATATATATATTAAATCCAAATGAGCTTAGGGATAGTTCTTTTTTAGGCTTTTTGCTACAAAATTTTGCTGAATTTGACACTTTTAGTCCCTAAAGTCAAAATTTTTGCATTTTTGCCTTTTGATTAAGTTTTTGTGCCTGATGTGTGTAAAATGCACTTGTCTTATCCCTACTTTTTATTAATAAATTTAGCACACAAAGGCAGTGAACTTGTCTTTTAGTGGTATAGTTTAGTAAGTAAGGTATCGAACTCAGGGAACGGAAAATTAACTTAATAACTAATTTTAACTAAAACAATTAATGAAAGTAAAAGGTTTTTCTTCTATTTTTGCAAGACTAGAAACTTAAGCACACCATAAAACACTTAATTAACTAAATAACTAAAGCAAACAACTAATTCACCAAATTTGATAAAGATGTTTCTATTTAGGTTCAACTAATTCACTCCTATGCTTATTTGTATTTATGATAGATTAATTGTTATTGGCTACCAATTATAGTGGTTAGGTTCATGTTCATTACTCCTAACCCTTAGACAATTAACTAATTTAAGCGGTGATCAAGTGTTTAAACTAATTAATTCCCTAAATTAATAATTTGGATTAAATAAGATTTGTAGTGGTTAATCAAATTAATAGTTAAATTAACCTCTTGTTTGATGGTTTCTCAAACAAGCTCACACATTAATCTAATTATTGTCTCGTTAATCTTAGTTTCATAATCATTATTCCTAAGCATATGAGTTAGTGTTCACATAGACATATGAGGTTAACAACTAAGAGATGTTCATGCAGCTTAACTGTCTTCTAATTAACAAAAAATAATTGTGATTAATGCATAAGGTTCTTTAACAAACTTAATTTAATAGATCACCAATAAACAATTAACCAAAAGCTAAGAATTAAACCATAGGAGTTCCTTTGTATTCCCCAAACAGAAACAAAAACGTATTTAGCTCATAGTTGCAGTAAAAACAAACACAAAAACAAGTTTAACTAGATTAAACATACTCAATTCCTAAAGCTAAGTGGAATGATTAACCTAGTTGCTTCAATTCTTCAAAAGGTTGAAGATTAGAATTCCTCAGCGTCTTCCAGGGTTCTCAATCGCAGATGGATCTTCAAAAATCGCCAGAAAAGTAGTCCCATCGGATAAAGGCTTGGTTTTTATAGATATCTCAAAACAGGGTGTACTCGGCAAGTAGCAGACCCAACTCGCCGAGTAGACTCGTAGTTATCTGTCTTAAATCAGGAGTCGTGGCTATCCTCTGGAATATTCTGATGGACTCGCCGAGTAGGCTCGTGTACTTGCCGAGTAGATGAGTTTTTTTCCCTCAATCTTCATTCTTTGGTCTTCAATTGCTTTCCCTTGTTCCCTTTCACTCCCAACCATGTCTTTTGGACTGAAAATAAAATTTAAACAATATTAAGTACCTTTTGTCCATATTATTCACATAATTAGTTAAAAATGAATAAAAATGTATACTAAATAATTAACTAATTATGCACATATCAAAATACCCCACACTTGACTTTTGCTTGCCCCCAAGCAAAACTAAATTTTAAACATATTAGAATCACATATGACAACTCCAATCTAACCCAGCCATTATGCCAAGACGGCAACGCATGCATTTGTGTCTAAAATTTTTCCTAAGGACCCCCCATACTCCAAATACTCACAATTCTCATAAACACTTGCCCACTTACTCCGAACTATGCTCATTTTATGCAACCCTCTGAATCCATCCGCAGAAAACCTCTTACCCTCAAGGTGTTTTTAGTTGAGCAACCCAAGCATACATAATCTAGAATTACAACTTTTCAATACCACTATGGAGCTCTTTTGAATTCTTCACTTCCTTGATAATTTGATCTTTGATCTCTTTGAATTCACCACCTTTATTGTTTGATTTTTTTGGTATCTTCAACTTTTTGAATTTCTTGGAATTTTGATCTTTTGATCTTTACATTATTTGCTCCAAAATTGTTACAACTTTTCTTGTAATTCTCTCGTTTTTTTACATGTACCTCTCTTTTTTCACTCAAATCCCTACATGCTTAAGCAGGGGCGCTCAACCTCAACCTTTATTGGCTAACGATAATAATTTTCCTGGATACATTTCAGGTTTAGGCTGCTAAACATATTGTATCCCTCGGGCTGAGCGGGGTCGTGTTTTTGTCCCATGATTTCACTGGAATAAGGAAGCCACAAATGCACTAGAACGTATATAGGCTCAACTAAACATTTGGGTTTTCATGCAATTATCAACACAATTCTAAC
Organism: Lactuca serriola; assembly: GCF_051521515.1. Classification (NCBI taxonomy): domain Eukaryota; kingdom Viridiplantae; phylum Streptophyta; class Magnoliopsida; order Asterales; family Asteraceae; genus Lactuca; species Lactuca serriola. The sequence goes on from NC_136410.1 coordinate 37,737,929, forward strand.
ATGGAATCCTAATTTTGCTTTTACCAAAATTTTCTAAATTAAGTCCTAAGTAATATTTTTGGTATGCAACAAATTTTTAAAATTAGCCTAAATTAAGATTCTAAGTTGTCTAATATGTGACCAACCCCCTGCCCCACATGTATTCTATGCAATGCCCTCATTGCATGTTATACAAAAAATAAAAAAAATGCAAATATAGAGGGAATTGAAACAAACTCCCCTAGGGTAGCAATCGATAGGTTGATACTCTCTTTTTCCAGCTCCTTCTTTTCTTGACTTTAGCCATGGGAACAGCTCATCCATGGCTTGGGTGTCATGCGTCTCGTGTGGTTGACAACTCGAAAATTTCACGGAACAAGCTTCTTAGAAAATCTCCAGTGGCAATTCCTCACAAAAAGTGGGTAAATGTTGCAGTGAAAGTGCTCAAAACAGTTCTGGAAATCGAAAATTGGCAGTCTACTCGGCGAGTAGTGGCGTGGACTCGGCGAGTATCTCTTGACTTGGAACGATATCGTGTAATATCTCAGGTACTCGCCGAGTAGAGTTTGTGCACTCGGCGAGTAGGTGTTGTATTTCCAAAACTGATCTAGCTAATGCTTCTTTCGACTCTGGTTTTGAAATTGGAAATGCAAACTGACCCTCACTCTAATTCCTTTAGTAGCAACACTCTCCATTACTCTCGACTCTCACGAACTCAATCCTAAGGACAAGATTCCATACTTTTCTTGAAAATCTCTCATTCCTTTCTTGACCCTCACAAATTAGTATGCCTCCTAATCTTCTATCCCTGAAAAAATAAACAACTAAAAGTGACAATAATAATCAACCCAACAAAAAATCATCCAAGTGTTTGACAATTGTTCAAAACATAACAGAACATCATAAACACACAAAAACATAAAAGAAAATTCTTCACCCTTAATCTTCCATGTCGGCTCCTCCCGCGCCACTTCCTCCTTCTCCATCTCTTCTCCTCATTCGCTCGTCCCAACTCATAATGTATGGATATCCGGGGCCGGGTCTTGGGGCAATATTCATCTGTTGGAAAAGGTATTCAAAAGATTGGTTATTATAATTCACCCCTCGTCCAATGTCGTCCAAGTAGTGTCGGTACTCCAATTGGTTCCATCCATCATTGTCCTCCTCCACCGGAAGAACCAGTGGGTCTTCTCGCACCCGCTCACTACGTTGTCGGACCTGCCTTCCCGGCTCTTGAATCTTGAATAATTGTAACCACCCATCACATGTGATGGTGGTATACCCCAGACTGCATTCCTTCACCAAGTAAGGTGTAAGCTCCTCCTCCAATCCCACATTTCCCAACCACCCCCAGTCAACTGCGTTTGGTAAATGAATTTCCTTTTGTTTGAGCGCCTCCAATCTGTTTCTGGCCCTTGTTTGTGATGACTTAGAAGTGATTTGTTGAAAAGAAAGTCATGGGATATCACTTTGGCTCCCCCCATGAGAAGACTGCCCCCTTCTGGCCATGATACCTGCATAAAAACATCAAAAAACACACAAACAAACAATACCCAGTAATTAAAAACGAAGAAATCGGGTCTGAATAGTCATCTACTCGCTGAGTACACGACCTACTCGGCGAGTAGGATGAACATCGGGATTGTTCGGTGCCGGACATGTATAGACTATCCAAAAATCTAAATTTTTCACAGGGGTTTGTTGTAATGACTTATCTAACCATAAATCCTAAAGAAATTCCTGCTAAAATTAGCTAATTCATGGCTAAATTGAAACCCTAGAATTTGAGGAAACCCTCAAATCCGAAATCAAGCAAAATCGGGGCAAATCTATGTTAAAGATCGAACCTTTCATGAGTTTATAGTGTAAAGATGTTACCTTTTTCTTTGAATGATGAAGATTGAGTGGAAAATTGAAGAGAATCGGACGAAATCGTTGGGTGCTTGAGAAGTTGCTGTGCACGGCGAGTATGGGGATGAAATGGGTGAAAACCCTCTTTTTTACAGATTTATATTTCAACTGTGTACAGTGGCTACTCGCCGAGTATAAATGCAGTTACGCGTTTTATCGGGCTACTCGGGCAGGTACTCGCCGAGTATACGTGCCTACTCGGCGAGTAAACCTTGCAGATTGAAAAAATTGTGATAATTTTGAAAAATTAATGTATTTTCTCATGTTTTTAAGCCATCCACCCCACACTCTAGGCATTGCTTGTCCTCAAGCAGTTATGTTCTTAAAAGTAGATGAAGAAAAGGAAAAAATAATGAAAATAAAGAGAAGGAAAGAAAATGCAAACTTAAAACTCGGGTTGCCTCCCGAGAAGCGCTTCTTTTTTAGGGAGTCATTAGCTGGACTCCTCCCCTTCTACGTGGTTGCAATTCCTTCCAGCAGCAACAACTCTTCCATTCCTTCATTCCGGGGGACTCCTTCTTCATACTTCTTAACCATATGACCATTGACCTTGAAAGGCGTGCCATCTCTTGATAATCGCTCTATAGCACCATGTGGAAACACCGTCTTCACTAGAAAAGGACCATCCAATCTTGACTTGAGTTTTCCCGAGAAAAGCTTTAGTCGTGAATTGAAGAGCAACACTTTTTGGCCTTCATGAATTTGTTTGTCTTTAATCCTTTTGTCATGCCACATCTTGGTCTTCTCTTTATAAAGCCATGAACTAGAGTATGCATCATTCCTCAGCTCCTCAAGAGCATTCATTTGCATTAACCGGTTGCTCTTTAGTTCCTCCATGTTGAAGTTACACCTCTTCAAAGCCCAAAACGCCTTATGCTCTAGCTCCACCGGTAAATGGCATTGCTTTCCATAAACTAACCTATATGGTGTAGTACCAATAGGTGTTTTGAAAGCTGTATGAAAAGCCCAAAGTGCATCATCTAGCTTATCCGACCATTCCTTGCGATTGCTCCCCACCGATTTCTCCAAAATTCGCTTTAAGGCTCGATTTGTCACTTCGGTTTGTCCACTAGTTTGTGGATGGTATGATGTGGAAAACTTATGGGTGACCCCATATTTCTTTAACACCTTTTCCAATTGGTCATTGGAAAAATGTGTGCCTCGGTCACTAATAAGGGCTTTTGGGACTCCAAAACATGAAAATAATTTCTTTAAAAACCGCACCACTACCCGACCGTCATTTGTTGGTAATGCTTGTGCATCCGCCCATTTGGATACATAATCAACCGCCACTAATATGTATTTGTTTCCTTTGGACATGGGAAATGGTCCCATGAAGTTGATTCCCCACACATCAAACACCTCGCACACTTGGATGCTATGTTGTGGCATTTCATTTCGAGATGAAATGTTTCCCACTCTTTGACAAGCATCACATTCTTTGACAAATTGGGCTGCATATTTAAAAATTGTGGGCCAATAGAACCCAATATCAAAGATCTTCTTTGCAGTGTAGTGTTCTCCATGATGTCCACCCGTGGGCCCGCTATGACAATGCTCTAATATTTTCCGGCTTTCCTTCCCGAATACGCATCTTCGTATGATCCCATCCGCACAGCTCCGGAAGAGGTATGGCTCGTCCCAAAAGTAATATTTTAATTCAGCAAAGAATTTCTTCTTTTGTTGACTGCTAAAATCTTTCGGGATGTATTTTGTAGCTAAATAATTAGCTATGTCTGCGAACCATGGCTCTTCTCCCACTGTCACCATAATGTACTCGTCCGGGAAGTCGTCTCCAACTTTATCTTCTTGCAATTGCGGGTTCTCAAGCCTTGACAAGTGGTCAGCTGCTACATTCTCCATTCCCTTCTTGTCTCGTATCTCTATGTCAAATTCTTGAAGAAGTAGCACCCATCGTATCAGTCTTGGCTTGGCATCCTGTTTGGAAAACAAATACTTGATAGCCGAGTGGTCAATAAAAACAGTAGTTTTAGATAAAACCAAATAAGGGCGGAATTTGTCAAAGGCATACACCACATCTAATAATTCTTTTTTAGTGGTGGTGTAATTTTCTTGGGCTGGGTTTAGAGTCTTGCTAGCATAATATATGGGTTGAAAGTGCTTATCAACCTTTTGACCAAGGACAGCTCCTAATGCATAGTTACTAGCATCACACATAATCTCAAAGGGTAAGTTCCAATTTGGTGCAACAATTTCAAATGCCTCTAAACACTCTTTAGTAAAATTAAATGGTGCATCTTTTAGTAGTAATTGTGTTAGAGGTCTAGTTATTTTGGAAAAAAAATTTATGAAACGCTGGTAAAAACCCGCATGTCCTAGAAAACTCCTAATGCCCTTCACATTAGTTGGTGGGGGTAATTTGGCAATGGTGTCAATCTTTGCCTGATCCACTTCAATTCCCATTTTGGAAATCTTGTGGCCCAACACTATACCCTCCTTGACCATAAAGTGACATTTCTCCCAATTGAGGACCAAGTCGGTTTTTTCACACCTAGCAAGCATTAAGTCAAGATTTGTGAGACAATCATGGAAAGAAGATCCAAAAACGGAAAAGTCGTCCATAAAAACTTCCATGAATTTTTCACCATATCGTGGAATATGACTGTCACACACCTTTTAAAAGTCGCAGGTGCATTGCATAACCCAAAAGGCATGCGTCTATAAGCAAAAGTCCCACTTGGGCAAGTGAATGTGGTCTTTTCTTGGTCCATTGGGTCTATGGGTATTTGAAAATAACCCGAGAATCCATCTAGAAAGCAATAATAGCTATGGCCCGATAGTCTTTCTAACATTTGATCAATAAAAGGTAAGGGACAATGGTCTTTACGAGTGGCATCGTTTAGCTTTCGATAATCGATGCACACTCTCCAACCGGTTACCGTTCGCGTTGGAATTAGCTCATTCTTTTCGTTGGTTATGACCGTCATCCCTCCTTTCTTGGGCACCACTTGGACCGGACTCACCCATGAACTGTTGGAAATGGAATAGATAATTCCTGCATCTAAGAGTTTGACCACTTCCTTCTTGACTACTTCTTGTATGTTCGGGTTTAACCTTTTTTGGTGCTGTACAACCGGCTTTGCTCCTTCTTCCAGATTGATCTTGTGGGAGAAATATGATGGGCTTATTCCCTTGATGTCGGTGATGCTCCATGCTATGGCCCGTTTTCGCTTCTTCAACACTTGCACGAGCTCTTCCTTTTCAGAATCGGACAGGTCAGAGGCTATAATTAATGGCTTTTGGTTGCCTTCTTCAAGAAAAGCATACTCCGAATGTTTTGGTAAAGTTTTGAGCTCCGTTTTTTGGTTCTAACTGTTGGACTCGCCGAGTGCAGGTAGGGTACTCGGCGAGTCTGTGGCTGTATTCACGACTTCTGCCTTTTCTTCAGAGGAACTCGGCGAGTAGATCGGTCCTACTCAGCGAGTAGGACTGTTAGTTTGTTTCACCAATTCTTCATAATCTGCTTCTTCCAGCAGTCTTTCAATTTCCATTAAGTCTTTTTCTGGATCAAATTCTTCATCATCAGTTGTGAACTTGCTGGAATCTTCACTTATGCATTCCTCCAATAATTCGTCAAGCATATCAATTGAGAATGTCGTGTCGTCACTGTTCCTTGAATACTTCATAGCTTGGTCTACCTCGAACGTGACTGAATCTTCTCCTACCCGCAAGGTGAGCTTTGAGTCCCTCATGTCTACTATAGCGCTTGTCGTGTTGGGGAAGGGCCTTCCAATGATGATTGGAACTTGTGGATCCACCTCCATGTCTAGAATGATGAAATCAGCGGGAAAGACGAATTTGTCCACCTTGACTAGTAAGTCTTTGCATATACCTCTTGGGAAGGCGACTGTCTTGTTTGCCAAGTGAATGGCCATGCGAATTGGCCTTGGCTCCGAGAGATCCAACTTCTTAAAGAATGAGTATGGAATTAGGTTCACACTTGCTCCCGAATCAGCTTAGGCATGAATAGCAGCCAAGTTGCCAAATTGGCAAGGTAAAGTCAAACTCCCCGGATCACCTTTCTTCTTTGGTAGCTTATTTAGCATAGCAGCTGAGCAGTTTTCATTTAGTACTACCTTCTTCACTTCTTCCATCTTCCTTCTATTAGTGAGAAGTTCCTTAAGGAACTTTGCATACTTGGGCATTTGCATGACGGCTTCAATGAAGGGTATGTTGATTTGAAGAGTCTTGATATGATCTAGAAACTTCTGATACTCATCTTCCCGCTTCTCCTTCTTAGCTCGGGCTGGGTATGGCATTGGAGGTTGGTAAAGCTTTTCAGGGACCTGCTCGTTGGGATTTGGTGGTGTACTCGCCGAGTCCATACGAGGTAGTTGGCGAGTAGGACTGTCAGATTGTATGTTTTGGTTTTCTACTTTCTTTTCTACCTCCTCCTTCTGTGATTCCTTGGATGCCTCAGTCTGAATAGGTGCCAGGGGAGTGATTATCTTCCCACTTGTTGTTGTGACTATGTTTATGTGCACGCCTCGTGGGTTATTTTCAGTTTTGCTAGGAAGTTCGCCCGGTGACCTTTGGTTGATTTGTTGAGCAAGTTGCCCAAGCTGCATTTCTATATTGTGGATAGATGCTTGCTGGTTCCTAAGCATGGTCCTTGTTTCTTGAATTGCAATATCATGATCACTATGTCTTTTTTCTGAGGCAGCTACAAATTTGGTGAGCATTTCCTCCAAGCTTGGTTTCCTCTCTTGCACCGACTCCTCCTTTTGGTAGAACCCTCTCCCTTTTTGCCTAAACCTTTCCTCCTTGGCTTTCTTGTACTCTTCATAAGGGAGCCACTCCTTCTTTTGTTTGCGCAAGTCTTCATCATATTGGTCTCCACTGGAGTAACACACTTGCACCTTCTTGTTGCCATTCTCATCTAAATCGCAGTCTCTAGTGAGGTGAGGCCCATTGCAGTTTTCACAACCCACTCGAATAGCATGGATCGTTTGATCCATTTTATCCATTCTCCTATCCATGGTTTTTAGCATAGCCATGACCGTGGATAAGTCTTCAGTAGCTGCATAAGCGGCTCCCCTAGTGACATCATGTCTAGGGTTGTGGTATTCTCTAGAGTGTTTAGAGAATTCTTCAATCAATTCTTTGATCACCGGGGGCGGCTTCTTTGTGAGCGGGCCTTGCGAGTCTAGTAACTGCCTGGTTGTGACATTGACACCATCATAGAAGATGGATACTTCTTGCTGGCTGTTTAGGTCATGGTGTGGGCAGTTTCTTAGTAAGCTCTTGTACCTCTCCCATGCTTCATATAGCGACTCTCCAGCTTGTTGTTCAAAGTTAGCAATGGCCTTCTTCAACTTGGCTATCTTGGAAGGTGGGAAAAAGTGATCAATGAATTCTTCTTTCATCTTGGCCCAAGTGGTGACTGATCCGGGGGGAAGTGACTTGAGCCAGTCTTTTGCAGCACCTTTGAATGTCACCAGAAGCATACGAAGTAGCTGAGTCTCGCAGGGCACATTTGGAACATTGAAGTAATCAGCTACATCATTGACTTCATCCAAATGCTTGTAGGCATCTTCATGGTCTTTTCCAAAAAAAGGTATTTCTTTAAGTAAAGCTAGGATATGACCCTTTAGCTCGAAGGTAGCAGTCGCGGGAATTGCGGGTTGCACAAGTCCCGGGCCAATGTCGTCGCGCATCCTCTTCTTCCATTCTCCCATGGGGATTTCATCAATGTTAGCCATTGTGATAGCTAACTCTTCCTCGGAATCGGTTTCGTGCTCGTATGTAGGCTCCTCTTCTTCCTCGGTCTCGTACTCGATATCTTCTTCAATTGGGTCTTCGATTGTCAAAGAGGCACTGGATGCTCCTGATTTGCTGCTCTTCTTTTTCCCAAAAACAGTCTTCAAATTGGACAAAGGTGACTTCTTTGGTGTACTCGAGCTCTCCACGTCCTTTCCTTTGTTCATTTTCAATGCGGATTCGGGATCTTCAAACGGGGGAACCAGTGGGGTGTTTGATCCTCTGGTCATGAAAGTCCTGAAATAAACAAGATAAAAACATAAAAAGAACAAAAAAAATGTACTAAAAAAATCGAAAATTAAACTGCTAAATACGTTTGTACTCGCCGAGTAGGTGCGACTGCACTCGACGAGTATCAGTGTGATTTTGAAAAAATTATAAACTTAATATTAAAATTAAAATAGATGCTAAAACCTAATTACTAACTACTAAATTGCAATAAATTAACTCTATGCAAGTAAACTCACACAAAGGATCGAAAAAATTAGGAATTAGATTAATTATTTAGAACCGTTCCCCGGCAACGACGCCAAAAACTTGATGTGTGTAAAATGCACTTGTTTTATCCCTACTTTTTATTAATAAATTTAGCACACAAAGGCAGTGAACCTGTCTTTTAGTGGTATAGTTTAGTAAGTAAGGTATCGAACTCAGGGAACGGAAAATTAACTTAATAACTAATTTTAACTAAAACAATTAATGAAAGTAAAAGGTTTTTCTTCTAGTTTTGCAAGACCAGAAACTTAAGCACACCATAAAACACTTAATTAACTAAATAACTAAAGCAAACAACTAATTCACCAAATTTGATAAAGATGTTTCTATTTAGGTTCAACCAATTCACTCATATGGTTATTTGTATTTATGATACATTAATTGTTATTGGCTACCAATTATAGTGGTTAGGTTCATGTTCATTACTCCTAACCCTTAGACAATTAACTAATTTAAGCGGTGATCAAGTGTTTAAACTAATTAATTCCCTAGATTAATAATTTGGATTAAATAAGATTTGTAGTGGTTAATCAAATTAATAGTTCAATTAACCTCTTGTTTGATGGTTTCTCAAACAAGCTCACACATTAATCTAATTATTGTCTCATTAATCTTAGTTTCATAATCATTATTCCTAAGCATATGAGTTAGTGTTCACATAGACATATGAGGTTAACAACTAAGAGATGTTCATGCAGCTTAATTGTCTTCCAATTAACAGAAAATAATTATGATTAATGCATAAGGTTCCTTAACAAACTTAATATAATAGATCGCCAATAAACAATTAACCAAAAGCTAAGAATTAAACCATAGGAGTTCCTTGGTATTCCCCAAACAGAAACAAAAATGTATTTAGCTCATAGTTGCAGTAAAAACAAACACAAAAACAAGTTTAACTAGATTAAACATTGTAACAGCTGGATTACCAGGTATTAATTAATCATTATTTTTTCTTGTAATTTGTAAGTGGACTCGGCGAGTTGGAGCCTAGAACCCGCCGAGTATGATCGCGGATTTGGACGCGGGTTCGCGGCCGGACTCGACGAGTCCACGCTGTTTAATGAAACCCTAATTTCCCAGCCCTGAGCCCTATTTAAAGGGCCTTATAACCCTTCATTGCGGCTACCTTCGACCTTGAGAGCACCAGAGCATTTGAGAGTCCTTGTGAGTGAGAAAAGAGGCCATTATTCACCATCTTTGTGTGTGTTTGCAAGAAAGGAAGAGGAAGGCCAAACTAGGAGAGTTGGGGAGCTTGGATCTACTTCTATTTCAGCAGAGGAAGCTTTTTGAGGTAACATTCAGAGCTTATTCTTGTGTTTTTGTTGATATGGCCAAATCTAGGGTTTCTTTATGCCTTGTTTGCCTTGTATTTGGAGTGTGATAGGTCCCTTGGGGAAATGGTACCTAGATCTGGACCTTATTAGGTCTAGAGAGTCCCAAATGCCCTGCTTTATGCCTTTTCTTTTGAGTTGGGGATTTAGGTTACCATTTTAGAGGTCATTTCACTAAAATGAGCCTTGTAAACGTTGCGTGGTAGCCAAGATTGTGACTTTATGTGATGAATGTGCTTGGAAGGACTGGATCTATGAGTTAATGGAGCGGATCTAACCTTAGGAGTGAATTTGAGTTGATGCGTGGCATGGACTCGCCGAGTCTGAAGAACAGACTCGCCGAGTAGCATGAAGATTGTCCTTAACCACTCAGCGAGTGGTCTTGCCGAGTTAAGGTGTTGACTTAGTGAGTCAGAGAGGGTTGTCGAGTGGACTGAGTCAAATGGGACTCGCCGAGTTGTTCTTGAGACTCGGCGAGTTGAGTCGTGGTGGTCCCGTGATTCATGCCAGGTAGGACTCGTCAAGTCAGGGGAGTACTCGACGTGCCAGGAGAGGATCCAAGGGAGTCAGTGAACACATATAGACTCGCCAAGTCGCTCTAGTGCACTCGCTGAGTCCGGTCAAGTTGACCGTTGACCGTTGACCAGAGTTGACCAGTGTTGACTTGATAGGGGTAGTCAACCTTAGTTGAGAAAGTGTTAATTAGAGATATATTGTATTATAGGAGGATTATAGCTCGGAGGATCGAGCGCGAGTGATTCTGGGACTTACGAGTATCGAGATACACGAGGTGAGTCTTCTCACTATACTTTACCTTGAGTAGGTAACCAGAGTTATGATATAGTGTTTGTATACTATATATATGTGTTATGTGTTGCATTGCATTATTCTATGTGATTTATGTTGTGGATGTTTACAGTGTTAGAACCTGAGGGTTCATAGAGTTTGGGTGCACGGACCCACAGAGTTATAGCCTCGAGTGGCTAATATTTGTTATATGTGGTATTTTGGGGAACTCACTAAGCTTTGTGCCTACAGTGTTGGTGTTATTTGTTTCAGGTACTAGTGATGACCGTGGGAAGGCGCCGGCTTGATCAGTACACACACATGGGATTTTTATGATATGTGATCTTGGGATGTTTTGTATGACACTGATTGGAGTTTCAGACATTGTTGTTTGATGAAAATTTAATGAAAATGTTTTTATATTATGTGAAAAATTGTTTTGAAATTTACGTTGTTACAAGTTGGTATCAGAGCCTTGGTTTGAGGGATTCGGGTACACCTTCGGGGGTATTTGAACTCAAACTGAGGATTTGGAAAACATTTTCAAAAGAGAATCCAATTTTATAAAAGAAGTAAAAGATTTTTAGAGAAACTCAGAGCAGAAACGTGTGTACGATCAGTCAGCGCCCGAACGGTGATTTTCCAAAATACCCTTATATTATATGTTTGTGAGATTAATATGATGTATTTTCTTGCTAGAGCAGGCTAGGTATTCCTATTAGGACTAGAGTGCCCTGATTTGTGATGCCTTAGCCTAGGAAGGTGAGCTGCTATGAGATGCTTGAGAGTGAATAGGTAGCGGCGAGGAGCTTATGAGAGATCTGTTAGAGAATGATGGAGTACTTGGGACTTGGAGTCCGAAGAGGAAGATTTGGGGTGTATACTAAGACGGTGCGGACAGTAGTATTGGGCCCGTACTACTGAAACCACCGGAGCGGTGTACAGTTCAGATAATAACCTTCAGAATACCAAGGATCAAGGAGGGAAGAGTTGTCGAGTGTGAATATGCTCGAATGGATTCTAATATATCATATGTTGTATTTCAGAGGTTGATCATGGTGAGGACACGTCATATGCCAGAGAGCAGTGGGGCTAGTGATGAGGAGATCCGTCAGATCATCCACGAGGAGGTGGCTGCGGCCATCAGGGAAGAGATACCAGAGATGTTCGGGTCTATTAAGACCACGCTAATTGAGACTTTCAACGAGCGTTATGCTGCTCTTTCTGAGGCTGCAGTTGCGGCGGCCACCGCAGCTGTTGCTGCTGCGAGGCCGCAGGGTGGTGATGCGTTGCTGTTCCGAGAGTTCAGCAACACAAAACCACCAGAGTTCGATGGGACCCAGGACCCAGTGGCAGCTATGAGATGGATTTCTGATATAGAGGGGTGTTTCTTCACTTGCTCATCTCCTGAGCATTTGAGAATTCGGTTCGTGCTGAACCAGCTTCGCTTGGGAGCGAAGGACTGGTGGAAGTTTGTGACGGCGCACTTTACGCCTTCTGAGCTTGCGGCAGTGACCTGGGAGAGGTTCACTGCCATGTTCTGAGACGAGTACGTTCCCCAGGTGGAGAGGGAGCGTTTGGCCCAGGAGTTTCTGACCCTCAAGCAGGGTACTGAGTCTGTTACGGTGATTACCAGGATGTTCCATGAGAGGGCGATGTTCTGCCCTGAGCACGTGTCTACGGAGTAGGCACGTATTAGCAGATATCTGAGTATCTTGAGGCGAGACATTAGGGAGTTCGTGGCGAACTCCTCGTATCGGACATTTGCCGAGCTTCAGGAAAATACCCGGAAGAGGGAGATTGAGCTAGAGACTCAGGCCAGAGAGGAGGCGGAGTCTCAGGGGAGGGATCGGCGACCTGCACAGTCTCAGCCGGCAGCCAAGCGGGCCAAGCCCGCTGATCCCAAACCAGGGAGCCAGAAGGGCCGCACTTGTGGAAAGTGCGGCAAGGGTCATGATGGGGTTTGTAGAGCTGGGTCTTGCTACAAGTGTGGCATGGAGGGGCACATGGCCAAGGACTGCCCCAAGGGGTTTTGTAACAACCCGAAGTTGTTCATCGCCGAAAACCCGTTCTGCCCGAATAACTCGTCGGAAATCGAAATGTCCCGATATTGTTTTTGGGTTTAGTTAACTAAAATAATATGTTATTATCATTCAATGAGGATCCAAATCAATTAGGAACTCATGAATTTAACCCAAAACATTTATTTCATAAGTTTTAGAAATATCCTCGTCGGGTGACGAAAACTCAGTCGGGTGCGACCCAAAGCATCGTTTAAGGCCGGTATCGGGTAGAATTCCACCGTGTCCAAGTTCTAGGAACTATATAAACATGTTTAACCTCTCATTTGAAGCTTTTTCCTTCTCTCTCTACTCTCTCTCCTAAATCCAAAGATTAAGTGCCCAAAACTCAATTTTAAGGCCTCAAATCCTTAAGGTACCTTCCTAGCCTTAATCTATAGCATGTTTAGCTTCCAAATTAGACACTTAATCATGAAATTGGACAATTTATGTGAGTTTACGGCCCAGGAGGCTGCCTAGGCCGTAAACACCATTTAGAAGAGTTTTTAGCCCTTAAACTCCTTCCTAGACTCATTTGGACTTTAGATATGGCTAAGGGACTTCAAGATATGGACTTAGAACATGTAAATCTTTGATTTTGAGGACTTTGAAGGAGTTTATGGCCAAGACATAAGCTTGGGCCGTAAACTCATGTTAATGGGGTTTTTCATGCCTTTAAACCCTTCCAAATCACTTCTATGGCTTAGATATGAATTATAGGACCTTGGTTTTAGCATTTGGACACTTGAAACATGATTTTTGGGGGATTTAGATGAGTTTACGGCCAAGGCATATGCTTGGGCCGTAAACTCCCCAAAACTTGACATAAATCCAATTCTAAGGTGTTAGAAAGCCATCCAACACCACCAAAAGCCTTGTAATAAATCAAAGGACCAACCAAAAATAGTTTAAAGGCCTTAAACACATCATTCATGGGATTTCTAAGAGTTTACGGCCAAGGCTTGTTCTTGGGCCGTAAACTCCAAAATTTTTGGTGTTAGAATGCAAACTATACACCCCTAAAGCCCTTAGATGAATTTTAGAAGTCCTTTCATGCAAGTTTTAGACCTTGAAACACCTTGTAGCATCATATAATAGAGTTTACGGCCATGAAGGGGGTCTCATAGGCCGTAAACTCCATAAACTCCTCATATGTTCCATACAAACTCATTTCTAGGCTTGTGGGAATTTTTAGAATCACATGTGATTGATTTTAACACCTTAAAAACACTAAATCTTGGAGAATTGAGAGTTTACGGCCAAAGACCCCATGCCTAGGCCGTAAACTCCCTTATGTATTGTAAATGATGTTTTTAATTCAATCCAATCCTTAAGAAAAATTAATCCAAGCATTTCCAAGTGTCCATATCCATTTATGGCCCAAATTTGCACCATAAACCACCCTACCATGAGTTTACGGCCGTAAACTCATGGGGAATGGGTGTTTTGGACCAAAAACTCTTGTATAAGTTTATTCATGGGGAGTAAACTCAAGTCCCAAGTCCCTAGTGTCATTTCACATCCTTAAACGCCACCCGGGTCCCTCCAAACACTCGTATCGGAGTGTTTTCGCGACTTGAAGCAATTGTCCCTATCCAACAATCAATCTAAGTCCTAATTAGATACAAATTTGTATCTTTACATTATAATTAGGAACCTCTTGTATTTACAAGCCCCAGATCAACTCTTAACATCCAAATCGTCATACTTCTCGTCCGGTGAGTTCATACCCCTACGCCTTTTTCACTGTTTTTAACTGTTTTCAGGGGGGGAATACAAGCAAACCAAAACTGTTTTCAAATCATAACATTTATGTGTTTCAAATATTATCTGGCAAACTTATAAACTCTTATTCTCCTTATGTATTATGTTGAGCATAAAGAATGATTTATCAATTACAACTAAATAGATTTTAGTTAAGAAAATAATCAAACTAATCAAATTATTATGGGAATAATTTGGGGTTCTATGTCTCTCTTTATATCACTTACTGATATCTGTATTAAGTTATTAGATAAACTATGTCTGATTCAGTTTATCTCCGTATCATTCGAATGTTTTGCCAGATAGTTTCATTGTATATATCTATTTTCACTGTATCATGTCTTGAAATCTTTGTATGTTTGGTATCGTATTGGAACCCTGTGAATAGTTAATACTAGCTTGTGAGATAGTCACTACCCTTTATGGATGATCAAGTAAATCCTCTCTGGAAGTGTAACCAGAGTCTCCTGGAGGGAGAGCGAAGAGTTTGTGAATAGATCTATTCGGGACTGACAATCCCACACCTTAACTGCTAGCTACAGTTAGGCGGGCACGCCTGGGGTGACAAATTCTGGATATCATTCGACGTCTGACTAACGTCAAGGAGGTCTCGTTGTCGTATCAGTATGGTTACCCGACTCACAATACGTATTAATATAAACTTATTCACAGCTAGGGTTTATTTAGAATCTATATCTTGTTCGGGATGGTAATCCCATGGTTTTGTATCTATATCTCGTTCGGGATGGTAATCCCATGGTTTTATGTCTATATTTCGTTCGGGATGATAATCCCATGATCTTGTGTCTATATTTCGTTCGGGATGGTAATCCCATGGTTTTGAAACTAAATCTTATACGGGATAATAATCCCATGGTTTATCAAGTTATCTTATATCTAGTTTCGGGATAGTGATCCCATGGTTTATCAAGTTATCTTATATCTAGTTTCGGGATAGTGATCCCATGGTTTATCAAGCTATCTTATATCTACTTTCGAGATAGTGATCCCATGGTCTTTTTCGAATTATCTTATAACTGGTTCGGGATGTAGTCCCAAGGTTTTCAAATACTAATTGGTTCGGGATGTTAGTCCCAAGGTTTTCAAAATACTTTCTATTTACAGTTCGTCTAAATTATAGTTTTGTTTATTAAACTATACTATGTGTTATTCAATCAATCTTGCATTTAGGAAAATATGGGATTTTCCTGGGGTTAACTTATATCTTGTAACAGAACTGTAACGAAAGATAACTTAACTACTTTACATAAGAAAATATGGGATTTTCTTGGATATCAAATCTTTTCAGAAAACTAAAGGAAACCGAAACGTTTTCACAAAACAAAACCGCTTATGAACTCACCAGCTTTATGCTGATTTTCAAACTGCTTGTATTCTCAGGTCCAAGTTAGACAGGTACCCGGTGATATCTTTTGGTGAAGAAGGAGTGCTCTGAAGACTCGTCTCTTTTGTTCATATGATATATGTATAACTTTGTACAATTTACTTTTGAACCAATTGTAAACTTTCATATATATGTAATGTAATGGTTGTTTACTGTGATTACTATGTACATTGGATTTGATACACAACATGGAGTCAACCCCGGGAACGTTTCCGCCTTTGGTTTTCGGGGTGTGACAGATTGGTATCAGAGCCCTTGTTTATAGTGAACAGAGTATACCAAACCTTGCATGGTATAAAACTATAAACATTAAGGGGCCTAAGTGCTCTGAACTAAAAGTATCCTACAAAATATAAGTATTTTCAAAAGTATTTAAGTATGCCGAGCCGTCGAAATCCGTAACTACAAGTAGAACAAAACATAAGTAAATGGGTGTTGTACACTGCGGTTAAACCTGGGCAGTTATGTAGTCGTGTCTAGGGTCAATATAGCCTGGCCAACTATATTAATTCGAGACACGGCCAACATGTGCTTAGGAGTGACTGTGGCATGCGGCATACCTAAAACTTACCCAATATCCCAAACAACAAATCGTCGCTGCAGCGAACCATGAAATACTATGGGAGTATTTCTCGAGCCGATCCTTTGTAGAAATTTTCATATACGCGTTATTCCTTGATCATTCCTCTAGTGATAAAATGTTCTATCTTGATAACTCCTTTCTGCTTTATCGCTTTGTATGATGCTATATTTGCCTTGATGAGATATCTCCTGTCCCATATCTCTTGATTCAATTCAGAGGACTTATGATCCTCTCTTTCCTGATCTTTTTAGATCAAGATGCCTCCAAGAAAGAGACCCAGCTCACAGAACAACAACAATCCTCCTCCGCCACCACCTCCTCTTCAACTTGATCTTGCATCACTTCAGACAGTTCTGACTGCTGCAATGGTAGCAGCCATGTCGCAAATGAACTCTGGTAATTCAGGAGGTGGTCCCCAACCCCAAAACCCAGAAGATAGTCAGGGACACCAAAAAGGGGGTTCCTATAAAGACTTCATGAACGCAAAACCGACATTCTTCGATGGCACAGGGGGTGTCATTGCCTTAACCCGATGGTTCGAGAAGATCGAATCAATCTTTGAAATATGTGGCTGTTCAGAGTCTGATAGAGTCAAGTTTGCCGCATGTACCTTCCTAGATAAAGCCCTGACTTGGTGGAATGGCCGAGTCAAATCTTTAACTTTACCTGTAGCCAATGCTATGGGCTGGGAAGCTATGAAGGAGCTTCTTCTCGCAGAGTATTGCCCTCGGGGCGAACTTCAGAAGCTAGAACACGAACTTTGGAACCTTAAGATGAAGGGTTCTGACATAGCTGCTTATACCTCAAGATTCGATGATCTGGCATTACTTTGTCCGGGAATGGTTACCCCGGAAAGTAAAAAGATAGAGAGGTTCATCTGGGGGTTGACCCAGCCAACAAAGGGGAATGTCTTGGCTGCGAATCCAGACACATATGACAGTGCTAAGTGCCTTGCGAAAATCCTGATAGATCACGAAGACAACTCTGATGAAGAAGCTACTACCCCCGAGCCAGTCGCTAGTGGAGGCGGAAGTAAAAAGAAATCCTGGAACAAACGGAAGGCCCAGAGTACGCAAGGGTCTTCTAAGAAACAGCAAACGGTAGCAGTCCATGCTGCTACTGCCCCTGTTGCTGTTTCAGCTGTCGGTTCCACAGCCCAAACTCCCGCCAGTGGATACACTGGTACCCTTCCTTGGTGTAGTAAGTGCAACTACCACCACCGCATTCCTGGACCATGTCGCGAAAGGATCTGCGACAATTGTGGCAATAAGGGCCATTTTGCGCGAACCTGCAGAAAACCAGCCAAGCCAACAAACCAATTATCCGGAGCGGGAATCAGTCCGGCCTGCTACAATTGTGGTGAAGCTGGGCACTTCAAAAGGAATTGTCCCAAGACAGCTACAACCACAAATCCCTCTGCTGCCACAGGTATATCTCTCTTTGATAATTCTTATACCTGCAACTCTTTTCGATTTGGTACAAAAGGGAAACCTGTTATCTATCTATTCGAACGTATTCTAAACTCAATCCTTCGCATGTAATCGAAATGTATACCGTCGAGACGACTAACTAGTGAGATAGAGAACACTAACTTCGTACCTATAGATTGAATCCTCGGTCCGGAGGATTATTCTATTCCATTCGATGTATAAAGGGGGAAACTTTCCATGAAAATACTTCGATGCCATGTTTAACCAGAAATGACCGAGTCTCATTCATATTGTTATCCTTACTTTCGAAAGAGTCGCTCGTCTAGATTTTTCCTCGACCCTGTTCTCGTGATCTTCGGCATCAAATTTTCGTATCATTCTATGCCTTAGAACTCAAAAGTTTTCCCATGTGAATTACCACGCATCCCTCGTTTCTATGATTATTGAGAAACGGGAAGTTAGCAACTCTTTCCTCTAAATGTCTATCCCGAAGGATTTCCTGGAGTTTCTTTCGAGCGTCTAGTTTAGTCTCACATCAGACCTTTCGAGATCTTCGTAGAGATCGATTCAGCAACCTTCAGGTTTCGGATGCCCTTAGAGCTTGGTAATATCTATCTAGACCATCACGTCTTGAATCCTTAGAAGCGTCTGCTCAACGAAACCCTAGTGATTCCTTTGAGGAAACCGAAGTCGTTCAGGGTTAGAACTTCCACGAGAAAACAGATTGATATAGTAGATTGAGAGAGGGTCAAAGTACTAAGCCAAGACATGTCCCAATAATGAGAATTCGTTAGAACGCCCAGTAGAGACCTGATTCCACTTGAGAAAGTGAAGATCCGAAGCAACAAATCCATTCATATCTCATTCCAATCCATGATCAGTATCTTATTCTTTGAATTTCGGGACGAAACTCCCTCTAACGGGGGGATAATGTAACAACCCGAAGTTGTTCATCGCCGAAAACCCGTTCTGCCCGAATAACTCGTCGGAAATCGAAATGTCCCGATATTGTTTTTGGGTTTAGTTAACTAAAATAATATGTTATTATCATTCAATGAGGGTCCAAATCAATTAGGAACTCATGAATTTAACCCAAAACATTTATTTCATAAGTTTTAGAAATATCCTCGTCGGGTGACGAAAACTCAGTCGGGTGCGACCCAAAGCATCGTTTAAGGCCGGTATCGGGTAGAATTCCACCGTGTCCAAGTTCTAGGAACTATATAAACATGTTTAACCTCTCATTTGAAGCTTTTTCCTTCTCTCTCTACTCTCTCTCCTAAATCCAAAGATTAAGTGCCCAAAACTCAATTTTAAGGCCTCAAATCCTTAAGGTACCTTCCTAGCCTTAATCTATAGCATGTTTAGCTTCCAAATTAGACACTTAATCATGAAATTGGACAATTTATGTGAGTTTACGGCCCAGGAGGCTGCCTAGGCCGTAAACACCATTTAGAAGAGTTTTTAGCCCTTAAACTCCTTCCTAGACTCATTTGGACTTTAGATATGGCTAAGGGACTTCAAGATATGGACTTAGAACATGTAAATCTTTGATTTTGAGGACTTTGAAGGAGTTTATGGCCAAGACATAAGCTTGGGCCGTAAACTCATGTTAATGGGGTTTTTCATGCCTTTAAACCCTTCCAAATCACTTCTATGGCTTAGATATGAATTATAGGACCTTGGTTTTAGCATTTGGACACTTGAAACATGATTTTTGGGGGATTTAGATGAGTTTACGGCCAAGGCATATGCTTGGGCCGTAAACTCCCCAAAACTTGACATAAATCCAATTCTAAGGTGTTAGAAAGCCATCCAACACCACCAAAAGCCTTGTAATAAATCAAAGGACCAACCAAAAATAGTTTAAAGGCCTTAAACACATCATTCATGGGATTTCTAAGAGTTTACGGCCAAGGCTTGTTCTTGGGCCGTAAACTCCAAAATTTTTGGTGTTAGAATGCAAACTATACACCCCTAAAGCCCTTAGATGAATTTTAGAAGTCCTTTCATGCAAGTTTTAGACCTTGAAACACCTTGTAGCATCATATAATAGAGTTTACGGCCATGAAGGGGGTCTCATAGGCCGTAAACTCCATAAACTCCTCATATGTTCCATACAAACTCATTTCTAGGCTTGTGGGAATTTTTAGAATCACATGTGATTGATTTTAACACCTTAAAAACACTAAATCTTGGAGAATTGAGAGTTTACGGCCAAAGACCCCATGCCTAGGCCGTAAACTCCCTTATGTATTGTAAATGATGTTTTTAATTCAATCCAAGCCTTAAGAAAAATTAATCCAAGCATTTCCAAGTGTCCATATCCATTTATGGCCCAAATTTGCACCATAAACCACCCTACCATGAGTTTACGGCCGTAAACTCATGGGGAATGGGTGTTTTGGACCAAAAACTCTTGTATAAGTTTATTCATGGGGAGTAAACTCAAGTCCCAAGTCCCTAGTGTCATTTCACATCCTTAAACGCCACCCGGGTCCCTCCAAACACTCGTATCGGAGTGTTTTCGCGACTTGAAGCAATTGTCCCTATCCAACAATCAATCTAAGTCCTAATTAGATACAAATGTGTATCTTTACATTATAATTAGGAACCTCATGTATTTACAAGCCCCGGATCAACTCTTAACATCCAAATCGTCATACTTCTCGTCCGGTGAGTTCATACCCCTACGCCTTTTTCACTGTTTTTAACTGTTTTCAGGGGGGGAATACAAGCAAACCAAAACTGTTTTCAAATCATAACATTTATGTGTTTCAAATATTATCTGGCAAACTTATAAACTCGTATTCTCCTTATGTATTATGTTGAGCATAAGGAATGATTTATCAATTACAACTAAATAGATTTTAGTTAAGAAAATAATCAAACTAATCAAATTATTATGGGAATAATTTGGGGTTCTATGTCTCTCTTTATATCACTTACTGATATCTGTATTAAGTTATTAGATAAACTATGTCTGATTCAGTTTATCTCCGTATCATTCGAATGTTTTTCCAGATAGTTTCATTGTATATATCTATTTTCACTGTATCATGTCTTGAAATCTTTGTATGTTTGGTATCGTATTGGAACCCTGTGAATAGTTAATACTAGCTTGTGAGATAGTCACTACCCTTTATGGATGATCAAGTAAATCCTCTCTGGAAGTGTAACCAGAGTCTCCTGGAGGGAGAGCGAAGAGTTTGTGAATAGATCTATTCGGGACTGACAATCCCACACCTTAACTGCTAGCTACAGTTAGGCGGGCACGCCTGGGGTGACAAATTTTGGATATCATTCGACGTCTGACTAACGTCAAGGAGGTCTCGTTGTCGTATCAGTATGGTTACCCGACTCACAATACGTATTAATATAAACTTATTCACAGCTAGGGTTTATTTAGAATCTATATCTTGTTCGGGATGGTAATCCCATGGTTTTGTATCTATATCTCGCTCGGGATGGTAATCCCATGGTTTTATGTCTATATTTCGTTCGGGATGATAATCCCATGATCTTGTGTCTATATTTCGTTCGGGATGGTAATCCCATGGTTTTGAAACTAAATCTTATACGGGATAATAATCCCATGGTTTATCAAGTTATCTTATATCTAGTTTCGGGATAGTGATCCCATGGTTTATCAAGTTATCTTATATCTAGTTTCGGGATAGTGATCCCATGGTTTATCAAGCTATCTTATATCTACTTTCGAGATAGTGATCCCATGGTCTTTTTCGAATTATCTTATAACTGGTTTGGGATGTAGTCCCAAGGTTTTCAAATACTAATTGGTTCGGAATGTTAGTCCCAAGGTTTTCAAAATACTTTCTATTTACAGTTCGTCTAAATTATAGTTTTGTTTATTAAACTATACTATGTGTTATTAAATCAATCTTGCATTTAGGAAAATATGGGATTTTCCTGGGGTTAACTTATATCTTGTAACAGAACTGTAACGAAAGATAACTTAACTACTTTACATAAGAAAATATGGGATTTTCTTGGATATCAAATCTTTTCAGAAAACTAAAGGAAACCGAAACGTTTCACAAAACAAAACCGCTTATGAACTCACCAACTTTATGCTGATTTTCAAACTGCTTGTATTCTCAGGTCCAAGTTAGACAGGTACCCGGTGATATCTTTTGGTGAAGACGGAGTGCTCTGAAGACTCGTCTCTTTTGTTCATATGATATATGTATAACTTTGTACAATTTACTTTTGAACCAATTGTAAACTTTCATATATATATGTAATGTAATGGTTGTTTACTGTGATTACTATGTACATTGGATTTGATACACAACATGGAGTCAACCCCGGGAACGTTTCCGCCTTTGGTTTTCGGGGTGTGACAGGTTTGCAGTGTGTTTGCACCGCAATCAGACCGGACACTGGAAGGCGGAGTGTCCACAGTTGCGGGGATCAGCTCAGGGTACACCTCACGGATCTGCCCCTGCCGCCATCAGGGCTACCGAGGTTCGGCCAGTGAAGGCCGAGGTGCCGAGGGCATGAGGGAGAGCTTTTCAGTTGACCGCGGAGGAGGTCCGCGCAGCGCCCGATGTCGTGGCTGGTATGTATTCTTTCGTGTATTTATTTTTATGTTGAAATATTATGCTTATATTATGTTATGCGTAGGTACTTTTCTTGTGAATTATGTACCTGCATTGGTGTTATTTGACTCGGGTGCGAGTCGGTCTTTTGTATCTTTGGCTTTTAGTCAGCATATCAGTGTTAGTCGTGAGGCGTTGAGTCGGCCTCTGAGAGTTTCCATAGCTGATGAGAGGGTGATATATGCCACGGAGGTTCTCCGAGGGTGCGTGGTCGAGATTTTCGGTGTTGAGTTCCCGATTGATTTGGTTCCTATTGCGATGGGTGACGTCTGTGTCATTGTGGGCATGGACTGGTTGAGCAGATTTGGTGCGGTTATCGACTGCGAGCGGCAGCTGGTGACCATACGAGACCCTAGTGGGGGAGTTCTTACGGTGTACACCGAGGGCACCCGTTCTGGATCAGCGTTTTGTTCGGCTGCTAGGGTGAGACAGTGTCTACAGCAGGGCTGTAAGGGTTTTGTGGCGTACGTGTCAGATACGCGGGTTGATTCCGAGAGGCCAAAGTCAGTGGAGGAGGTTCCGATAGTGCGTGAGTTTCCGGATGTCTTTCCAGAGGAGTTGCCGGGTGTGCCTCCTGTGAGGCAAGTGGAGTTCATTATCGATTTGGTTCCGGGGGCCGCGCCTATCGCTAAGGTGCCTTATCGCCTTGCACCTCCAGAGATGCAAGAGTTATCCTCGCAGCTTCAGGAGCTGCTGGGAAAGGGGTTTATTCGGCCGAGCAGCTCGCCGTGGGGAGCGCCTATTCTGTTTTTCAAGAAGAAGGATGGTTCACACCGGATGTGCATTGATTACCGGGAGTTGAATAAGCTAACGGTCAAGAACCGTTACCCGTTGCCGAGGATCGACGATTTATTCGATCAGTTGCAGGGAGCATCTTGGTTCTCCAAGATCGATTTGAGGTCTAGATATCATCAAGTGAGGGTGCAAGACGAGGACGTCCAGAAGACAGCGTTCAGGACGCGTTATGGGCATTACGAGTTTGTGGTGATGCCTTTTGGGCTTACCAATGCCCCGGCAGTGTTCATGGATCTCATGAACCGAGTGTGTAGGCCGATGCTGGATCGGTCGGTGATTGTATTTATCGACGACATTCTGGTATATTCGAGATCTAGAGAGCAGCATGAGGAGCATTTGAGAGAGGTTCTCGGAGTTCTGAGATCGGAGAGGCTTTATGCCAAGTTCTCCAAGTGTGATTTCTGGTTGCGGGAGGTCCAGTTCTTAGGGCATCTCGTTAAGCAGCAGGGGATATTGGTCGACCCGGCCAAGGTTGAGGCGGTAATGAGTTGGGAGGTGCCGAGGTCACCCTCCGAGATCAGGAGTTTCCTAGGGTTGGCAGGGTATTATTGGAGATTTATCAAGGATTTCTCTAAGATCGTAGTGCCACTCACCAGGTTGACCCGGAAGGGTGTTGCTTTTTCATGGGACCCCGAGCAGCAGGCCTCCTTTGAGACGGTTCGCCAAAGGTTATGCGAGGCCCCGGTGTTAGCCCTCCTGGAGGGAATGGAGGACTTTGTGGTATACTGTGATGCGTCGATCTTGGGGTTGGGAGCGGTGCTGATGCAGAGAGGGCATGTGATAGCATATGCATCGAGGCAGCTGAAGCCTCATGAGGCGAGATATCCCACCCATGATCTAGAGTTGAGGGCAGTGGTGTTCGCCCTCAAGATTTGGCGTCACTACTTGTATGGGGTTCGGTGTACGCGGACCATAAGAGTTTGAAGTATTTGATGGATCAGGCCAACTTAAATATGCGTAAGAGAAGGTGGTTGGATGTGGTCAAGGATTATGATTGTGAGATCCTGTACCACCCAGGCAAGACTAATGTGGTAGCCGATGCACTGAGCCGCAGGGTGGAGAGCACCCCGCTGCGGGATGTATGTTTGAGATTGACCATGATAGCTCCAGTGTTGGACGCCATTCGTGGGGCACAGGCCGAGGCTATGCTACCTGAGATGCGGAAGAGGGAACGGGTTGTTGGTTTGGTTTCAGAGTTCGTTACCGATGGTCGGGGGCTTATGACATTTCAGGGGCGTATCTGGGTGCCGATTGTGGGAGGAACACGTATCATTTTGATGGAGGAGGCTCATCAGTTGAAATTTTCGATCCATCCGGGGGCCACTAAGATGTATTTAGATCTGAGAAAGGAGTATTGGTGGCCCTGTATGAAGAGGGATGTTGCGTGGTTTGTTGAGAGGTGCTTGACCTGCCGTAGAGTCAAGGCCGAGCACCAGAGGCCGCATGGTAAATTGCAGCCATTGGAGGTTCCCGAATGGAAGTGGGAGTAGATCACCATGGATTTTATCACCAAATTGCCAAGGACCGCTAGGGGAGTCGATGCAATTTGGGTGATTGTGGATAGATTGACGAAGAGCGCTCACTTCCTTGCCATCAGTGAAAGTTCTTCCGCAGAGAAGTTAGCAGAGATATATGTGAGGGAAGTGGTATCTCGGCATGGGGTGCCGACCTCGATTGTTTCAGACCGTGATGTGCGTTTCACTTCCAGATTCTGGAAGAAGTTTCATGAGGAGTTGGGTACTAGGCTGCATTTTAGTACCGCATATCATCCCCAGACAGATGGACAGAGTGAGCGGACGATTCAGACGCTCGAGGATATGCTTCGGGCATGTGTGTTGGCTTTCGGGGGGAGTTGGGATACGTACTTGCCCTTGGCAGAGTTTTCCTACAACAACAGCCATCATTCAAGCATTGGTATGCCGCCCTTTGAGCTGTTGTATGGGAGGAGGTGCAGGACCCCCATTTGCTGGGGAGAGGTGGGTCAGCGTGTGATGGGCAGTACATAGATAGTGCTTCAGACGACAGAGCAGATCCAGCAGGTCAGACAGAGGTTGTTGACCGCTCAGAGTCGTCAGAAGAGTTATGCGGACAGATGCCGGTCCGAGCTTGAGTTTCAGGTCGGCGACTTTGTGCTCCTGAAGGTCTCTCCTTGGAAAGGAGTGATCCGATTCAGGAAGAGGGGCAAGTTGGGGCCCCGATATATTGGTCCATTCCGATAGGCCGGGTAGCCTATCGTTTGGATTTGCCAGCAGAGTTGGGGCAGATTCACGACACTTTCCATGTGTCGCAGCTGCGGAAGTGTATAGCCGATGAGTCGGCAGTGGTTCCATTAGAGGATATTAAAGTGGATGCGAGCCTGAATTATGTTGAGAGACCAGTGGCCATCAGAGATTGGAAAATCAAGGTTCTGAGGAACAAGGAGGTACCCCTGGTTTTGGTTCAGTGGCAGCATCGGAAAGGGTCCGAAATGACTTGGGAACCGGAGCGCGAGATGCGTGAGCAGCATCCAGAGTTATTTGCGGAGCAAGACTTCGAGGGCGAAGTCTAGTTCTAGTGGGGGAGAATTGTAACAGCCGGATTCCCAGGTATTAATTAATCATTATTTTTTCTTGTAATTTGTAAGTGGACTCGGCGAGTTGGAGCCTAGAACTCGCCGAGTATGATCGCGGATTTGGACGTGGGTTCGCGGCCGGACTCGGAGAGTCCAAGAGTGGACTCGGCGAGTCCACGCTGTTTAATGAAACCCTAATTTCCCGGCCCTGAGCCCTATTTAAAGGGCCTTATAACCCTTCATTGCGGCTACCTTCGACCTTGAGAGCACCAGAGCATTTGAGAGTCCTTGTGAGTGAGAAAAGAGGCCATTATTCACCATCTTTGTGTGTGTTTGCAAGAAAGGAAGAGGAAGGCCAAACTAGGAGAGTTGGGGAGCTTGGATCTACTTCTATTTCAGCAGAGGAAGCTTTTTGAGGTAACATTCAGAGCTTATTCTCGTGTTTTTGTTGATATGGCCAAATCTAGGGTTCCTTTATGCCTTGTTTGCCTTGTATTTGGAGTGTGGGAGGTCCCTTGGGGAAATGGTACCTAGATCTGGACCTTATTAGGTCCAGAGAGTCCCAAATGCCCTGCTTTATGCCTTTTCTTTTGAGTTGGGGATTTAGTTTACCATTTTAGAGGTCATTTCACTAAAATGAGCCTTGTAAGCGTTGCATGGTAGCCAAGATTGTGACTTTACGTGATGAATGTGCTTGGAAGGACTGGATCTATGAGTTAATGGAGCGGATCTGACCTTAGGAGCGAATTTGAGTTGATGCGTGGCATGGACTCGCCGAGTCTGAAGAACAGACTCGCCGAGTAGCATGAAGATTGTCCTTTACCACTCAGCGAGTGGTCTTGCCGAGTTAAGGTGTTGACTCAGTGAGTCAGAGAGGGTTGTCGAGTGGACTGAGTCAGATGGGACTCGCCAAGTTGTTCTTGAGACTCGGCGAGTTGAGTCGTGGTGGTCCCGCGATTCATGCCAGGTAGGACTCGTCGAGTCAGGGGAGTACTCGACGTGCCAGGAGAGGATCCGAGGGAGTCAGTGAACATGTATAGACTCGCCGAGTCGCTCTAGTGCACTCGCTGAGTCCGGTCAAGTTGACCGTTGACCAGAGTTGACCAGTGTTGACTTGATAGGGGTAATCAACCTTAGTTGAGAAAGTGTTAATTAGAGATATATTGTATTATATGAGGATTATAGCTCGGAGGATTGAGCGCAAGTGATTCCGGGACTTACGAGTATCGAGATACACGAGGTGAGTCTTCTCACTATACTTTACCTTGAGTAGGTAACCAGAGTTATGATACAGTGTTTGTATACTATATATGTGTTATGTGTTGCATTGCATTATTCTATGTGATTTATGATGTGCATGTTTACAGAGTTAGAACCTGAGGGTTCACAGAGTTTCGGTGCACTGACCCACAGAGTTATAGCCTCGAGTGGCTAATATTTGTTATATGTGGTATTTTGGGGAACTCACTAAGCTTTGTGCTTACAGTGTTGGTGTTATTTGTTTCAGGTACTAGTGATGACCGTGGGAAGGCGCCGGCTTGATCAGTACACACACATGGGATTTTTATGATATGTGATCTTGGGATGTTTTGTATGACACTGATTGGAGTTTCAGACATTGTTGTTTTATGAAAATTTAATGAAAATGTTTTTATATTATGCGAAAAATTGTTTTGAAATTTACGTTGTTACAAACATTCTCAATTCCTAAAGCTAAGTGGAATGATTAACCTAGTTGCTTCAATTCTTCAAAAGGTTGAAGATTAGAATTCCTCAGCGTCTTCCAGGGTTCTCAATCGCAGATGGATCTTCAAAAATCGCCAGAAAAGTAGTCTCATCGGATAAAGGCTTGGTTTTTATAGATATCTCAAAACAGGGTGTACTCGGCGAGTAGCAGACCCAACTCGCCGAGTAGACTCGTAGTTATCCGTCTTAAATCAGGAGTTGTGGCTATCCTCTGGAATATTCTGATGGACTCGCCGAGTAGGCTCGTGTACTCGCCGAGTAGATGAGCTTTTTTCCCTCAATCTTCATTCTTTGGTTTTCAATTGTTTTCCCTTGTTCCCTTTCACTCCCAAGCATGTCTTTTGGACTAAAAACAAAATTTAAACAATAATAAGTACCTTTTGTCCATATTATTCACATAATTAGTTAAAAATGAATAAAAATGTATACTAAATAATTAACTAATTATGCGCATATCAGTGCCTTAAGGTTTTTGCCACAAATATTTAATGACTTTGACACTTTTAGTCTTTGCAGTCAAAGGTTTTACATTTTGTGTTTTTGCCACAAATCTTTAATGAATTTGACACTTTTCGTCCTTGTAGTCAACACTTTTACATTTTGACATAAAAAACACAAAAAACATCCTTTAAAATTTTGCCACCATATTTTCCAACTTTAACATTATTGTCACAACATTTTTGGATTTTCTCCATCAATGTCCTTTATTTTTGTTGTACACTTTTGACATCTAATGTTAGGGGTTGTCGACTTTCTCCCCTATTTATGGTGATATACAATTTCAGCACATATCTTTTAGAGTTGGCCGATTTTTTCCATATTAACCCCAAAAGCGGCGTAGCCACGGGTTCTTTACTAGTTTTCATTAAACCAATAACTATTATCAAGTAACATAATAACACATTATTAATTAGTTACAATAGATTTTGTATTAACCTCATCTTTATTTTGCACTTCATTAAATACAAGTTCAGATAAAAATTATGGGAAATAAAACAACCACACGATCAAAAAGTAATTAACTTTCCAAACACAATATTTGAATTTGGGAAAAATATACTTGGCAAAATAATGGGATAGAAGTTACGATTGGTCAAAATAAAAGACTTCAGATACATTTTGCAAATATATATACTATATATAATAGCCAACACCTTTTGTAAAACTATGGTGATTTTTAAAGTCATGCAAAACAAAGAATTATATTCGTAATTACTGTATCTATCACTTCGTATCAAAGTAATCATTATATATGTGAAAATTCAAAAAGAACATGATATCTTCATAATTACGATGGTTTTATTTAAGGGTTAACAAATTACTGTAATGTTTTGCACGGAAATAAAGGGCTTAGCTTTTGCATTTTTTCATAAATATTCAATTGTTTTACTGGGAATTAAAGAAGACCATGTTCAAACAATCCAATTCATTCTAATGAAAAAAGCATTTACCAAAAGGCAAAATGTATATATGTTTTAAATAAAATTCAAAATAAAACATTCTCCAACCCCTGTATAAACTAGAGGTGAGGTGACAACTCAAACTACCATCTTCCAAGTTGTAATCTAATCACCTGCAAAACTATGAGCACGGACATCTTCATGATGGCAGAATCTTTAGAAGCCCTAAAAAGAAAAGTTGATGATACATGTTAATTAAAATTTGATTTTGACATGCTTAAAACAAAGAGCACGATTTCAGCAAGAGTGCATGAAATAGATTAAAAAGAAGAGAATAAATTAACAGAAACCAGTAAGTCAATACAAATGGTTCTATCACACAAGCAACTGGATATGCAAAATCAAAAATGGAATGAAGAACTTACAGATGTGGAGGAAGATGAAGGCATTTGTGATCCAGGAGGAAGTTTGCTATCAGAAACATCTTGATCATATGATGACAAATAATCAGATATGAGTTTTTCAAAGGCACATCTATCTTCTTCTGAATTCACAATTTCTGAGAGTAGACGACCACGAAGTGCTTCTTCTTCTTCAAGCTGTAGAGAGAAACGAGCTTCAAGCTCTACCCTATCTCTCTTGGGCAACTTTTCCAACAATGATCTGATTTGGGACTTCTTTGAAGAGATGGATATAATGTTATCAAAGGCTGCTTTCGCCTTTTCCTTTTGGTCAACAATCATGTTTCCTTGCTCTATTGATCCTTGCAAATCCTTCATATCACTCTCAATCTCTGCAGCCAGTTTGGCCTTCCTCTTCACCCTAGCTTCTTTCTGTTTCATGGCTTTCGTAGGTGGTTCCTACAAAGTTTATAAAGATTTAAGTGGAAAAAGTGAGAGAAAACAGTATCAACGATAAACCCCACCACTAAAAGACACAAACAACAATAAAAGTGAATCCTTGAAAGTATTATGAATATATCATGAGGATAAAAGTACCTCGGGTAATTCCATGGTGAATATGGCTTTTGGAGAGTTCTCAAGCAAGAAGTTTCTAACTTCAGTAGACATTTTTACTTTGTATGCATCACTCCTCCTGCTGGAGTCTATAGTCAAGCAATTTAAGTTGCTAAAAGGTGAAGGATGGTGCGATACTAAATCTGGAAATGAGGAAAGACACTGCGAAAAAAAAATCATAAGAAATATCTACATTAAACACGCATAAAATTATTTAGATTGTGTATCCACTCTTTTATCAAGTATTTCATATACTAATACAGATTTTTAACAACCCCTACTGATTGGCTTCTTTTATGTTTACTTGCAACTACCAATACTAATTCTTTTATCAAGTATCAAAGCTCAAAATTCATCGTAATGCAAAAACTAATATACTCATGAAAATGAGGTACTATATTGAGTATATATATGATAACCAATAGTGTGTAACTGGTTCTGATGTCATGTATGATGATATAAACATACCTCAACAATGTCCACACTAAGTGTTAGATATCTAGCACAATGGAGCTCCTGAAGCATGTTAATAGTCTCGATTGCATCTTCCTCCTCATATGCCTTGTATGATTTATACATAGACAAACAGATACTCACTTTGTTTAGAGAATGAAAGCGATCTTTAGACAATTTCCTAGGATCATAACCTCTGTAGCACAAAGATGAAACTCCTGCTGGAACATTCAAGTAACTGATTGCACAATCAAGTACTGTAAGATTCTCAAGTTGAGGCGCAATCAGATTGATTGATATTGAGCGTCTGCAATCGATAAGAACAAGATTAGAAAGTAGAGGGGTAATGATGTCAAACACCTCCACATCCATGACAGTGAAACGTTTTAAAGTGAGGTTCTTTAAGTTGACACACTTGGAGAAAAGATCAACAGACTTTTCGGTGTGATCATCACACAATGTGATGTGGCTAAGATGCAAAGTTGTTAAAGCTGGAAAATCCCAAGGTGTTTTGGGTGTAAGGCAAGGTGCATAAGAAAAAGGATGGTTACTTAAGGTGAAATGTTGAAGAGACTTAGAGCTAAATAGGCATGAAGGGTACTGATGGTGTTTTTTGGGAAAACAAACAACAGTTAGTTGTTGGACATTGTGAGAGAAGGCGTACTTTGCAATCTTTTTCACAAAAACCTGACTTGCTGCTCCATGGAAATCTAGATTTACAGAAGACACTTCCACTTGATGATTTCGGTGAGACAGAACATTGGTCATGAATTTGGCAAATTTGGGTAAAGGACTAAAACTTGAGAAGTTGAGACAAGGCATTGATGTCCACAGATATTCCCATCTTGATGACAACAAACATGTTTGAACAACAAATTTAATGTCAAAACAAGACAGAATCTTATGAATAAGCTCATCTGGCAAGCTGCTCAATCTATCTTCTTCTACCACTCGCCTCCTAACATTATCATCATCAAACTCCATTCTATGTTATAACTCGTTGTTACAGATATTCAGTCAAGCATGTGCAAACAATACTTGCTTTCTTGTGATTCAAAGCAGAGAATCTGCACTTCACAGTGTAATAGTTAGCAATTAATTGGAGAGTAGATAATAATATATTTTTTTAATACATGTCAAGTCCTAATGCAAATAATTATGGAACACTGGTTAGAAGACAGAAATCATAAAGCATCAGGTGGTGCTGCTGCTGCAGCTTATAAGCCTGTTCTTATGATCTAGTGGCCACTGTGAGGGGTCTCATGAAAAAATTCTATTGTTTAACATCAACTCATCAAATCACATCTTGAATATATATATATATATATATATATATATATATATATATATATATATATATATATATATATATATATATATATATATATATATATATATATATGCAACTTCTGTAAATGTAGTAAGGCTAATTGCAAATATCATAACTCTCTAGCTAGTTGATACGTGTATAATTAGTATTTTGACCCACACATGATTTCTTCCCTGTTCTGCTAGTGAAATTAAGAATACAAAAAAAATGAGAATCCAAAAAAAGTGATATATTTTACATCCTACACTGAGTCTTACTTTTCAAACTAACTGAAACCGGATTTTACATTTATAATAAAAGTTTATAAATGCCCAGAAGAAGTTATTAAGATATAACACCATTACAAGAATTATAGAATTGTAGCTTCATATAACAAAACTCCATATAAAGTGATGTATGAATGATGAAATAGGAGTAACAAAAAATTCCCAATTCTGTCATATTAGGTTAATACTCGGATAACCAGTTAAGAGGTGATATATTTATAGACTGACATTAAAACAACAAGAATAACAAATGCGTTATTCCAGAAACTCCAAAGTCACTAAGAGTTATTTCGGTTGCACATAAAAGTAATGACATTGATAACAATAAACAATAAATAGCTATCAACACGAAAAATAACACATTAAAACTTAGGATCTCAAATATCCGAGTCTATCTTGGACAGAAACAGTAGCTTTTTTTAGCACTGCAATATCGATAAAGATGTTAACCAGACATCGGTGAAAATGGCATAAAGTAGCTAATACAATAGACAAAAAAACTCTCGGAGAAACCTCATCCCCTGATAGAACGGTCGCTTGCTTGATTAATATTCCCTTAATGCCATTAAAATTTACATATATGTTCTCTTATATCTATCAGCCTCCAATCAACTGATACACTATGATGCTTCAAAAGAACATAAAAAATAACATCATCCAGGAACATGGAACTCGAATATTCTGATCCTGAGGGTTTGAGAGAGACGTACCTTTGATTTTCGAAGAAATTACGATTTACGAGCCGAAATCCCTGCCTAAACCCACCAAAATCCATATTTAACCCGGGAAATTCTAAAAATTGGAATTCTAACCCACGATTGATTAACTGATTAGACGTGGGGGAGTGGCGGCAACGAAATCCAATATTTTGTAAAAAAACTTTGGATAGGTCCAAAATCTTTTTAATTTGTATGGATGGTTCGTAATCAAAACTCTATATGGTTTTAGGTCCAAAATCTTTTTAATTTGTATGGATGGTTCGTAATCAAAACTCTATATGGTTTTAGTCTTAAAAAGGTTAAAATGATTTTTCCCCTATTATTTATATTTTACATTTTTTAAATTTGTTTTAGTATTTAAATAATCATAAAAAATAAAAATAAATTATCACCCTTTTTAATAATTACGAAAAAAAGAAAAAATAAAATCAACTACACACACTCTCTCTCTCTCTCTCTCTCTCTCTCTCTCTCTCTCTCTCTCTCTCTCTCTCTCTCTCTCTCTCTCTCTCTCTCTCTCTCTCTCTCTCAAACGACACCAACCAAGCAACCACCCCATCCTAATTTCACTTATTCACCACCACCACACCCCTCCATCTCCACCACCCTCATATTCATCTTTTCCTGTGGCCTACTCCCACCGTCCGCATTGCTGCCTACACCATCCTTCCTATCGACCCATCATCCGCCATAGCTTGAGATTAATGAGCATGAACTTTATCTGGGTTCTCTAAGTTCATCTTCTTCTTCTAGCTGTAAATCTGACGACCTCCTAATCACAGATGCATCTCTAAGTAGAATAGGTCCGAGAATCTTCTTATCATCGTCAACCCTAGCAATTCCAACATCTAATTTAGGGGTTTTATGCACAATCAAGAACTAACATGGCTGTAGGTACAAATTTTCTTTGGCTTATGCAATGCTAGAAGGTGGATTAAACAAATATATCATGTCTATTGGAGAATACAAGATTTTACAGAATTTAGATTGATTGAATGGAGAAAGAAGAAGTAGTAATGCTATTGGTTCTGATTTGGGGTATAAAAAACGGTGTTGGTTGATTTCTTGCTAACCTCCATTCATACATACCGATGTTCAGATATGAATCCCCTCCAGATGAGTTTTGTTGATGTTAATGTTCTTATCAGTGAAGATGGGTGAGTCTTGATTTTAGCTCAGTTGCAAAACAATATGATAACCTTTGTAAGGAATCACCAAGAGAGTTAGCGGAGTACCAAGAAGATAATTGAGTCGACGAGGTAGCATTTTCGCATGAACAGGTCATCATTAGAAAATCTCCATTGTGATGATGAGTCTTCATTATAGATCGATGTTGAAAAAGCTGTCGACAAATAAAATTGAAACTCTTCCATGGAATCTTGCAGAAGCAGGCGACATTTGTGTGTGTGTGTGACGGAGAGAGAGAGAGAGAGAGAGAGAGAGAGAGAGAGAGAGAAAGAGAGAGATAAGGGATTAATATATGTATACAAAAAGGAAAAGGAAAAGAAATTAAAAAATAATCATTATAAGGGCATATAAGTCATTTTAGGTTGTATGTGGACCAAATTCAAAGAAAATAGAGGTTGAGATGACCAAATCCACATAAAGTTTATGATTTTGGACCATCCATGCAAGTCGAAAAGATTTTGGACCCCATCCAAAGTTTTTTACAAACCACAATGACCAAATTTGCAGTTTTGTCTTTCAAAAATGAATCATTTGATAGTTTTGAATTTATATTTTTATTATTTTTGTATTAATATGTAATTGAGTATTTATAGTTTTGGTCTCTGTGGTAAACATTTTCTACAAGTTTGGTCCAAAATTTGAAATTTAACACCACTGATCCTCATAGTTGGCCGATCCATCAAATATGGTCCCTATCCCGGTTACCGTTAAGACATCTTTGTTAAATTCCTATAATATGACAAATATACACTCATTTTGTTTTTTTCTCGTCTTACACTTATACCTTTAAACCAAATAAATAAATACTAATTATAGGGACCAAACTACAAAAATGCCAACAACAAAGGCCAAATAAATAAAATTGTAACATAATTCGTACTCCTTCTTATCACCGGTTACCGACAAAAAGCTCATACCTCCAAGCGTGTGACTCTTCCCTTTCCATCGTTGTTATTCTCATTCTTCTCTTTGCTCCCATGTAATCATTGTCACCACTATTGTCCATCTCTTTCGCTTTCTCCTTATCGCCCAACACATCCTACATAACAAAGGGTCACTGTCAACCATCATACATTGTGTATCCACATCTACGAACCATTTAATTCATATCAACATTACACTCTCCACATCTACGAACCCATTTAATTAATATCAACATTGGGTCGAGATTTGAAACATTTGCATTGCATCCTTTAATTCCTTATTTGTTTTTTGCTTTAATAACTACAGTTTTTTAAGCAATGACTATTGGTATAAGATTATTTCCTAACACTATTATCTAATGGTTTTGAAAACTATTATTGAGGTTTGACTTTAAGTTTAGTTAAAGCCACTATCAAACACGTAAAGATTTAACATCAAATATACCTATTAGATTTCACAAGCCTAACACCAGTATTTTTTTGACATGTGATCAAACAAGAATTAGGTCATAATATGTATATAAATAAGAAAGAAAAAGTCTTGTATGCTTCAAGATGTAGGATCGATCATATATATATATATATATATATATATATATATATATATATATATATATATATATATATATATATATATATATATATATATATATATATGATACATACAAGGCTAATATGCCATATGCATTGATCATAACGAGTCGATATATGGGCAATTATGACAAATAATCATTGGATAGATGACAAGTGTTTATCCAAATCACTCAAACAAGGGGTTTGATTCCAACTTGTAATGTCTCATATTTCAAACAAAAATTTTCATTTCTCAAAATAAAAGTAAATCATTACAAATCATGTTTCAAAAATAGTCTCGAGAACCAAGGCTTCAAATCAAGATAATCTAATAAAATAAATCAGAAAATATGAAATCCAAATAACATAATATACATGAGATACACATGCATCACAGTCAAGTTGGAGCATTTTCCACTGTCATAAGTACAACCTAAAAAAACATTTAATCCACAACTGTAAGCACATAGCTTAGTGAGTTTCCCTAAATATTATAATAATCACAATAATAACTATGCATACTAGCATTGGGCCTCTTTACCTCACGATTGGTTCTGATCTTGCTATCATCCCAATTTGGGTACTCTTGACTCACAAGTCACAGCCTGTCCCGATCTTGTCATCAACCATAGACTATCCGATCTTGTCATCAGCCTAACCAAACACATAACATACCAATAACAAGCAAACAATCCATAAGCAACAAACAACCATCCACAAGCAAGATCATATAAGTCTAACTAAGTATACTAACATGTCATAGTATTACACAAACATCCGACATGCAGAGAATCCAATCACGACACAAGTAATATAGTAAGAAGACTCACCTGAAACTAAAAGTAACAATCTCATATTCACAATAGAATACCCAGTTATCACGAACCAATTATAACCAAATTGTAACACCCAGTTTCCACATGGGAACCTCCAGAGGTTGCAACTTTCCATGCGGTCTCTGATGCTCGGCCTTGACCATCCTACAGGTCAAGCATCTCTCGACATACCAAGTGATATCTCTCTTCATGCACGACCACCAGTAACTCAACCTCAGATCTTGATACATCTTGGTGGCCCCTGGATGAATGGAGAAACGAGACTTATGAGCCTCCTCCAGTACAATTTGTCTGACCCCACCAGACATCGGAACCTATACCCGACCACAACGGGTCAACAATCCACGACTGTCCTGAACAAATCTGGTGATCTCGTCTCTGATCCCCTCAATTTTCCAATTATCCTGTCGTACACCCTCAGCCTGAGCTTGCCTATTCAAGCTCACAAGTGGATAATCCACAAACATCCTCAAACATGACGCCAAAATTGAAGATCCAACCGACTTGCAGTTCACGTCGTCTACCACAACGTTCGCTTTACCAGGATGATAAAGGATCTCGCAGTCATAATCGTTGACTACGTCCAGCCACCTGCGCTGCCTCATGTTCAAGTTCGAGCTGGTCCATGATATGTCTTAAGCTCTCATGGTCTGTGTATATAATACATTAGACCCCATATATGTAATGTCTCTAGATCTTGAGGGCGAACACCACCGCTCCCAACTTAAGATCGTGCGTGGGATATCTTGTCTCATGCGGTTTTAGCTGTTGTGAAGCGTAATCTATCACCCGTCCCCTCTGCATGAGGATTGCTCCCAACTAAGTGATGGATGCATCACAGAAAACTACAAAATCCTCAACTCCCTCAGGGAGTGTCAAAACTGGAGCCTCGCAAAGTCACTGTCGGAGGGTCTCAAATGTTGTTTGCTACTCAGGTTCCCATCGGAAATCCACCCCCTTCCTCGTCAGACGAGTGAGAGGTACTGCAATTTTGGATAAATCCTGAATTAATCTCTGGTAGTACCCTGCCAAACCTAGAAAACACCTGATATTCGAGGGAGATTTCAGAACTTCCCACTGCATCACTGCCTCGATTTTGGCCGGGTCGACCAAATCCCCTCCTGGTTAACGAGATCTCCAAGACATTGAACCTATCACAACCAAAACTCACATTTCGAGAACTTAGCGTAAAGCCGTTCTCGCCTCAGAACTCCCAGAAGCTCTCGAAGCTGCTCCTCATGCGGCTCTCTGGTATTGGAATACACCAATATATCATCGATAAGCACAATAATTGAGCGATCGAGCATTGACCTGCATACCCGATTCATTAGGTCCATGAATACTGTTGACGCGTTGTTAAGCCCAAAGGGCATCACCAAGAACTCGTAATGTCCATAACGAGTCCGGAACACGGTCTTCTCCACGTCCTCCTCCCTCGCCCGGACCTGTTGGTACCTGGACCTCAGATCTATTGTGGAGAACCAAGATGTTCCTTATAGCTGATCGAAGAGATCATCAATCCGTTAAAGAGGGTAACGGTTCTTCATCGTTAACTTGTTCAACTCTCGGTAATCAATGCACATCCGGTGTAAATCATCCTTCTTCTTGACGAAGAGAATCGGCACTCCCCACGGAGAACTGCTCGGACGAATGAACTGCTTGCCTAGTAGCTCTTGTAGTTGAGATGACAACTCCTACATCTTTGGCGGTGCCAACCGGTACGACGCCTTGGCGATAGGGACCGCACCTGGCACAAGGTCGATCCAGAACTCGACCTGCCTCTCTGGAGGTACTCCGGGTAACTCCTCTGAAAGCACATCAACGAAATCCCTAACAACTAGAAAATCAGAAACCGAGACATGATCCCTGATCTGCGTATATACCACATAGGCCCAATAACCCCGCACACCCATGCTGAATACATTGTGATGCCCTGGCTACCGAACAAAACCCTTAATCCAACTTGGTGCCCTCACCATAGATAACCAGTTCTCCCCTACTTGGGGTTCGAACTACCACACGCTGACCCTCGCAGTCGATCATGGCACCGAAACGACTCAACCAATCCATACCCACTAGAATGCAAACATCCCCCATGGGAATCATAATCAATTTAATCGGGAAGGATACCCCAAAGATCTCTAGGACGCAACCCCGATATACTGAAGAAGCAAAAATCCCATGTTCGTTGGTGATGGAGACTCACAACGGACACCTAGCTCTCCTAAAGGCAAACTGAACTCCCTACTTAACGATCGAGAGACAGATGACCGACTCGCCCCCCGAGTCAAACAATACAAGAGCAGGCAAGGAGTTCACTAAAAACATACCTAACATAGGTACAAACATATACGCATACAATAAACATAATCAATGAGATAAGGAATAGAAACATACCTGCCACCACATCTGGTGCTGTCTTAACCTCCTTGGAAGTGAGTTGGAACACACGTCCCTGAGCCCTTGGGGACTATGCTCTACCCTGACCCCCGTTAGTAATCCTCAAGGTAGTTGACGCTAGAGCCTTTTGTAATTATAAAAGATTTATGTTTTGTAATTATAAACGCTTCTCTATTAACTACTTAAATATTTATTATTTTTGTCTAATCAACTGTCTGGTAACTTTTATTTAAGAAAACCTTTTGTTATAAACATTCTTTAATGACTTAACTTTTTTCAAACTTTTTTTTAAGTTAACGAATTTTCTTTTATCAATCTTGAATGTTTTATAAATTTGTTCGTATAATTTATCATTTTATTAAAAAATGTCATATTCTAACAAAATAAAAGATATATAATAATTCAACATATATGGTTATAATTAAAAAACAATAAAATATTATATGAATGTAATGCTTTAAAATATAGTTTTATTTTAAAAGTTTGGATAATAACTTTTAACTGATATACTCTTTATAAAATATATCCATTTTTATTTTGTATACCTAATAAAATAGATTAACTCATAATAAAAAATAAAAGTATATTACAAATTTGTTTCATGTGCTTTATGTAATATCTCAAGTTCAGTCCAAAGTTTAAAAATGTTTCAGTGTTATCCTTAAGTTTGCACTTTGCATTTCATTGTGCATATGATCCTTGTATTTTACTCATAACTACTAGTTCAATACAAAATTTTGATGTTATTAATTAATATGAGTGAGGGATCATATCGACAATGAAATACAAAATTAAGAATGACAATTGACACAGTTTCAAATCTCTCTATTCTAATAAATAAATAGGTTTATTCTTCTATTGATAAGTGTTATTTTATTAAAACTCCTCGTTAATATTATATAATACTTATCATCCCACCTGTCAACATACTAATTATCAATTTCAAATTTCAAACTTTAAAGTTCACACTCTAATTATATTAAATTAACAATTGATTCTCCATTTTAAATTTCAAATTTGAAAATTTTTTATTCTAATTATATTAAATTAATAACATTAGATTAAAAAATAAAATTAAATTAATACAAATTATAAGGTGGTATAACTTCACATATTTATTTAAATCAACGATTATAATTTTATATAACTAAATA
Organism: Lactuca serriola; assembly: GCF_051521515.1. NCBI lineage: Eukaryota > Viridiplantae > Streptophyta > Magnoliopsida > Asterales > Asteraceae > Lactuca > Lactuca serriola. The sequence goes on from NC_136410.1 coordinate 37,777,429, forward strand.
AATATATCTTAAGTAATAATTTATTTAAAATAATTGATTAATAATTTTGTTTTTTTAATATGAAAGGTTAATTAATTTTATAACTGTGGTTCTCATGGGCTATAAACTAGTTTTTGAATAAACTTGAGATTTTGGATAAAGGACATGTACCAAATCTGTAAAAAATAATAATGAAGATTTAATATCTATATATAACTATACAAAGAACAAGCCCTAAAGACCCCATTTAAAAAAAATAGTGCATATCAACAACGTGCCTCCTAGAACGAGTACATAATATAGATGACCTCTGACATATTTGTCAACGAGGATATGCAAACAAGAGGGACAATGGTACAATAAGTCGGATCAGTAACACAAAAAAATGAGGAAAACATACATATGAATTCGAGAAAATGGAAAAGAGATAAACAAGGAAAGGGTAATACAATGAAAAAAATGAGCACGATGCAATTATCCACAATATACACACAACAAAAATAAACAAGATTATTAGGCTCCTCATCTATTGTAATACAAAGTTTCACACCCTCCTTTCTAAGGTTATACATCTACTTTATGTTATTCTCTCCCTTTCTTCTAAGATATCCTATCACTTTCTTACCATCAATAATCGTTGACTATACATTCCTTAAAGTTGTTGGGTTTCCTTGTAATGATCCTCTTCTATTCATTGACTATGTATACCTTCATTTCCTCAATTTTTTGGTAACAACTTAAAATTTATCCACTATAATGGTATAATAACATAAAAAGATTATTTACATAATAAAAAACTTTACAATAATCTACGGTCGAAGATGGTTAAATAACAAATAAACATAAAAATTTGGTGTAGGAGAAGGCACACCAATTAATGCATAAGATATGATACAATAGTAAGGAAACCCTAACTCGTCGGTAATTTCTAAAACATTCCATATTTCCATTAACGACACAACCATATTGGAGGGAGAAAACAAAATATTTATAGCCAAAATTATTCTCAAAATTTCATAAGTTGTTCTTCCCGCTGTCCATTTCCTCCCTCTAGATCCAACGCTACACAATTTTCATGATTCTTTTTTTTTGGAAACGACAAATAACATTAAAAGGGCAACAAATAGCAAGGAGCTACATCAGTCAAAAAGTACAAAATAAATACAAGAGGCAAAGAGAAACTAGAAAACAAAAAATACAATTGATTAACTTTGAAGATGATCAAACGGAGAGCAACTCCAAACCGCCCAATCTCCACACCTAGTCAAGCTCCGATGCTTCCACCACGCATATAATCGGGCGATGATAGTGTCAGCCACCTCTGTTGATGGGGCTCTGATCTAATTGAAGACCAAATCATTCCTGGATACCCAAACATTCCATAAGAGACAAAAAATGATAACATTCAAAATCACCTTTTTCCTCGGACAGTTGCCCATAGGAAGATGCTTATTCAGTAAACTCCATTATACTAAAAAAACGCCTAGATTGTATCCCGCACCATCGAAAGATCCAATGTTGAACCTCCTATGTAAAGTTGAAATGCAGTCGTAGATGATCAACCGTTTCCACCTCATTATTTCAAAGTATGCAAGATCGAGTAGCCACCGACACACCCCTAACTGCCAGTGATGACAACTATTGGGATTCTACCTATCATTGCTCGCCAGATAAAGCATCTAACTTTTAGAGGAATCTCCAGCAAATATTAGGACCAGAATATGTGATAAGCTTGGAATTGATTAATTTCCTCATGTATTTGACAGTATAATCTCCATTGGGCGATAGAATAAACCGAAAACCATATTTAGAGCTTCCATCAATGTTCAGGTCACCGATAACATTATAAAGCTGTAACAGCTCATTCAACTCCTCAAAACTTGCAGGATTTTTTTTTTCCAATTCCATGAGAATCCGACCTTAGAAATACAATCGCCTAATAGGAAACAATACGTAGATTCTTAAAGATATAAGTGAGGAAATTTTAGCTGGAACGACTCAATGTTGCACCAGGAATCTTTCCAAGACATTTCGACCTGGAATAAGCTTGAAAAGAGATTTGTGATCAATATTGATATCATGAAGGTGATTCACGGCCCTGTAAATATTACTCCAGACCCCCGTAGAAGACTTTCTTGCAATGTAGTGTGCCGACTTATCATTGAGGTTGTGAATGCTCGACATAATGATTTTCCATAAACTATTTTGCTCATTCATTAATCTTCACCACCATTTGACGAGTAGAGCAATATTTTGCACTTTTAGGATACCTAAACCTAGCCCCCTATCAGAAATGGGGGCAAGAATTTTGGACCATTCCACCCAATGGATTTTGATTTGTAGCTCACCATCGCCCATAAATATTTGAATATATTCACATATAGTAGGAAGGGAGACAGTTTAGGACCGACTTGATGAGGGTAATTCTTCCACCGAATGAGAGAGAGTTGCCCTTCCAATTAGACAATGTAGAATGAAATTTATGAATCACAGGTTGCCAATGCTTCAAAAAGCCCATGTTAGCCCCAACAGGGACCTGAGATATGTGAATGGGAAGGAACCCACCGAACACCCCAATGATCTAGCCATGGATTGCATATCTAGATTCGAAACACCAATGCCAAATAGACAGGATTTGAAAAAATTAACTTTTAAACCTGACAAAATATGAAAACATTTGAGCACCGTCGAAAGGTTTTAGATGCTATCACGGTCCCTGGTCACCCACAAAAATTGCATCATCCGCATAGAATAAATGAGAGTGAGAGTTGGACAATTACAAGGAAATTTTATTCTATGGATCAAGGATTTCTCGCATGCGAACTTCATAGCAATATGTCAACCTTTCATTGCGAGGATGAAAAGAAACGGCAAGAGTGGATCTCCTTGACGAACACCTTTGGAAATAGCAAATTCAGTCAGTTGGTGCTCAGTTGACTAACATTGAGGCCTTGGAGGTAGACAAAACACCCCTAATCCATCTCCTCCATTTGAGTCCAAAGTTCATCTCTTCCATAATTGACTCAAGAAAGTTTCAGTTGACAGAGTCAAAAGCTTTCTCAATATTTACCTTAAGAAAGAACACCTTCGATTTCCGCTTTTTTTTAATCCAGGACAATACTTCATTCATAATTAGCGGGCCATCTATAATATTCTTCCCCTCGATATAAGCAGATTTTACCTCACTTACAAAGTCCCAAATTACCATTTTAGTCTGGCAGCAAGCAATTTCGTGATGATTTTGTTCAAACTTCCAATGAGGCTAATAGGACGGTAGGCCCCAAGAGTAAGCGGACCAATAACTTTGGGAATTAAGGTCATGAAAGAGGAATTACAGCCATGCGCAAGGGAGCAGTTCCTCTCATATTAGTTAACAAAATCTACAATGTCATTCCTCATAATTCCCCACTTTGCTTTGAAGAGCTTGAAGGTGAAGCCATCCGACCCTGGTGACTTCTCACTGCCACAACACAAAATTGCCGATTTGATCTCATCAATAGTCACTACAACATTTGGACCCTATGACGAAAAAAAATTCAGACCCTATCCCAACAACATGTCGTCGGTATAGGCTATGCCGACGACATGTTGTCGGCAAAGAGTCGTTGGCATAGGCGTGTCGGCATAGGTCTATTTCGTCGTTGGCATAGATGTCGTCGGCATAGTTGCACCCATTGCGACGACATGTCGTCTGTACAGCTTCTGTCAATCATATTTTTGGAAAAAAAAAGTTTTATTAATAACTTGTGGCGACAAAATATCGTCGGGATATCTATAGCGACGACAAGTCGTCGCGAAAGGTCTAAGCTATTACGATGACAAGTCGTCGCTATAGGTTTTTCACGGTTGTCGATTATGGACCGATAGCGACGACATGTTGTCGGGATAGCTACTGGTTGTTTTTTTTTTTAGCTTTATAGGTTTTGTACATTACCATTCTTGCATTTTTAATAAATCCAAAAAAAATATTGCAGCATATATCAATTGAAATACATTAACTAGGTACCATTGCTTAAATTCAAAACATCAAATTCAAGTTTAATATTACAATAAATAGTTAACTAAAATTGTTCAAAATACTAAAAAACATCAACCATCATTGTCATAATTGTCTTATCCTTCTTCTTCTTCTTCTTCTTCTTCTTCTTCTTCTTCTCCTCCTTCTTCTTCCATCATTTCAACAAATTGTTGAGAGGTACATGCTTGTGTGTTATAGTTGAATAGAAATTTAGGAAATGGTGGTGGTTGGAAGTTCGGAATATATGCCGCCAATGATGCATTATATTGTTGTAAATATTTTTGCATTTATTGTGCATCAAATTGGGATTGAGATTGGGGTTGAGATTGCGACGATTTGGAAGTGGAAGGCCGTTCATTTGGAATTAAACCGAAGTTGGTGGTTGGTCCCCTACCCACCCCGCGAGCATGTTCGCGTCTCGTCCCAAGGGCACATTCTAAACATTCTTCGTCGTTTACTTTTCCACCTTCCCCAACCTCGTTTTGCATTTTCTCATATTCCTCTTGAATTTTCTCCTAAAATAAAGAAAACAATTAACATACGTTAATTAAAACAAACAACTAAACTTAAACATTAAAATAATAATAATATTCCTTAAAAAAGAAACTATAATTAATAATAATATATTTAAACAATACATTCATTTCGTTTATCACTTACCCAATCTTCTTGTGCTCGACTTGTACACCAACCCGAACCTTCTTTGTAGCACATTTGTCTCCAACCCTCGATATGCTGCGGCTTGATTCCCATTTTATCCTATAATAAGTGAAAAAACAATAAATATATTTGTACTAATGTTAATAACAATTTTAAATAATACTAATGTATTTTATTACCTCTAAACAACGTTGTTGAGCATAGGATCTACATCCGTGAGCACTTGTGTGCGGAAGTTTCGACCTAGTAACTTTATTTTTGACCAACGTGCGTCAGTATTCATCGGTCAAAAACAACAAATCAATCATATCGTTCCAAGCTTCAACGGTCCAATCAGGCGGTGGATATCTTCTTGCCCTTTCCACATTATGATATCCACCAACTCTAGCAAATTATTTTTTTATCCGATACTTGCGCTCTCGTCGGGATAGCTGTATCACGCAGATTGCCACGTGTCATGCCGACGACTCGTCATCGGTATAGCATACACAAAACTACGTCATTTTGTTTTTCTGACACATGGAATAAAAGTAAATGGAAAATAGATTTTTTGATACCTATCCCCAGTGGCGAAGTATTTATAGGGCCAGGAGGGGCAGTGGCCCCCCTGATTTTTGGGCTAGAAATAGAAAATACACTTACAAAAATTTAATTCCAGGGCCTGTTATCTTCAAACTTGGGCTATGGCCCCTCCTGAATCAGACTCCAACTCTCCAAGCCTCAAGTGACAAGTCCGAATTCTCCAAGAAATATTCAGAAATCATGTTCGATTCTTGTTCTTCCCCAATTTCGCTGAGTCGCCACTTGCCAGTGTTCACTGTTGTCGCTGCTATCGCTGATTCGCTACTGCCTGCTGTCGCTGCTCGCTGTTGGCCAGTCGGTCTCAGTCTCGCCATCGCCCATCGCACCAACACCAAAAATCAGGTATGGCGATCTTCTTTTTTCTTTTTTAGACTTCTAGTTCACTTGTTCTTTGTTCTAAGTTGTGCTGCACTGTTGTTGCTGTTTGTGAGTTTCTCTAGTTCTCCTGACTCCTCTTTTCTCTCGGTCTTGTCAAAACTCCAAATTAGGGGTTAGAATTTCTCTTGTCAATTTGTGAATTTGGTTTATCACTTAACAGTATTCAATTATGATTTGTTTAGCCTTCTAGTCTATTTATTGTAAGCTGTAGGAATAGAAAAAAAATTGATTTTGTTATGCTTCAAACAAAACTGAAAACAAATAGCAATGTAGCAATGTAGTTTTGAGGTGCATTCTTTTGACTTTGTTATGCTTCAAAAAAAATTGATTTTGGCCCCCCCTAGTTAATTGTTCAAGCTTCGCCACTGCCTATCCCGTAGACGTGTCGTCGATATAGATTTTCAGAATACCGCAAAAATTTTCGTTGTTCCTGCCAGACTTGTAGTGACGACATATCATCACAGATATCGCGGTCAAAGGAAATTGGTCAAAGGTTGCAAAAGGTATGGCGACGACAAGTCGTCGGGATAGGGACTGTAACGACGACATTCATCGTCGGGTAAGGTGTCGTCGGCATAGCTCAATATCCTTGTAGTAAGTGAATGGAGCCTCTTAAAACATTGACTGATCCGAGGAGAGCCGCTTGAAATATGAGCTAATAAATTTCGGCCAGTCAGACTATTTTTCAGAAAACTTGTTGCAGAAAAACTATAACATCCCGGAATAGCAAGAGTAAAGTTGAAGGGCTAAAAGAGTAATATGGGATAAAGCGACTCGGCGAGTCCATGGGTGGACTCGGCGAGTAGAGTCGCGACTTGGTCGCGTGTCAAGTGGTCGACTCGGCGAGTCAGTGGATTGGACTCGGCGAGTAGGCGTTGAGTGGAGAAAACCCTAATTCTCGGGTTGAGCCCTATATAAAGAACATTATGTTTCCTCCCCAGCCTCCTTATCATCCCTTGAGTTCCAGAAACCCTAATTTCGTGAAGAAACCCCATTGTTGAGTGAATTGGAGCTTAGAAAGGTGGTTGTTGAAGAGATCTTGAAGGAAGAGAGACTTGGATCAAAGGGCTTTGCAAGGATTCGGGTTAATCTTCTCTTGGAGCTTCCTTTTGAGGTATTATTTCATTGTTTGAGCTGTTATTATCTAGATTCATCATTTTGGGGGTGTTAGAGATCATATCTTTTGAGGTATTGGAGTTTAGAGGTTAGATCTGAGGTTGCTACCTCAGATCTGGAATGGAGAAGGGTTGGAATGCATGAAGTCCCTGTTTGTGAGTGATTGATGGAGCTATCTTGTCCCAAACCCAAACCCTAAAGTGTAAAAGGCCTAGATCTCTTTGGATTCATGTAAAGTTTGCCACTTTACGTGATGGATGGCTTGTAGGAGGCTAGATCTATGTTTTGGATCAATTGCATGGCCTGGAATGCTTCTGTATAGATTCAGACCGGTGGTACTCGGCGAGTCACATGGGTAGACTCGACGAGTTGCTTGAAGATGAGCTGGAACTCGACGAGTTGGAAGAACAACTCGGCGAGTTGGATGAAGATGGCCTGGAACTCGACGAGTTGGAAGAACAACTCGGCGAGTAGGTTGAAGATAGCCTTAGACTCGACGAGTCTGTTCTTGGACTCAGCGAGTCTTGTCGAAGAGTCCCAATCTTTTCTGGTTGAGCCGTGAATCGGTGAGTCAAGGGGATGACTCGGTGAGTTGTGTGTGAGTGGACTCAGAGTTTTTGAACTCGACGAGTCTCGGGGTGACTCGGCGAGTTGAGTCGCGGATTGGAGAATTTCTGAGCATGGGGACTCGACGAGTCATCGGGTTGACTCGACGAGTAGAGTCAGTCAGGGGTTGACTTTGACCAAGGGTTGACCAGTGGTTTCCAGGGGCATTTTGGTAATTGTTGGATATTGTTTTGAATTCAGTGCCTTGGTGGTTGGTTGGTGGAGGAGTTCGTGTCAATGATCGGAGCAGCTTGGGTTATCTGTTCAGTCGGCAGTTTCGAGGTGAGTTATCCTCACTATATCAACAGGTTCTAAGGCACCAAGGCCGACCCTTTATCGGATTGAGATCCGGGTATTTGTTGTATGTTATTGTTTGATATGTTGCATCCTGGTAGCTAGGATGGTATGTGTTAGAGGCCTGATTGAGATTGGTATTATGAGATGTAGGGTGATGCTATGCTAGTGACCTGTTAGGTCGATATCCTGGTTAGGATGATGATATGCTATGTGATCTTTTTGATCGGTTTGTTGACCATGATTGTTATATGTTTGTATGTTTATGTGCACATGGTTGTTTGGACTGGAGTTGGGTTGAGGCGGGTCCTGCTTTGTGTTGTAGGCCAAGATACCCAGGGCGGACCGGTTGTCCCGAAGGCCTAGCGAGCGGTCCGGATAGGCTGTAGGCCCCAAGAGGGCGGACCAGACGTGCCGAGGCTCAGAGAGTGGACCAGGCCGACTGAAGTCCCGGTGTGGGCAGACTAGTCATACTGTAGACTCAGAGAGTGGACCAGGTGGATTGAAGGCCCAGTGAGGGCGGACCAATCACACTGCAGACTCGAGGTTATGACTAGACTCAGAGGGTGGACCAGGTGGACTATTGGCCGGTGCGGCGGACCAGTCACACAGTAGACCCGAAGTGCATGGCTGTTCTGTGATCGGATATCTCACTAAGCTTTCGGGCTTACACTTGTGGTTTTATGTTTTTCAGGTTCTTCAGGAGACCGTGGCAAGGCGATGGCGTGATCGTACCGCTCCTCGTGTTTATATTGTGATGAGATTCTGGGAATACTTAGAATAAATTGTATTGAAAAACCATTTTGTAATAACTTTAATGGAATCGGGTTGTTTTCAAAAATTTTAAATTGGTTGAAATTTTTGGTCGTTACAAAAACCTATACACTTCGCATTTGACTTTTATGGGGTCGGAGACCCACACCCCATCAATGGTGAGAACATGAATTATGGTTTTCCTACATTTGTTTTTTAATGTACCGTGAAAGCACCGAGTATTCTCATACCCTTCTTTCAGCCACTTAAATTTAGCTTTCTGATGGTGATCAACCTTGCTAAATCACTCTAACTCGAGCATTTGTACTTTATCTTTCCTCCAACGTGCTCTTTTATCCTCATTCAACTGCCTCCTTTATGTTTCCATTTCAAATTCCTCTCTTCAATCTCAGTTGTAACATGGTATCAGTTTGGTGATCCGATCTTCCGTACTCACTCTGCTCTTCTTCAATTCCTTTCTTCTTCATCGATTTACTTTAATTTAATTTCAAAAGAAATGTATCAATATGTTAATTCCTCACCTCAATCTCATGTTATTGATATTTCGAATCCATTCTATCTTGGATCTTTCGATAATCTAAGTAATGCTCTTGTTTCTAATGTTTTCAATGGTATTGGATTTTCTGCCTGGAAACGTTCCATGACGATTGCCTTATCTGCCAAAAACAAAATTACATTTGTTGATGGCACGACATTAAAGCCTCCTATAATTCTCCATTATTTGCAAACTGGTCGAGAGTAAACTCCATAGTTATCAACTGGATACTCAATTCATTACATTGTAACAGTGCTGATAGTCTTACCTTTCTCCTAACTGCTTACGACATCTGGAAAGAACGTAATCATCGATATTAACAAGCAGATGGCGCTTAGATCTATCAAATTCAACAACAACTTTACTCTTTATCTCAAGGATCCGACAGTTTTTCAAATTACTTCACCAAATTGAGTAAAATCTGGGATGAACTTCATCTTGTTTAAAACATTCCTGCATGTACATGCGCTGCTGCTACAGGTATTGCTAAATACCTTGATGAACAACGATTGATTCAATTACTCATGGGATTGAAAGATACTTATAAAGTTCTTCGTGGTCAAATCCTAATGATGAAGCCTATGCCGAATATTTCAACTATTTATTCTATGATTGTTCAAGAAGAACGACAGAGAAAAATCACTATTCCTACTAACATCAATCATGAGACAATTGCAATGAATGTTTCACACGATTCTTCTTCTAATTTCTCAAAGAAATTGTTAGTATGCACTCATTGTAAGAATACAGGGCATGACAAATCTCAGTGTTGTCGACTGATTGGTTTTCCATCCAATTTCAAGTTCACAAAGACAAAGAAAGATGAGCCAAAGTCTGTTGTTTAAATTGCAACTTCTGATACTTCTTCTGCAATTTCTCAATAACAATACTATCAACTTTTTCAATTACTTTCACAACATAATACACCATCATCCAGTCAAGCAAATTCTTCTATTCTTCAAGAAGCAATGACACCTGATGGTAATGATTTTTCTTATGCTCACTTTGTAGCTAATGTTTCCAAGTCATCTGCATTTCTGACACCACATCTTTCATTCATCATAGACACAGGTGCTACTGACCATATGTGTTCTAATTCTGAACTTTTCTAACTTTAATTCCTTTCACACAGCCACATTCGATTGGGCTTCCTAATGGTCATTCTTTGTTCATTACACACTATGGTGATGTTCAAAGTCATGCATCAATCATTCCCAAAAATGCATTGTATGCTCCATCCTTCAAATATAATCTTGTGTCAATCTCCAAGCTTACATCACAATTGAAAACATTTATTTTGTTTACTGATGAGACATGTCTCATGCAGGATCCCTTATTGAAGAGTAGATTAGCTCTTGGAGTCATTGGAAAACGGATAAATGATCTTTATGTGTTTGAGTATCATGTTCTTAAACAAAATCATTCTTACAGTTTTCTTGTTTTCACTTCTGTATTCAATTCTCCTTTGTCCTCAGTTTCTCATGTAACCCATAATTCTTCTGATTCGAATGTTATGTTGTGGCATAAACGTATGGGACATGTTTCTATTGATAAACTCAAACATTTCTTACATTTACCTATGAAGTATGACAATGATGCTATTACATCTTGTTTAACTTGTGCTCAAGCAAAACAAACAAGATTTACCTTTCCACATAGCATTTCAACTTCCAAGGCTTCTTTTGACGTTATGCATATTGATGTCTGGGGTCCTCATAAACATAACACATATGATAGTTACAAATACTTTGTTACTATTTTTGATGGCTATACATGACACACTTGGATTCATTTGTTGACAAACAAGAGTTATGCCTTCTCTATAATCCAAGCATTTGTCAATCTTGCCAAAACCCAATTTCACAAAATCATCAAATGTATCAGAAGTGATAATGCCAAAGAACTTGGATCAAGAAATGATGGGATTGCTTATTTCAAGGAACAAGGGATCATTCATCAAAAATCAACACCACATACACCTCAACAAAATGGGCTTGCTGAGAGGAAGCATAGACACATTTTAGAGGTGGCTAGAGCTTTATTCTTTCAATCGGGAATAAGAGTTCCATACTGGGGAGAATGTGTTAAAATTGTTGTTCATATCATTAACATAACCTCCTCCAAACTTCTGCAAAACATAACACCATTCGAAGTTTTATATGACACTCAACCTAATATGCAAATGTTAAAAGCCTTTGGATGCTTATGTTTTGTTTCATTTACTCCAATTGGTAGAGACAAATTTATACCTAAAGCTCACCCTTGCGTATTCCTTGGCTATCCTTTTGGTCAAAAGGCATACAAAGTTTTAAATCTTGTCACTCACAAGATACATGTCTCTCGAGATATCAAGTTTTTTGAACATATATTTCCATTACATGCTCTCAAATCTGTTGAGTCATTTAGCCCAACACCTTCCTACATTCCCAATATTCAACCAGAGAATCATGTTTCAAATGATTCTATTCACAATTTTGTTCCCACTCAACCTTCCAATCCTTCTTCTACATCAAATTCCCAAAATACCCCTGAACCTCCCACACAGCTCAGAAGGTCTTCTAGAGTCCGTATTCCTCCTGCCCATCTTCATGATTATGCGTGCAATGTTGCTATTAGTTATGATCTTAATTGTCCTCACACTATTACAAATTTTTGCATCAACAATTATCAAGAATATACAAGCTGTAATATGGTTTCGCATGATTCATTTGTTTTTAATGTGGGAACTATCATCAATGAGCCAACTTTTTATCATCAAGCAAAGGGCATACCAGAGTGGGAAAAAGCAATGCAGAATGAGTTGAATGCTTTACAAGAAAATGGGGCGTGGGATGTTGTTAAACTTCCTAAAGGAAAAAAGGCTATAGCTTGTAGATGGGTCTATAAGATCAAAAAAAAATCTGATGGAACTATAGTGAGGTATAAGGCTCGTTTAGTAGCCAAAGGGTTCACTCAAAGTAATGGACTAGACTTTCATGAAACCTTCTCTCCTGTGGTTAAATTCACCATTGTTAGGAGTCTTGTTGCTATTGCAGTCAAAAGGAATTGGAATATACATCAATTTGATGTTAATAACACGTTTTTACATGGTGAATTACATGAAGAGGTATATATGCGTTTACCACCTGGTCATGAGGCTTCTTCCTCTTCTTCACTCGTTTGCAAACTCAAAAAGTCTCTTTATGGGTTAAGAGAAGCCTCTAGACAGTGGTATGCTAAACTCTACATTGCATTATGTTCTAAAGGGTATTTTCATTCTCCTAATGATTATTCTCTTTTCTTAAAGAAATCCTCTTCTCCAATTACAGTCGTTGCAATATATGTTGATGATATACTTGTTACGGGTGATGACATTGGAGAGATACAATGCTTAAAAGAGTTTTTACATCATCAATTCAAGATTAAAGACTTAGGTCTTTTATATTTCTTTTTTGGAATAGAGTTTAATAAACTTGATCATGGCATGATGATACATCAAACCAAGTTCATCAAACAACTACTTCAAGATTATGATCTAGATGATGCTACACTAGTTTCAAGCCCTCTTCCTCCTCAAGTGAAGTTACTTCCAAAAATGGACAATCCACTTCCAGATGCAACACTTTACTGACAGCTTATTGGTAAACTAAATTTCTTGTAGCATACTCGTCCTGACTTAGCCTTCTCTGTACAACATTTAAGTCAGTTTAATCAGAAACCTTCTCAAGAACATTATTCTGCTGCTATTCATGTTCCCAAATATATCAAAGGTACTACTCCCTCCGTCCCAATATTATTGTCCATAGACAAAAATACACACAGATTAAGAAAAACATTAATTACCACTAACTTTATATAATAAAATGACAGTTTTGTCCTTACTTTGCATTTAATGTTCCATTAAATGCTTAGTTGGTTAAGTAATAATGAGAGGGTATTTTGGTAAAAATGTTGTTTATTTTTAGAAGCTGACTATTATTTTGGGACAAACCAAAAAGGAAAGATGGACTATAATTTTGGGACGGAGGGAGTATTTCACAAGCTTTATATTTTAACGATAACAAAGATTTCAAGATGGATGCTTTTTGTGACTCGGATTGGGTAGCATGTCCCACTACCCGAAAATCAGTTAGTGGATACTAAATTCTATTGGGTGGATCTCCGATTTCATGGAAATCAAAGAAGCAATCAACTATATCCTTATCTTCTGCTGAAGATGAGTACCGATCAATGCGATGAGTCATTGCTGAACTTTCCTGGTTGAGTCGTCTTCTTGATGAATTAGGAGTTACATAAATTACTCCTATACCCCTTAAGTGTGACAATATGGCTGATATTTGTATTTCCAATAATCCTGTATTTCATGAACGTGCGAAACACATTGAAATTGATTGCCACTTCGTCCGTAACAAGGTTCAAGAAGGTTTAATCAGTCTATCTCATGTTGATACTAATGGGCAATTGGCCTACAAAACAAGTTTCAGGTTCTCGACATTTTGAGGCTACATCCAAGCTTGGTTTGATCAATGGTCCTAAGCTTGATTAGTTAGAATTAGTTATACAGTCGGTTAGAAGAAGGGAATTTATGTAATTTCAATTATTTGTTCGGTTAGTTTGATAGCTTGTACATATTAGAACTTATGCTTTGTATTGATTCAATTCAGTAATGAGAAATGAAGAATATCGAAGAGTTTCTTTCTCAAATTCCTCTCTTCAATCTCAGTTGTAACAAACAAGCCTTTTTCATTGTAGTATTCTGAACATCTCAATTCACAGAGAATCTTTTTAATATGTCTGAGTTTGGCACGAAGGAGCATATCAACAGTGCCAGAACCCGTGAAAGATTCCAAAGCATTCATCTCATGAATTTTCTCGCTCCCTCAACCCTCTTTGAGTAAGTTCTGTTCTTTCCTTATTTTATTGTTTTTGTCTTCTACTTCAAAGCTCAAAAGTCCAACCCATAAGTTTGGAATCGTGGGGTTCAATCAGTTCTTAGATATACTTACCCCACTCCTCAAGTTCAATCGAGTAAAAACATCTTTCAACGTAAGAATACGGTGCCTGTTTTATTTTCTTCAAACTGAACTCCGTTCATAAGGATATGACCACCGACAGCTTTTCAATTGCCAACTAGCAACATCATCTGTCCAGACCCATCATTTTTTAAGTAACCATATAATATATAATGACAATTACACAAGCTAGTCTCGTATTGATCCATCTAACACTCTACTTCAATTTTAATTATATCTGAAATAGTTTTGTAATCACCAACTAGCATCATCATCGTGTTCCATGTAATCAACATGTATAAATATTCTTCTCTACTACCAAATAATCGATTAAAATTTTTAGATTATGAAGTGCAGATCATCATTGGATTTGGGATTGTTATTTGTGGAGCGAAAAGAGAAGGAATGGTGGTTATATAGCTAAAAACAGGAAAGAAGCAGCAATGAAGATGGATATGGATCTTAAAATTCTTATCTAAATCAATAAAACTAGGATCGTATATACACACTTGACTGGATTTCTATAACGAGTTATAAGTAGAGAATGAATTTTATCATGATAATGTCAGGAGAAGAGTGGTAGAAGAAGATAGATTGAGTAGTGTGCATGATGAGCTCATTCATAAGATCCTGTTTTGTTTTGACATGAAGTTTTCTATTCAAACATTTTTGTTGTCATCAAGATGGGAATTTCTATGGACATCAATGGCTTGTTTCAACTTTTCAAGTTGGCAGTTTGGTCCTTTACCCAAGTTCTCCAAATTCGTGAACATTGTCCTCTTTCACAGCAATCATCAAGTAGGAGTTTCTTCCATAAAGATAGATTTAATTGGAGCAGTTAATCAGGATTTTGTGAAAAATATTGCAAATTATGCATTTTCTCACAATATCCAACAACTAATGGCCGTTTGTTGTCCGAAAAACCACCATGAATTCCCTCCTTACCCTTTTACCTCTCAGCCTCTTAAACATTTCACGTTTAGAAGCTTTCCTTCTTCGCCTTGCGCTACACCCAACACACCTTGGGATTTTCCATCTTTAACAACTTTGCATTTCATTCACATCGCATTATGTGATGATAACATAGAAAAGTCTCTTGATATTTTCTCCAAGTGTGTCAACTTAAAGAACCTCACTATAAAAAGTTTCATTATCAAGGTTGTGAAAATATTTGACATTATTACCCCTTGACTTTCTAAGGTCACGCTTATTGATGGCAGATGTACACTAGTTATAAATGTGATTGCACCTCAACTTGAGAATCTCACGGTAATTAAGTGCTCAATCAAGTATTTGAATGCTCCGCCAGGACTTTCATCTTTGTGCTACATGGGTTATCTTCCTCTACAGTTGTCTAAAGATGCACACAAGACTATTAACTTGCTGTAGGAGCTCCATAGTACATTTCAGACATCATACACTTAATGTTGACATCAGTGAGACATGTTGATATCCTATCAATAGACATACAATCTGTATGTTTCTATTCATTTTTAATGTATATATTTCTGTGTCATATTTGTGCAGTGTATTTTTTCATTTCTGGATTTACTATTGCACCATCCTTCCCTTTTCTGGCAACTTAATAAATTGCTTGAGTATAGTCTCCAACATAAGGAATGATGCATACAAGGTAAAAATGTCTACTGAAGCTAAAAACTTCTTGCTTGAAAAGTCTTCAAGCGTCACACACACACAGACACAAACACACACACACACACACATATATATATATATATATATATATATATATATATATATATATATATATATATATCAATCCACATTTGAACCTAGCGCGTTCTCTCTCTCTCTCTCTCTCTCTATATATATATATATATATATATATATATATATATATAGAGAGAGAGAGAGAGAGAGAGCTACGCTTAAATGTGGATTGACATCTATTGTGCGGACGTGTGGACAATGTTATTATGTGAGAATAACAAAGAAAATATGTTGTTTATTAATATGAATATGTTCAATCTTACATAACTATTGTTATTATCATACATTCTCAGTAATTAAATCATCTATAAGGTAATTATAGATTTATTAATATTATTCTCATTCTGTCAGAATGTTTATTGATTCGTATTCTTATTTTAAATTTTAAAAATTCAAAATCTGATCTTTAACTTTTTGACTTGTTGATCGGATAAGATTTAAATTTTCTACATACATAAATTGATTGTGTGTGTGTGTGTGTGTGTGTATATATATATATATATATATATATATATATATAAGAATAACCATTATTAGCGGTGACAACCACCAATCGTGTTGGATGTCGCTGCTAATAGTGGCTAAAGCCCGATCTCTGTGAAAACCTGAGATTACACCTTATCTATCGATTTTTTTGCAAATCCAACGGCTTGGACTTGGACCACGTTGCGTACAATACCGATAGCGGCGATAGCGTCGCCACTAATGGTGTAAATAGATGGCGCCAAAACTTCCTTCCAGACACATGTCGCCTCAATTAGATTCCTATCGCTGCTAACATGCTTGCATCGCTGCTATAAGGCGTCGCGAATATACCCCCTTCCACTTCATTCTTTCCCTCTTCTGTTATGTGTTTCCTCATCTGTATTGTAAAGTTCAATCCACATAATTTTACTATCAATTTTGTTGTTTCCCCTCAGCTCGTCGATTGAGTTGGAATTTGACTGCCAATGCCCTAATCGGCGGCCTCCCCATAACCGATAACCTCCTCATTGGTGATCTTTCACCATCAGCGACGTCACCAAACTTCTGCAAGTGTGGTTTTCTTCTTCTTTCTTCACTGTTTTTTCTTCTTTTCTTCCCATTTTTTCTTCTCCCCGCTGAAAACTCAACTTTGCCAAAATTTCCAGCTCCACTTTCGGGATTTGGAGCTCCCTACCAGAAAATCTTGAAATATAGAACAACCATCTCTCTCCGCTGGATTACACCTCTACAGGTTCTTAATCATCTTTTTATTTTTAATTTTGTATGTGGAATGTATATTTTGTTTATGTATGTGTATAATGTATGTATGTATATGTGTGTGTATTTGTATGTGTATAATGTATGTATGTATGTATGTGTATCATGTTTATATATATATGTGTGTGTGTGTGTATGTGTGTATTTTTGTATGTGTATTATGTGTGTATTTGTGTATTATGTGTGTCTATGTGCTTGCTAGTTATTAGGATTGCGTTGCACTTGTCTCTTGATCAAGTCTGCATAATGTTCTCCTAGGAACTAGCCCATTATCCATTTTTATGCTTCCAAGACTAGTTCAATGTTCTCCTAGCATGAATTCCGCATAATTTCCGCAATCTCCGATCTTTCCCACTCCTCGTAGTCTTCTATAAATCTGAAAATAAACAAAGACTAGAAAGTGTTCAAATATAGATAAAAAAGAGAAATATGTATGATTATTAAGTAAAATATACTAAAAAAAACTATAAAATGAAGTAAATAAAATGCATCTATCAGAGTAACATGAACACCAAAACCAATAAACGAGATACTTGGAGCACTATAAAGACGTCGTCATTCGTAGTCGAGAGTTTCTTCGGAACGGTCGATATGATGGATTCCAAAATGCAGAGAAAGTTGTAGGTACCATATCATTTTTCTTAAACGAAGGATCATAATAAATAAATAGACAAATGTCTCTTGGATTTTGGGTCCAAAATAAATCATCATCATACATACTTATAAAGCTAGCATTTTTTCTTTAATCTCATGCATTTGAAATGTAACGACCCAAAAATCACAACTAAAAATTTCTTTAAAAACATTACTAAATCATATTTATAAAAACTGTATCATAAGTCATAACATAATCTTCGAGTATTAATTCAAAACATATTATCATTATCAGAGTCAAACATTCCCAGGTTAACTGACTATGGTGTGTGCACTGCAATCTTCCCGAGCTCCTCCTTTAAAAATTGAGTACTTGAAACCAAAACTGAAAACCGTAAGCACGAAGCTTAGTGAGCTCCCCCAATCTACCACATACCATACAATAATATATAAAGCACATACCGGGCCTTGCCCACTGACTGGGACCCCCGTCCCCTACATCGGACCGAAGTCCGAAACTGACTGGGACCCCCGTCCCCTACATCGGACCGAAGTCCGAAACTGACTGGGACCCCGTCCCCTACATCGGACCGAAGTCCGAAACTGACTGGGACCCTCGTCCCCTACATCGGATCGAAGTCCGAAACTGATTGGGACCCCCGTCCCCTACATCGGACCGAAGTCTGGACTAACTGAACACGGCATAGCATAACATATCATCTAGCATAAACACATAAATCCTGTCTGAGCCACGGAGGCGTCAAACATACTAACTACTGCATTGGACCGAAGTCCAAAAACTACTGCTAACTGAACGGGCCGGCATTGTGGCCTTAGACCCGTTCCTACTGGAAGGAAACTCACCTGAGACTGCTGAACTGATGCCGCTAATCCTTTTTACTGCTACCCGACCTCTGACTCCGAACTGCTGCTCCACTAGCTCCTCGAGCTACCAATGTCAACATAACACTTAGTCCAACTGACCTCCAAAGGTCAACTAGGTCAACTCTGGTCAAGGTCAAAATCCTGGTCAAAGTCAACCTTCCAGGTCAACCCTACTCGCCGAGTTCATATGCTCAGGGTCTTTCTATTCGCGACTCGACTCGCCGAGTCAGTCCATGACTCGCCGAGTCAACTATTCCCGAGTCCTGACCTGTCCAACTCGCTGAGTCTCCACCAGACTCACTAATTCGAGTTTCAACTCGAAGGGTTTGGGGTTTTGTGACCTAACTCGCCGAGTCCAAAAATAGACTCGCCGAGCCCAAGGCAATCTTCAACCAACTCGTCGAGTTGTTCTTCCAACTCGCCGAGTTCATGTCTAACTTCATCCGACTCGACGAGCTGTTCATCCCACTCGTCGAGTTCCTCCTCATCTTCAAACTACTCGCCGAGTCCACTCGAAGGACTCGCCGAGTCCAATCAGATCTACATACACGCAGAGGACTTTAGAGTCATGCATGGACTCCAAACTGTAGATCCACTCTTCTAAAGCCTATTCCTTACGTAAAGTGGCAAACTTTACGTGTAGCTAACGAGATCTAGGCTCAAATCACTATAAACTAGGGTTTGAGACAAAGGGGCTCAACAATCAACCCATAGACTGATGCTTTATGATTCTCTAGGCCAAGATACACATAGATATGAAGTAGCAACTTCAGATCTGGGCTTCTAACTCGGAATAGCTCATAAACTTGTCCTAAAAGTCCCAAATCCTAAGATAAAGGTTGATCTATATGCAAAAGAGGGAAGGTAGCGACTCATTACCTTCAAATGCTCTGGAAGACCTCACAAACTCTGGATCTACTACCAATTCTTGAATCCCCAAAGAGTGCCTTCTTCCTTCTTCCTTCAAATCACCCAAAATGGCAAGAAAGCTTGAATGAGCAACAATGGAGGCTTAGTGTTTCTGGTTCTGGACTATAGGGCCGCAAATGAGCCCTGGGGAAGAGAATAAGATGCTTAAATAGGGTACCAAGTCCCGAAATTAGGGTTTCCTCGTTCAGACCCAACTCCCCGAGTTCACGAGCCGACTCGCCGAGTTGGTCACTTACTCGATCCCCCAGATCCCGCTCCGACTCATCGAGTTCCTCCCCGGGCTCAACGAGTCCACTCCTTGACTTAGGGTTTCTTTCTTTTTCTTGGCCTTTCTGATCTTGGGTGTTACATAAAGTGGGTTAGATCTGATCCCACATCGGCTGGGAAGGAGAACTAAGCATTCCTTATAAGGGGTGTGGATACCTTCCCTATCACAACGCGTTTTAAAGCCGTGAGGGCAGCAGATCCCATAACAACTCTGCAGTTAAGCGTGCTCGGGAGGGAGTAGTACCAGGATGGGTGACCCCCTGGGAAGTCCTCGTGCCGAGTGGCCCAAAGCGGACAATGTAACGACCCAAAAATCACGACTAAAAATTTCTTTTAAAACATTACTAAAACTAGATTTATAAACAACGTATCATAAGTCAAACATAACTTTCGAGTATTAAATTCAAAACATAATATCATTATCAGAGTCAAACATTCCCAGGCTAACTGAATATGGTGTGTGCTCTGCAATCTTCCCGAGCTCCTCTTTTGAAAAATGAGTACCTGAAACCAAAACTGAAAACCGTAAGCACGAAGCTTAGTGAGCTCCCCCAATCTACCACATACCATGCAATAACATATAAAGCACATACTGGGCCTTGCCCACTGCATCGGACCGGAGTCCGGGCTAACTGGGGCCTTGCCCCCTGCATCGGACCGAAGTCCGGACTAACTGGGACCTTGTCCCCTGCATCGGATCGAAGTCCGGCTAACTGGGGCCTTGCCCCCTGCATCGGACCGAAGTCCGGCTAACTGAACAGATCATAGCATAAACATATCAACTAGCATGAACACACATATACTGCATACTACATCGGGCCGTAGCCCGGAACACATAACACATAAATCCTGTCTGAGCCACGAAGGCATCAAACATACTAACTACTACATCGGACCGAAGTCCGAAGCTGACTGGGACATTCGTCCCCTACATCGGACCGAAGTCCGAAAACTACTGCTAGCTAAACGGGCCGGCATTGTGGCCTTAGACCCGTTCCTACTGAAGGGAAACTCACCTGAACTGCTGAGCTTTGCTGATAAACCTCTGGCTGCTACTCGACAATCCCCTGAACTGCTGCTCCTCTAGCTCTCCGAGCTATCAATATACATATAACACTTAGTCTGACAGTTAACTAAGTCAACTCTGGTCAAAGTCAAAATGGTCAAAGTCAACCTTCCAGGTCAACCCTACTCGCTGAGTCCTCCTAATGACTCGCCGAGTTCATAAGCTCAGGGTCTTTCTATTCGCGACTCGACTCGCCGAGTCATTCTATGACTCGCCGAGTCCAACTAGTTCCAAGTCCTGTCCTGTCCAACTCGCTGAGTCACCACCCAACTCACTGATTCGAGTCTCAACTCGAAGGGTTTGAGGTTTCGCGACCTGACTCGCCGAGTCCACTAATAGACTCGCCGAGTCCAAGGCAATCTTCAACCAACTCGTCGAGTTGTTCTTCCAACTCGCCGAGTTCATGCTTAACTTCATCCGACTCGACGAGCTATTCATCTCACTCGTCGAGTTCCTCCTCATCTTCAAGCTACTCGTCGAGTCCACTCGAAGGACTCGCCGAGTCCATTCAGATCTACATACATGCAGAGGACTTTTGAGTCATGCATGGACTCCAAACTGTAGATCCACTCTTCTAAAGCCTATTCCTTACGTAAAGTGGCAAACTTTACGTGTAGCTAACGAGATCTAGGCTCAAATCACTATAAACTAGGGTTTGAGACAAAGGGGCTCAACAATCAACCCATAGACTGATGCTTTATGATTCTCTAGGCCAAGATACACATAGATCTGAAGTAGCAACTTCAGATCTGGGCTTCTAACTCGAAATGGTTCATGAACTTGTCCTAAAAGCCCCAAATCCCATGATAAAGGTTGATCTATATGCAAAAGAGGGAAGGTAACGACTCATTACCTTCAAATGCTCTGGAAGACCTCACAAACTCTGGATCTACTGCCAATTCTTGAATCCCCAATGTGTGCCTTCTTCCTTCTTCCTTCAAATCACCCAAAATGGCAAGAAAGCTTGAATGAGCAACAATGGAGGCTCAGGGTTTCTGGTTCTGGACTATAGGGCCGCAATTAAGCCCTAGGGAAGAGAATAAGATGCTTAAATAAGGTACCAAGTCCCGAAATTAGGGTTTCCAAACCCAGACCTGACTCGCCGAGTCCACTCGCCGACTCGCCGAGTCGGTCACTTGCTTTACCCCTGGATCCCGCTCCGACTCGCCGAGTTCCTCCCTGGACTCGACGAGTCAACCCTCTTCAACTTAGGGTTTTTCCTTTCCTTTCTTGACCTTTCTGATTTCGGGTGTTACAGACAATATTGTGATACGTGCCAGAGGGGGATGTTACAAATGTTATCAGAGCTAGGGCACGGGTCGATGTGTTTGACGGTGACGTCGAACCCTATAATGGGGGGGGGTGAAAGTGGGTTAGATCTGATCCCACATCGGCTGGGAAGGAGAACTAAACATTCCTTATAAGGGGTGTGGATACCTTCCCTATCACAACGCATTTTAAAGCCGTGAGGGTGGCAGATCCCATAAGAACTCTGCAGT
This sequence comes from Lactuca serriola, assembly GCF_051521515.1. NCBI lineage: Eukaryota > Viridiplantae > Streptophyta > Magnoliopsida > Asterales > Asteraceae > Lactuca > Lactuca serriola. The sequence goes on from NC_136410.1 coordinate 37,799,576, forward strand.
TAAGCATGCTCGGGCGGGAGTAGTACCAGGATGGGTGACCCCCTGGGAAGTCCTCGTGTCGAGTGGCCCAAAGCAGACAATATTGTGATACGTGCCAGAGGGGGATGTTACATGAAACCCTCATAAAAATTTGCCAACACATCATGCATTTGAAACCCCCACACCCTTTCACCTTCAAAATAATTAATCACGCATAATCTCATTCCAAGAAAATCACACACTCTATAAGTTCAACACCTCATGCATTTCAAACTCCCACACCCTTTCACCTTCATTATATATGTAGTTATATTAATACATTTTTTTTTACAAAAAGGCGTCATTTGGTTGAAGATATTATGATTCAAAACTTTTCATATAGTTGAAGCATCCACGATCCAAATATGATGATTTGAAGAAATGAGTTATGTTGCATCGATGGTAATTTTCTCTTTCAACCAAAACAAATGAAGCTTTTCTATTATTTCTTTATATTCAATTTCTCATTTGACCTTTATATGTGATTTGTATGTATTACTCAATCTTGAATGTGACTCTCCAAACATCAATGTTTTACTTGGAATATCTTTCTCATTCTTCTCTTTCAAGAAAAACATTTTGATTGCAGGTTAGTGAAAAATTGTCATCAAGTTTCTATGGTTGAATGGTGTTCAATAAAGAAATAAGATTCAGAAAATGGATATAGGTTTTTTTTGTTTGAGCAAAGTAGACGAATGTTAGTTTTTTCTTTTGATTTAAACTTATATTTATGTAACATTTTTATTTATATATTCAACCACCCAATGTTCTTATTTATTTGATTGTAGTTTTTCTATTTTGATTATGTTTATTTTTTATTATTTTTTTGTTGGGTTATCCTACACAACATATTTGCAAGACAATATTTAAAAGATAACATAATTTTTAACATTTGATATGTAATTATGACGACTTATCATGATATGCTCTTCATATGAAAATAATTTATCCATATTACTACGACAAGAATTACATATGACATTTACGAAAATATATATTATATGTGATTTTTTTAATATATATATGCACTTATGTATGTATGTTACAAAATTTTAATTAAATATCTTTACGTTTAATAATTGAAGGGATTAAACTGATGCATCAAAAACAATTATTTAGACGAATATAATAATAATAATAATAATAATAATAATAATAATAATAAATACACATTTCCAAGTATTGTATTCATTTGAAACTCACACTACAACTCAAGAATTTTCTAATTTATGTATATTTATTAGTTACAACTCAACAGTTTTTAACTTATGATTATTAATTAGTAATCATTAATAACTTTTTATTTTCCTTTCTTTTATAAGGTTGTAAAGTTTTGCTCATTAAAAACATTAATGCATTTGAAGAGATTTATGATTTAAATAGGAAATGTTAATATAAATGTTATAATAAATGTTTTAGTGTTTTTATGTTATTAAAAGTTGTAGTGTTTATTTTTCATATTTTCTATTATTCGTTGTATATATATCTTTTATAATACAAATGTTATAATAGATGTATTTGTATTTTTATGTTACTAAAAGTTGTAGTTCATATTTTTGTTCATACATTTTATTACCCGTTATATATAGATTATATACGTTTGATATATAATTAACATAATTTTAAACGGTTTATAAAATTATCAAATAATTGTATATATCACAATGACTTAAAAATTAAAACTATAATCATCATATCATATCATATCATACTATATTATAAAGGAATCATTTTTTCTTTCACCACATTCATTTGAAACTCCCAACTTTTCATATTTCTATAGAATATACTTAATTTATTAACTTAAATATGTTTTTAGTTGTAAACATTATCATAAATGGAAGAATTTGTGACTTATCAATATGATATGCTTAATTTGTTAACTTCAATATATAGTTAAATAAATAACCTACGTTAATATATCAAATAAGCTAAAAAATTTAGTGTAAAATTTAAAACCTAAAATAAAATATCAAATAATGTTTAAAAAAAAATCAATATATATTTTTTAACATAGTTAAAAGGAAAACATTAAATATAATAATAATAAAAGAACCTAAATTGATGAATCGAAGTAACTAAAAAGTATCTGGAAACTATATTCTAACAATATATTTTTAACCTATGCCGCGCAACGCGTGGGAATTCGTCTATTTTTGACAATAATGATGAGGACAGAAGTGCACAAAAAACATTAAGTTTACACAAAACTGTGATTCCACCATTGTGTTTTTTTTTTCTCAATTAAGTCACTAAATTTATAATTTTGTTGCAAATTTAACCAATTAACCGATTTGTTTCGTGTGTTTCATTTTCTCACTTGAAGACTAGGTAAGAAGCTATTGTAGCTTCCACATATGAGCATAGTTGGCAAACATCTATCCCTAATTTTTTCTTCTTTTATTCTCTTAGAGAATCATTATTTTTTCAATGACTTCTCAATGTCGTTCAAGTGGTTCATCATCCTATGGGAACCTTGTTGCTTGCCCACCGTAACATCTCCTAAAGGAAACATTTCTTGCCTTGCTTATACCATCCTTAAACGATGACCGACTTGAGCGATCTTGGAAAGTCATTACATAAAATCTTGATGCTAGAAAAGAAGAAATTAAGGAAATTAAGTATAGATCTACATAATGGTTCAATTGAACACAAATGTTTGTCGATTGGAGTGATATATGAAAAGCATATCAACTTTTGTCTAGGTAGTATGTTAGAAACATAAAATACTTGAAGTAAACCGGTCGATTTGTTAGATTTGCAACAAATTGTAAACTTTGCAATTTAATTGAGAAAAGAGAAACACGGTATCAATCAAAATTTCATGTAAACTTATTTTTTTAATGAAATTTTCCTTTAGGATAAATAGACTTCTAAACGGCACTCTAAAGATGAGTATCTATTATTGCGCATATTGTATTTTTGTAATTATCTTTGAGTTTTTGAAGGGTAAATATAATTAAAGTTAAAATTAACTTAAATAAGTTTTATTTTTGGAAATTAAAATAATTTTGTTGCATTAATTTATGGTGGAAAGCATAAACAGAGTAACCGAGGATCTTGGTGTTAGGGTTCAGGAATTCGCTTTTCTTGGAAGATTAAGAGGTACTTCTCTCTCAAACCCTAGTTTTCCATCATCCACGCATTGATTTATCAACTTCCGTTTGCTAACTGCATAATTTAGAGATCAGGGCATTCGAGTTTCATAATGATTTTACTTTAGTCATTATCGTATTTCAGTTGATTGGAGTTTGATAAATCAAGAGAATACTAAATAAGGAAAAGACTGTATTATCAGAAGAAGATGTTTATTCGTCTTCTATAGAGATTGTTGTTAGTATACTGCATTATTAACAAAAGGCTACAACGTGGGTCCACGCCGTTTTAATTTTAAGAAGTTCACTCTTCTGCTGTTCGAATTCTAAGATTGGTACGGGATGGTTGAGATTTTTAGTTTTAAAAAGTTTTCTTTTGTTATGGTGATAGCTGTTGATTGTTTAATGTAATCATCATGTTTATCCGTAATCAAATAGTAGTTCTTATTAAGTCTTAAAGATGCTTAAATAACCTCTTTGACATTATTGTTATTATGTTAATGCTAGTCGATATTTTTTTACCTGTTAGCTAGTGATTCTACTATTAGTATATGAAGATGGAATTGGGAATTTATATTTGTCTAACCAAATCAAAATTCCTATTTTCTTCATTCATATATCCGTTCTTGCATAAAGTTATGTATATGAAACACAACTCTGTATTTGCTCTTATGGTGTTAAAGCATAAGAACTTATTTTGGGCATTTATTCACTGGTATTGTAGGTGTAAAATTGGGTTCCCGGTTAGTTAGAAAGGGAAAATGCAGTGTACGATATAGAATCTTGTCACCTTTTTGGATACTCAATTTCATTAGCAGAACTTAGAAGAAAGCATATATGGTTTCATCATGAGATTTATGTTAATTGAAGTAACAATCATATACTTATCAGCTAGCTAGAAGAGTTATCAAATTTGCAAACAGCTTTAATACATCCACAGAAGTGATAAAAGTATTCTGATTAAACGATGATAGGTAATCCAATTATGTTCATGTGACCCGTGAGGGAGACCATCAGATGATAAGACCAACCTTATGAGGAGCACCACCTGATGAATTATTATTGTTGTGCTCCATTTTTTAGTTGCATTAGGACTTGGCACGCATAAGAAGTATTGTTATTTACTATCCAATTAATTGATTTTTTTAATTTACATTTTAAAGTGCAGACTATAATTTGTACGTGCTTGACTGGATATTGTTAACGAGGTAGAGAAGAGAATGGAGTTTGATCGCAATAAAGTTGGACGAGTGGTAAAAGAAGATAGATTGAGCAGCTTACCAGATGAGCTTATTCATAATATCCTGTCTTCTTTTGACATGAAATTTGTTGTTCAAACATGCTTGTTGTCATCGAGATGGAAGCTTCTATGGACATCAATGCCATGTCTCAACTTCACTAGTTGGCAGTTTACTTCTTTACCAAAGTTTGCCAAATTTGTGAATCATGTTTTGTCTCATCACAACCATCAACTTGAAGTATCTACTGTAAAGCTATATTTCACTGGAGCAGCAAGTCAGGTTTTTGTGAGAAAGATTGTAAAATATGCATTCTCTCACAAAGTCCAACAACTAACTGTTAATGGTTCGGCCAAATACCGCCTTACAAATTACCCTCCTTGCCTATTCAGCTCTCATTCCCTTAAACATTTAACGTTGACTGGCCTGCATAGTCCTTGCATTACACCCAAAACACCTTGGGACTTTCCAGCTTTAACAACTTTGCATCTCAGTCACATCACATTGTGTGAAGATGACACTGAAAAGTCTCTTGATCTTTTCTCCAAGTGTGTAAACTTAGAGAATCTCACTTTAGAACTTTTCTCTGTCGGGAATGTGGAAGTGTTTGACATTATTACCCCTCGACTTTCTAATCTCATGCTTGCCCATGGCGACAGTTGTTCAGCAGTCATCAATCTGATTGCCCCTCAACTTGAGAAACTCACAGTAATTAGTTTCTCATTCAAGTACTTGAATGCTCCACCAGGACTTTCATCTTTGTTCTACTGGGGTCGTCCCCCCCTGCAATTTTGTAAAGATCGATTTTACTCTCTAAACGAAGTGACTATCTGTTTTAATTCTTTTGGTTCGCGGTATAAAGAGGAAGATGCACGCAAGACTATGAACTTGCTTCAAGAGCTCCACAGTGCAAGATATCTAACACTTCATGTGGACATTGTCAAGGTATGTTTATCTTATATTTCAGAAATTTATGACATGTACTGTAGAAATTGCAGATAAATGAGCAGGTATACAATTTATGTATACTTTTATCCATCTTTCATATTTGTACTTATTTGTTGTAAATTTTTTGCAGTGTATTTCCTCATTTCCGTATTTATTATCATACCATCCATCACCTTTTAGCAACTTAATCAGCTTGACCATAGATTACCGCTTGAATAGGGATGCATATGGAGAAGAACTATCTACCGAAGCTAGAAACTTCTTGCTTGAGAACTCTCCAAGTGCCACTTTAATCATGAAATCACCCTGAGCTATGGCTTCTATCAGAATGATATACTCATAACAATACTTCCCATTATATATATATATATATATATATATATATATATATATATATATATATATATATATATATATTTATAGCTTTTAACTGTTGCTCTTTTTGCAATGTTTTGCTCATTTTAGGCAGTCCTTGGCATCATATATAATGTTGCTTTTCATGGTTTTTTTGTGGCAATATGATATTTCTGTCTCTTGGCTAATTTCTTAAGGGTTCTGGACTGAATGTCTAACTAATCGAAACAGATTGAATGACAATTTAAATGTTTCCTGTAACTTATCCTACCGTTCCAAGTACACCATTGGACTTGTGAGGGTTGCATTTATTGATAGGACCTTCTGTGTTTATTACATGAGTAGAACAACAGTTACCTTGTTTTGTGTTGCCTTTCGGTAGATGCCACCTGACTAAAATCATCTATCAGATTAAGCTTGTCTGTATTTATAGAAGGGATTCATAGCAGTTTTAAAGTTTGCACATACATTAAACTTATTTTCCTAAAATTGGTAAATGTCAACATTCAGTATCAATCCTGTTCTGATTCTTCTCTTTTTTCCTAAAATGTCAACATTGAGTCTCAATCCTGTTAGAACTTTCGCTCAGAAATCATGCAGTGCACCTATGTTTTTGTTTATAATAGCATCGTATTTTTAATTCTTCCTAAAATAACATTGTATTTTCAAATGTCTACGTAATTATACCACTGTCATCTAAAGATAGTCTATCCAATTATAGCAATGTCATCTAAAAACAAAAGGTTACTCTCATCTTCAAGGTAACTTTATGATTATCTTGTAGATTACTCACACCTACGTCAAGATAATTAAATGGTTTAATGCAACAAATTGGAATTTATTTTCACTTATATGTGGTATAATAACATCAATACTTTTTTTTTAACGTTTCTACTACATTGTTGTACTTTCTATTTATGAATTAATTTTCTCAACTTGCCTATGTAGTCGCAAAGAGTTTCAATCATTATGAACTGTTTTATGTTTTACTTAAACGTTATAAAAACTTCTAAAGAGGTTTTAAAGTATACCTGAGCATAACTTAAACCTTGTTTGGATCCGTTCTCTGCTTTTTTGGATTTGATTCAAATCGGATTATAAAAGATACAGTGGATTTAATAGTAGAGGCCTAAGGGAGTAGGATAACATGACGGATAAATTCTTACATAACAAACGAGTTTGAAGGGTTTGTGACATGATTAGGTTTACCTTTGTATACCTAAAAAATTGTGTAGTTAATTTGTTAGTTATAATTAAACTATTATTTGTAGAGACCATGTATAAGTTAAGTCTAGCTAGGAACTTGCCCCGCCACTGTCAATCCGTTTTGTAAGTTGAGTTTTGACGATTGTATTGATAAAAGTTAGGTACAGTTGCATTTGTTGGTAAATAGATATATAAGGTCGGTACAACTAACACCAATTTATACCGTCCTAGGAAACGTACACAAAATAAGTATGAAAACGTACATACAGAAGATAAACACGAAAGTGGAGGGGGCCAAAAAAGAACAAAGAAAAAATGATAGGGGCTGAAATTACCATTTAAATATATTAAGTTAAAAGTCGAATTAGGACCAAAAGGGAAAAATAAAAGGCATGGACCACAATCGCCAAAGTCGAATTAGAACCAAAAAAGAAAAAAAAAAGTCGGGAGGGACTAAAGATGGCAAGTAAAGTTGCCACCGACATTGATAAATAGGGAAAATGACTTATAAGCCCAACGAAGTTTTTAAACTGTTCAAAAAACCCAATTATGTTTTCTCTGTTCAAGAAAACCTAACAAACTTAACATTTTGCCTAAAAACCCCAACTAACTTACACTTTCGTTCACTTCTCATTTAGGGTCAACCGGCTAATGAAAGTCAACGAATGACATGGCTTATGACGTGTAATTAAATATCGGAAAATGACTTGTAAGACCAACGAAGTTTCAAAACCATTCAAAAAACCTCAATCATGTTTTGTTTGTTGAAAAAATCTCAACGAATTTACGTTTTTGTTCAATTCTCATTAGAGGCAACCCGATTCGTTACATATACAACTAGTTGGCAAATGACATGACATTATATTTAATGACATTGAATAAACAGATTAGAACTTCCCTTTATATATCGATTTAGGTCTTGGAGATGAGAAAAACGAACGACGTCTGTGTTCAATATCTTGTAATAGCTACTTATTATTCCTCCTCTTAATCGTTGATGTCCAACTCAAGATCTAGAAAGAAGATATTTATGATGAAAACCCTTGTGGACGTGGACGCCCTTCTTGGATTTGGACATCTAGAACAGAGGATCATCCAGAGAAAAAAGTTCAAGTTCAGGTTCAACAAGTGAGTAAGTGTAATTGAAAGCTTTATCATGTCTATATTCTATCTATTTGTTTGTTTTCTTTCAAAAACAAAAACTTATTAAAACGGACATGATAAAGCTTTCAATTACACTTACCCATCTATTCGAACAAGCCCTAAACATTATCTCTTGATGATCCTCCATTCTGGATGTCCAAATTCAAGAAGGGCGTCTACATCCACAAGAGTTTGCATCATCAAATATCTTCTTTGTAGATCTTGAGTTGGACATCAACGATTGAGAGGAAGAAGAAGAACTAGCTATTACAAGAGATCAAACACATACGTCGTTTGTTTTTCTCTTATCCAGGTACTAAACGAATATATAAAAGGCAATTCTAATTTGGTTATTCCATGTCATTAAATATAATGCCATGTCATTTGCCAACTAATTGTATACCTAATGAATCTGGTTGCCTCTAATGAGAATTGAACAAAAGCATAAGTTCGTTAGTTTTTTTTCAACAAACAAAACATGATTGGAGTTTTTTGAACGGTTTTGAAACATCGTTGGTCTTACAAGTCATTTTCCGGTATTTAATTACACGTCATAAGCCATGTCAATTCGTTGACTTTCATAAGCCAGTTGACCCTAAATGAGAAATGTAAGTTGGATTTTTTTAGACAAAAGGTTAAGTTTGTTGGGTTTTCTTGAACAGACAAAACATAATTGGGGTTTTTTGAACGGTTTGGAAACTTTTTTGGGCTTATAATTCATTTTCCCTTGATAAACAATATTGTAGTTAATTGTACGATTTTACCTATACACTAGGTTGCTTCCAATTTATTTGACCCGTTTTCATTTTAATTAGGTTTTATCCATTTACTATCTAAAGACCATGTATAAAGGTAAGTCAAACTATTTACTAGAATATTTATCAAAAGGCTTCTAGCCTACCGGTATCCGGTGTTGTCCTCCCTCATTGAGCTTGAGAGTTCAAGTCCCCTAGTGGACAAAGGTGAAATTAAAAATTAGATTTGCCATTTAAAAAAAATTACTAGAATATTTACATTTAGACCGATTAAATCACCTCTGATTTGAAAAGTAGAACTGCAAACAATGATTGGTCTTGTATCGAATCTGAAAAAAGACCTAGACCGAACATGTCTAAAATGAGACCAAATTGGAAAAAAAAAGACTGGTCCAAAAAAAGCAGATCGCAAAAAACCAGTCCGGCCCAATCCGGAATTGAAAAAACATGGTCCCAGAAAAGAACATATCATTGCGAAATAGACACAAGACCGTTCCGAGACCGACTTAAGATTCGTCTAAAAAAAAGACCAATAGCCAAAGTTTATAAACATGTCTATATATTTTCTTTGTCATTTTGAAAAAAATAAAATCCATAAATTATCAAATGAATCTTACATGTGCTGAAAGACGTTTTAGTTCATATATGTGTTTGTGTAGTGATCATTTTTTACCATTAGCCCTTACCTAAATAATATGTAATACTTTTATATTTTGTTCATTGCTAACTATATATGTTTTACATACAATATACCAATATTGTTCTTTATTTCTATCTGATTAGTGAACCTCCTAATTAAATCTGATAGCTTATATGTATCAATAATAATGAAATGTTTATATAATTTTTCAAAAAAACTAAAAAACATTTTAAAACTTACTGGATTCATGTTCTATCAAAATCAAAATATGTAGTTGGGATTTTATCTACGATTGTTCTTTGACCTTATTTCTTATTCTTATTACTGTACATTATTCAACCACCGATTAACTTAGTGTAAAATTTTGTTAGGTTAATGAAATATATAATGTTTTATGTACCAAAATGTAAGAATGATCGATAGTCTTGTTGATATCAAAATACATGACATTTGAATCTATGAAAAGAGAAAACATCACAATCAAACCTTTGAATAAAAAAAAATATGATGAAAATCAAATTCCATGCCGAAATCTTACCTTGTCGCCAGATTCCAAGGATAGAAAGAGTGGCAGTAGTTTAGAGAGAGAGAGAGAGAACCAATGGTCGCGGTGAGGTCTTCTTGGAGGTGCGGAGGTTTGTTGGTTGTCTCACATAAAAACACAGAGATATGATCGGTGACAGTGAAATTAGGCGGACGAGATCAAGTGGTTTTTAGATGGAGAGAGAGAGAGAGATAGATAGATAGATAGATAGATAGATAGATAGATAGAGAGAGAGAGAGAGAGAGAGAGAACCAATGGTCGCGGTGAGGTCGTCTTAGAGGTGTGGTGGTTTGTTGGTTGTCTCACAAAAAAAACATAGAGATATGAGCGGTGACGGTGAAATTAGGCGAAGGAGATCGAGTGGGTTTTAGATGGAGAGAGAGAGAGAGAGAGAGAGAGTGTGTGTGTGTGTGTGTGTGTGTAACATCCATAAATGTGGTCCCGAAAATTTCATTTTTAAATATTAAATAAAACCATAGTTATCAAAACATCCGTTAAAAATATAAGTCAAAGTATCCAAAACATCACAATCAGAGTATCCATATCAAAAACATCAGAGTAAACATCCCATGCTAAATCATCATGGTGTGTGCAATGCAGTCATCCCGAGCTCTTCCTTTTGCTACAAGAAGTACCTGAAACCAAAACTGAAAACCGTAAGCACGAAGCTTAGTGAGTTCCCCATACTACCACATACCATAAACATAATACATATACTGGGCCCTCGCCCCTTCATCGGTCCCCGCTTGACATCAAGCTCTGTCTGTCTAGCATCAAGCCTCGGCATCGAGCCCCGCTCGGTATACATATATGTTTATCCCATGCCCCACCTGTCACTGGGCCTCGCCCGCTATACATATACAATCAAAATCACATAATCATGCTAGCACATAAAGAAAACATACACAACACTATCAGTTCCAATCCTAAGGCCTCACCTATCATAGGCCCATACTCTTCTAGTGATGAGATATGAAACCCTGTCCACACTCAGCTAGTGGTGAGATACGGGACCCGCCCCACACTCACTTCCCTAACCAGACATATACAAGTATCACACAGACAACAGGTATAACTAATCATGCATACATTCATTGGGTACCACCTGGCATCGAACCATAGCCCGGAAACATACATATAAGCATTCTCGGGCCCCGCCCAATATCGAACCATAGCCCGGAAAGCATACAAATATTCATCGGGCACTGCCCGACATCGAACCGTAGTCCGGAAAACATACAAACATAAATACGGGCCGACATTGGTGCATTCGACCCGTTCAAACACGAGGAAACTCAACTTGATGCTGAATCTTAGGGTAAGAAATCTCTAGCGGCTGCTCTGACGACTCCTGAGCTATCAATACCAAAATAACACCCAGTCAGAATCCCTTAATCTAAGCTTGAGATAAAATACCATTCTGCCCCTAACCTAATTAGTCCATGATTAAGGCCCAAATCCACACACAAAGGCCCAATTATTAGTTAGCCTTCCCAAGGCCCACTAATGGCCCCATTTTCTAAATTGGGACCAAATCATCTAATGGGCCTTACCCTAAAGCCCAAATATATTCTTAGCCGAAAATATTTGATTTTTGATGGCCCACTAAGGCCCAACGTAAAAAGTCCAAGGAATGGCCCAAACTGAGGCCCAAAACAAAACCTAACATATTGTCTGAGAACGTGGGGCGTACTCTGTTTTACGCTGCGCGTGCATGCTTTTTAGCTTCTACTCTTTGCGTACATGCCCAACGTATTGCTCTGTTAAGCCACTTATACCATTAGGCACTTAATACTTTATTCTAGAGGTTAAAATCATAGATCCAAGTCCTCTTCAACGTCTTAATCCATAAAGTCACTGACTTGGTGACTTTACACGACTCAAATGAACCCAAGCTCAAAGTATAGCAATCTACTTCCATGAAAATAACCTTAGATGATGCATGAACACATCAAGACCTTCAAGATGACAAATTTCTATCTTAAGGGCTCAAATAGCACCAAGGGTGGCAACCCTGAGCCTAGGAAACAGATTTCAACTATAAAGCTTCATCCTTGGGACCAAAAAGGTCCCAAAACCCATACTTCAAGAGATCTAAGCAAATAAACACCAAGTTCAAAGATTTATACCTTATATAAATTCCAAATGTTGATAGGGTTCTGGATCTATAAGCCTTTGCTCCTTTGATGATGCTTCAACAACGAAAACCTTCCTTCAAAACACCAAGATGCACTCCAAAATGGTATTCTAAGCTCCAATACTACACAAGGAAGGTTTAAGGTTTATAGAGTAGGGTTTGAGGGACAAGGAGGCTGATAAGAATAGGGTTCACTCCAAAATGTTGCTTAAATAGTGGCCAAAACCCGGAAATTAGCGTTTTCACAAAACCCACTTACGCCCATCTTAGATACACGTACGCCCGACGTACGTGTCTGTGGTCCCGCCCCGCATTCAAACCCAAGGACCAAAATTATCAATAACTTCAAAGTGCCATAACTTCCTCATCCGAGGTCCGTTTCCAACAAACCTTATATCCACGAGAAGGTGGCAAGAATCCCTACGCTCCTAATCACACTCCCAGTACTTAAAACCTTGCTAGATTAAATCCAAAATCCATAAAAGATCGAGATATCTGTTTACAATCATACCCTTGGCTTCCGAAGACACAAATGAATACTTGGATCACGTATGCCATGACAACCACCTCTAAACTAGGCCAAATCCTTCCTTTCCCAAGGCCCTAAACCTTATGACAAATCATAATTGGGTCGCAGCCCCGAGCAATGAAACACTTTCAAAACCGGGTGTTATAGAGAGAGAGAAAGAGAGAGCAATGGTCGTGGTGAGGTCGTCTAGGAGGTGAGGTGGTTTGTTGGTTATCTCACAAAAAAAGGAGATATGAGCAGTGACGGTGAAATTAGGTGGAGGATATCGAGGGGTTTTTAGATGGACAGAAGGAGGGGGAGAGGGAGTGAGAGAGGGATAGGGTGTATGGTTTAAAAAAAGAAGAGAAGGAACAACATCAAATGATATTGGGTGGTAGTGATTTGAAAAGATTTAAGATGCAAAGGGGATTAAGTTATATTAAATTGAATCTAATCCAAAATAATTTTGATTTGCTATCAAAATTATTTTCCAAATACAATTTTTTATTTATAATATTTTTAGTTGGAAAGTCTTCATCTATTCATATCAATTTTGAGTAGGAATATGAGAGAAGAGTTTAGGAGACGACGCCAAGTGGCAAAGAAGAGGCTTAGAAAGTAGCTATGTGGCATATATATGAGTCTTTTATTAGAAGAAGAAGATTATTATAAATAAACATAACAAATAATAATAAATAGCTAATTATTATAAAGAATAATTATATATATATATATATATATATATATATCTGTGTGTGTGTATGTATGTGATTGTGTGTGTGAATATATATATATATATATATATATATATATATATATATATATATATATATATAGAGAGAGAGAGAGAGAGAGAGAGAGTTAGGTCCATGTGAAACGACCTAATTTTGTAAGGCCGTGAGACTCAATCTTAGCCACTCATTAATAGATAAAAAAAATATATTTTTAAAATGCAAAATAATTGAAAATTTTCGAAATTTTTTTTCAAATATTATTTTCGGAATTTATATTTTCCAAAAAAAATAAAAAAATACCAAAAAATAAATAAATAAAAATACATTTTTTACATATTCTAATAGAATATTAGAATATTGTACATATCTAACAAATCTAGTAGAATATTCTAACATTTTAAAAATCACATTAAAATATTTATAGGGTAATATTTTATTAGAATATTTTACGTATTTTTCAAAAAAAAAAAACGGTAATTTTATTTGTTTATATTTTTTTACGTAATTAATGTTCCGAAAATAATAATTAAAATTTTTTTTTTGGATTTTTCCTTTTATTTTGCATTTTAAAATTATTTTTAGATCTGGTCTCACGATCTCAAAAAACTAACATGGTCTCAAATGAACCTGCAAATATATATATATATATATATATATATATATATATATATATATATATATATATATATATATATATATATATATATATATAAGAAGTTGTGAAAATGCAAGAACCAGTAAGAATTAGACATATGCATGTGATAATTATTTCAGTTTTTGAATTATATAAAAGTGTTAATTAAAATATAAGGGCAGTAAAGTAATTCCATATTATGGAATGTAATTATGGGTTATAACTGGATTAAGGATTTTGGATTTCAAATTTCCGGATAATGGATTTTAAATTTCGAAGAAGTCTAGTAACTTCCAAATCGTGGAGTGTGAAAGTAATAGTAATATATTTTCGTCAAGAACAAAGATGTTGTCTTATTTGGAATTAGTAAATTTTTTCGAAGTAGATGTTTGCGTTTAAAGTGATCTTGGATGCTAGTTCATGTAGAAAAGGGTTAATACACAAATGAAAAAAAAGGTTTTGCAAATGGAATATGAAGGAAAGGTCAATCTAAAGTTAAAATTTGTTGATAACCCAATTGAAATTGAGGATGACAAAGAATGAACGGATGCGGATTGTTAATTTGATCATTTACTTAGCCTGAAAAAGTCAATCAATGAAGGTTTGTGGTTTGTATGTATTTATCTGTACTTAGTGTGTTGAAAATAATATGTATTTATACAAATAAAAAGGAAAAAGCTTGGAATGAGTAATGGGTTCGTTTGTGGAAAAAAATGAAGTGAAAAAAACAACATTTGATCTTCAGAAAATGAAAAATACAAAACTTTCATAGGTAATATGTAGTTTAATACCTACAGAATCCAAAATCTGTTGTTAATTAGTAGGTATTTACCTATAGATTACTTACGAACATTTTTGTATTCAACGTTTTCTGAGGGTCAAATGTTATTTCTGTTCGCTTAATTTTTTTTCACTACATTATTATACATTGATTACTTTGTTTTCACCAAGTTATACATAATATAAACATATATACATCCATATGCACCATCGAAAGCCATTACTCATTTCAAGTTCAATCATTTTTATGTATGTGTATGTATACAATGGTGCACATGGATGTATGTATGTTTATATTATGTATAACTTGGCGAAAACAAAGTAATTAATGTATAATAATGTTGTGAAAAAAATGAAACGAAAAAAAAATGACATTTGACCCTCAGAAAATGAAAAATACAAAAAAATTGATAGATAATATGTAGGTAAATACTTACGTATTAACTACGGATTTTGGATTCCATAAGTAATGTATAGTTAAATACCTACATATTACCTACGTAATCCAAAATCCGTAGGTAATCCTATGTATTTAGCTACAGATTACCTACATAAGTTTTTGTATTTTTCATTTTCAAAGGTTAGATGTCGTTTTTATGTTTCATATTTTTACAACATTATTATACATTGATTACTTTGTTTTCACTAAGTTATACATAATATAAACATACATACATCCATGTGCACCATCGAAACCCATTACTCATTTCAAGTTTTCCATTTTTGAGTATACGTATGTATACGATGGTGCACATGAATGTCTGTATGTTTATATTATGTACTATAACTTTGTGAAAACAAAGTAATTAATGTGTAATAATATTGTGAAAAAAGTAAAGCAAAAAAGAAAAACAAAATTTGACCATCAGAAAATAAAAAATACAAAAAATTACGTAGGTAATCTGTAGGCAAATACCTATGGGTTACCTACGGATTTAGGATAACCTTTAAAACTATGTACAACCTTAAAGCATATTAACAAACACGGTTTGTTGGTTTCCTCTCGTATCCCTGCCTTGACCCTTGGTTTCCCTGCTTCGATTAAAGAGTTGAGTTCCTGGCTTATAGTTTCTCTTCCACCCTTTAAAAACCACCAACCACTTTTACTATTCCTCCATTTTTCCTTCCCTAACCCTAGGAATCCATTAGCCCACCGATAATGTTGACCACTCCTAATCATGCCACCATCTTCACCTAACCTACACCACACACCCACTACCACGATATGGTTTAATTTACTGTTTAGAGCAGAGAAACTTCAAGAAGCTCTAAGACCTATAGACTTCATCTTCTTCGCTGCTTTAAATATCCACACGCACACACACACACACATACATATATATATATATATATATATATATATATATATAACGGTGTATATATGTATATGTATGTAAGTGATTATATATATATATATATATATATATATATATATATATATATATATATATAATCACTTACATAAATGTACATACACATATACATATCCATATATACACCGGTAAACATATACATACGTTTATATGTTTATTTGTATATGGTATGTATGTTTATGTACACATATAAGTATACATAAATATACATTACAATATTAATGGGTATAATAATAATAAAATAAATGATAAATAATAGACAAAATTATAAAAAATAGTCCATATGGTTTGTCAAAAGTCACAAAATCAGTCCCTACTAATTTTTTTGATGCAAATGGTCCTTGTGGTTTGCAAAACTTGCACGGATGACCCTTTTTACTAACTTGATTGGCATTCAACCATTAGGGATTGAATTCGTAAGGACATGTTCGTGTTTTCAAGTATAAAGGGAAATGAATTCGTGACATTTGGTAAACCATATGGATCATTTTTGTAATTTGTCTTAAAATAATATAAATGATCGAAAATGAGGGGAATAGGATTCGAACTAGGGGCCTCCTCCCCTTATTCCTTAATCAGCCAAAGCCTTAGCCAACTAGGTTAAAACCAAACTTGTTTTATGTTGGATTAGTGTCTAAGTCCATAACTATTTTGGTATGTACTTGACCCGATGGTGCATGGTCCTTTTGGGTTGCCTTCACCAAAACAACTTGATTGGAGAAATAAATAAAGAGAGAGGTTATTATGATTTATTAATATGTTAAAAGAATAATATATTAAAGGAGAAATCATATTTGTTTAATTAATATTGGTTAATAATTAATTAAGAATTAGTTTTGTGATCAAGTGTAATTAATTAAACTAGAGGGGCTGAATTGTAATTATGTGATAGTTGCAAAATAGGGCAATGGTTATCCTTGTTAAAGGATGGATGAATTCAAGGATAAGAATATCCTTAAAATCGTCCAAAGGTCCAAGAGATAGGGATTTCCAAGGCTTATCTTATGGTTGCTTGATGGGCAAGTAACTAGATAAGGATAAGGACTGAAACCCTAATCTTTACACCTATATAAACCCCCTAAGGCTTATGAATTCGTCTAACCCTTCCCTAGAAGTCCTAAGGACGAATTCAATACCTCTCCTCTCTCCTTATACCTTCTCCATTTGCTCTTGGTGTTTGTAAGCCATTAGAGGAGTGACACTTGTGACTCTAAGCCTTCCAAAGTCAATTCAAGGAGGAATTGGGATTGTTATTGCTACATAACAATCAAGTTAATATCATAAACCTAATTATATGTTAATATTGATTTCCATATGCTATAATTAGGGTTTATAGTCTTGGATTCAAAGCATGTACAATAGAGAAACCTACATCCAAGCATTAGGGTTTGTATGAGCACATAGGATGTCTTATGACCAAAACCCATCAGTGGTATCAAAGCCTAGCTTGGTTTCAATTGTATTGATGCATTGTATATCTAAAAAATTCGTTTTTTGGTGTTTTGGAGGCTGGACTCGCCGAGTCTATAACACCCCAAAGTTTGGAAAGCCAAGAAAAGAAAGAAAACCTCAAGTTTAGGGGAGACTCGGCGAGTCCAAGGAGGGACTCGGCGAGTCCGAGCGGGAACCGGGTGAGGTGTTAGCGACCGACTCGGCGAGTCGGCCAAGGAGACTCGACGAGTTGGGTCTGAATGAGGAAAACCCTAAATCCGGGACTTGGAGCCTATTTAAGCGTCTCATTCTTTTTCCTAGGGTTCCTTTAGTGCCTCTTTACCCCCCCAGAACATCAACCCTAGCCGCCATATCTGTTTTTGAGCTAGATCTTGCATCAAAGAGAGAGCTATAAGCTTGGAGAAGGAAGAAAAGCCTTGGAAGAGCAAGAAGGGGCTGTAGATCCGAGATTGAGAAGACATTTAAGATCAATTGGAGGTAATAAGCTGTTGATTGGACTCCCTTTGCATCTAGATCTATTCTTATGTGTGAGTTTTGGTCATTATTGGTATGATTTGTAACCAATTCGAGTTGGAGGTTCAGATCTGAGGTTGCTACCTCAGATCCATGTTGGTTTTGGTCTTGAATCCCCTAAAGTATCAGCCCTTGGTATGTTGAGGAAGCATGTTTGCCATAAACCCTAGTTTAGTGTGTTTTGAGCATAGATCTCTCAATCTACACGTAAAGTTTGCCACTTTACGTGGGGAATAGGCCCTAGAAGTATGGATCTATGAGTTGGAAGTTCTGTTTGGCTCGAAAAGCCACTGCATGGATTGAAGACTGGATAGACTCGGCGAGTCCTTCGAGTGGACTCGGCGAGTAGCTTGAAGATGAGGAGGAACTCGACGAGTAAGATGAACAACTCGACGAGTTGGTTGAAGATTGTCTTGGACTCGGCGAGTCTGTTCTTGGACTCGGCGAGTCAGATCGCGAAACCCTAAACCCTTTTGAGTTGAGACTCGAATCAGTGGGTCGGGTGGTGACTCAGCGAGTTGGGCAGGACAGAACTTGGAACTAGTTGGACTCGGCGAGTCATGGACTGACTCGGCGAGTCGGGTCGCGAATAAGAAAGACCCTGAGCTTATGAACTCGGCGAGTCTTTAGGAAGACTCGGCGAGTAGGGTTGACCTGGAAGGTTGACTTTGACCAGAGTTGACTTAGTTGACTGTCAGACTAAGTGTTATATGTATATTGATAGCTCGGAGAGCTAGAGGGGCAGCGGTTCAGGGGATTGTCGAGTAGCAGCCAGAGGTTTATCAGCAGGGCTCAACAGTTCAGGTGAGTTTCCCTTCGGTAGGAACGGGTCTACGGCCACAATGTCGGCCCGTGTAATTATCAGTAGTTCCGGTCTTTAGTTTGATGTAGTAGCTAGCTGGCTTGACGTCTTTGTGATTCAAGCATATTTGTGTTATGTGTTCCGGACTTCGGTCCGATGCAGTATGCAGTATGTGTGAATATAATAGTTGTTATGTGATATGCTATGTCATGATCAGTCAGTTCCGGACTTCGGTCCGATGCAGTTAGTTCCGGACTCTGGTCCGATGCAGTCAGTTCCGGACTTCGGTCCGATGCAGTTAGTTCCGGACTCTGGTCCGATGCAGTCAGTTCCGGACTTCGGTCCGATGCAGTTAGTTCCGGACTCTGGTCCGATGCAGGGGACAAGGTCCCAGTCAGTTCCGGACTTCGGTCCGATACAGCTAGTTCCAGACTTCGGTCTGATGCAGTGGGCAAGGCCCAGTATGTGCTTTATATGTATTGTATGGTATGTGGTAGATTGGGGGGAGCTCACTAAGCTTCGTGCTTACGGTTTTCAGTTTTGGTTTCAGGTACTCGGTTTTCAAAAGAGGAGCTCGGGAAGATTGCAGAGCACACACCATAGTCAGTTAGCCTGGGAATGTTTGACTCTGATAATGATATTATGTTTTTGAATTTAATACTCGAAAGTTATGTTTGACTTATGATACGTTTTATAAATCCAGTTTTAGTAATGTTTTAAAAGAAATTTTTAGTCGTGATTTTGGGTTGTTACAAGTTGGTATCAGAGCCTTGGTTTGAGGGATTTGGGCGCACTCCTGAGTGTGTCTGAACTCAAACTAAGGAGGTGGTATAGAGTTTTCAAAAGAAAAATCGTAGTCACAAAAGAAATTTAAGTAAAGAAAAGAGTTTTAGAAAAAGGTAAAAAGAGCTTTGTAAAGAGAAAAGGGTGTGGTGCATGCAATCAGCCGAGCTCAAGTAAGTACTCCCAATTTACCCATACAAGTTATGTTATTATTTTCAATATCAGTTTCAGTATCAGTTTCAGTTCCAGCTTCAGTAGAACAGCATGCTAGAATAGGACTAAGGATCTAGGATGATGCCTTATGTGCCTGCTTTATGTGTTCCAGCTTGATGAGAATTGCATGCTAGTAATGAGTAGACTGTAATAGGATAGCCTGTGTAGGTTATGCCTGATAGTATGAGCTTAGCATTATATGTTAGTGTAGTTTCTTGTTATGAGAATTGTTTTGCCTGAGTATGTTTCCCTTATCTGAGTGCTGCTTGCTTTGTGCTTTGTGGGACTTCGAGTGATGAGAGTTAGCCATTAGGTGAATACGTTTCATCACATGTGATCAGGGTTGAATAATCTCAGAGTGCTGGATTTGGCCCTACTGCGCAGCTCTCGTTTGAGTCCAACCGTTGTAGGGACGAGTCTTTTACTTAAAGGATTATCTGAGCCTCGTCACATGTGATGGTATTCAGGTGGTGACTAATTGGCATTACTAGGAGGCCTTCAGCAGCTGAGGACTGTGTGGGTAGAGTTAGAGGTTCCCTAGGGCAAGCCTAGGATGAGAGTAGCAGAGATCAGTAGAAGAGTAAAGGGGACTTGGTGGAGTTGAGGTAACTCTTGGGGAAAGTACGGATAGATGTGGAAGGTAGTAGGGGCCCATACTACTGAAAGCAGAGGATCCGTACTCGATTCAAGAGGGGCCAAGACGAAACCAGGAATGGTGTAGTGAGTGAGAAATCCCTCAGCAATAGTGTGTTAATTGATCAGGATTTTGTTATATTTTCAGCATGGTGACATTGCGCGAGCTACCAGTTAGCAATTCAGGCGTCGAGGAGGGATCTAGCTCGGGTTTTGGAGCCGGGCAGCTTGATGATCAGATGAGGGATTTCATTTCCGCAGAGATTATGCGCAACATCATTGATCAGACTCCAGTGATTTTCGATTCAGTTAGAGAGGCCATTGTGGAGCTCATGGGCAGTCATCTTAAGGCCTTAGGGGCCGGGGCAGTTTCAGGACAGTTTGGGGCTCATCTAGAGCCCGATTCTCATGGATCCCTGGGATCCATCAGGAAGGGGAGTCCCATTTTTAGCACTTGTCATCCGGGGTCGGGAGTGAGTGGTCCACCTTACCCCCAAGAGGGTTCCCTGCAGGATTGGATTGCTGCAGAGGTTTCGCGGGCTCTCCAGGAAGAGTTACCAAACACCATTGGGCCTATCACCGATAGTGTGGTCGACGGGATTGAAAGGCGGACCTCAGCTGTCCAGGCAATGGGTGAAATGGTCACTATGACCCATGAGCGGGAGATTGGCTCGGATAGTCAGCTTAGGAAGAGGAAGCGGTCTTCCGGTCTAGGTCGGCAAGATGGGCAGTCGGACACTGTCGTAGTGGGTGTCAGAGGCCCGCAAGGTCGAGATAGTTGCACGAGGAAGAAAGGAGCACGAGCTGGCGTGCGCAGCAAGTCTAAGTGTGGCAGATGCGGATGGAAGGGTCACAAACGTCAGGAATGCACAGTAGAAGTATAGTTATGCCATCGTTGTCATCAGCCTGGCCATGTTAGGGTGAACTGCCCCGTTTAGCGGTTGGGACAGCCTCATTGTCATAGTAGAGTTCGAAAATCAGAGGGATTTGAGGATCCTTCAGAGCAGGTTGCAGGTATGATTCTTTTCCCTCTATTTTATTATTCACAACATTATTGCTATGTTGCTGCATTGATGTCAATAAGCTTATGTGTGGTGTTAGTGTGGCTTGTTCGTGATTATGTTATATGCCATTTGCATACCTCAGATAATTGGTTGGTAGTTAGGGGATGTGCTCTTATGAAGAAGGTTTCGAAGGATGCAGTAACTGTAGCAAGGTTGGGAGAGATTTGGTTCGTTTCGCTAGTTCGGAGTGGTTAGTGTTGGGATGGATTGGTTAGATCCCTAGCTATGGCAGGCTTGGGTTCCTTAGCAGAATGATTATGGAATGGCAGCAAAGATCGGGATCTCTTTTGAGTGTGAAGCAGCAAGGGGTAAGCAGGATCGAAGTGGGGGAGAACCCTCCGGGTATATATGGATAAGAGTCTCGTAGACTCAGAATGAGTGCGCGACCTCTAAGAAGAAATGGTAGTAGCACAGTGATGGATGGATTGAGAAGTTCAGAATTAGGAGTTCGAGAACCTTTCCCAGCAGTTAGTTCATGTAATCGAGATGGTTAGAAGCTGGTTGGGAATCCAAGATTGGAGGACCACCTGTCGGACGCAGGAGAGTCGGAATGAAGATCCTGAGAACGGGTAACAAGAGATGTTTTCGTATTAGTAGCCAGTGTCTGAGGCAGCATGCAGGTTGCGTAGATTCAGGACTTGAGAGGTTGGAAACTTCCCAACAATAGCTTCTTGTATCCGGATTAGTATACGGTTGGTTTGGGAACCAAGCCGAAGGATTCCTCGACGAAGCGCTAAGTATATCAAGGATATAAGATGTCGAGGATGATGCAGAATTCAAAGTCTAAGGACTGTTTTTTTTGAAATCGGGATGAGGAATCACTAGCGGGACTAGGGATAGTCAGGATGTTCTCGAGATAGTGGTAGTGTTGTAAGTCTGCGGGGGGTAGCCGTAGCATTCACAAGCAGTCAGATAGCAGTAGTAGTGTTGTAAGTCTGCGGGGGTAGCCGTAGCATTCACTAGCAGTCAGATAGCAGTAGTAGTGTTGTAAGTCTGCGGGGGTAGCCGTAGCATTCACTAGCAGTCAGATGGTAGTAGTAGTGGTGTTGTAAGTCTGCGGGGATAGCCGTAGCATCCACTAGCAGCCAGATAGTATTAGAGAGTTGTAAGTCCGCGAGCGTAGTCGCATCCTTTTATCAGATTGGTAGGTAGCATGAACGCGTGTTAGACGCGGGAAAGCAGTTGTACCCACCAGTTCGGGTGCAGCAGTGAGGATATGGGAATCCACGGGTTAGCTTTCGGATTTCCCAAAGGGATCAGTTATGGCTAAGTCAGCAATTTGGGCTATAGATCGTCACATCAGTTATGAGATCAGAGTCGCAGTGGACCGTTGGGGTTCGGGTATGTTGTGGGCTACCGTCAGTCTGGGAGCCATCATGTTGTTAGTCGTGGAATTGATGATGTCAGGATGTGACATATGAACCCGATCGGTTGGATCGGAAGGTTGCTAGAGCCACAGTGACAGGATAACTAGTGGAAACTAGTCCTAGAGGAAGATTTCGCTCAGGAGTCATGGAAGCGACTAAGTGAGGAGTCCCTTGACTCCACAGTTGGGTTGGAGTTCAGTGTTTCAGGTAGCTCAGTGTTTTAGCCAGTTCAGTGTTTCAGGCAGCTCAGTGTTTCAGTCAGTTCAGTGTTTCAGGCCGTTCAGCGTTTCAGTCGGTTCAGCGTTTCAGGCAGTTTAGTGTTTCAGGCATGTTCATTATTGCAGGCAGTTCAGTGTTTGGAAGGTTTCAGGGTTTTGGGTCAGTATTAGTTTTGTGTTGGAATGCAAGTGCTGATGGTATAGTTGGTTGATTTGGAAATGGCAAGTCTCTCTCAGCAGGATCAGTTGAACCTTCTGCCAAGTGTAAGTGATCTGTAAGGATAGCTAGGCAGGTAGCCTTTCTTTCAGGATGGAAGGCTCGAGTTAGTAGGAGTTGAGTAATCAGATGGGATATAAGCAAGCTGTTTCCAGCAGCATCGTTTCAGTATGAGCGGCAGAATAGATATAGCAGTTATAGATAGTCGAAGTATCTTCAGGAGTCGCTGGAAGAGACTAGGAGTTTGCGATGGAGTGTAGTGACCGGTGGGAGTCCGGTAACTCAGATATAGGGAGATTGGTTAGACCAGAGTAGTCTCAGTGCATCCGGTAGGCGAATGGGAGGCAGCAGGATTTTCAGTCGGAGGAAGTAACGTTGAGGAAATTATGGAAAAGAGAAGGATTCAGTATGTTCCAACGGTAATGATCGGCATGGTGAGTGGCTGGAGTGTCGGACAAAAGGGTGTTAGTTTTCCAGACAGAGAATTGGAGGCAGTTCGCAGGCAGTTGATCATAGCAAACTTCGAGGACGAAGTTTAGTTTAAGTGGGGGAGAGTTGTAACACCCCAAAGTTTGGAAAGCCAAGAAAAGAAAGAAAACCTCAAGTTTAGGGGAGACTCGGCGAGTCCAAGGAGGGACTCGGCGAGTCCGAGCGGGAACCGGGTGAGGTGTTAGCGACCGACTCGGCGAGTCGGCCAAGGAGACTCGACGAGTTGGGTCTGAATGAGGAAAACCCTAAATCCGGGACTTGGAGCCTATTTAAGCGTCTCATTCTTTTTCCTAGGGTTCCTTTAGTGCCTCTTTACCCCCCCAGAACATCAACCCTAGCCGCCATATCTGTTTTTGAGCTAGATCTTGCATCAAAGAGAGAGCTATAAGCTTGGAGAAGGAAGAAAAGCCTTGGAAGAGCAAGAAGGGGCTGTAGATCCGAGATTGAGAAGACATTTAAGATCAATTGGAGGTAATAAGCTGTTGATTGGACTCCCTTTGCATCTAGATCTATTCTTATGTGTGAGTTTTGGTCATTATTGGTATGATTTGTAACCAATTCGAGTTGGAGGTTCAGATCTGAGGTTGCTACCTCAGATCCATGTTGGTTTTGGTCTTGAATCCCCTAAAGTATCAGCCCTTGGTATGTTGAGGAAGCATGTTTGCCATAAACCCTAGTTTAGTGTGTTTTGAGCATAGATCTCTCAATCTACACGTAAAGTTTGCCACTTTACGTGGGGAATAGGCCCTAGAAGTATGGATCTATGAGTTGGAAGTTCTGTTTGGCTCGAAAAGCCACTGCATGGATTGAAGACTGGATAGACTCGGCGAGTCCTTCGAGTGGACTCGGCGAGTAGCTTGAAGATGAGGAGGAACTCGACGAGTAAGATGAACAACTCGACGAGTTGGTTGAAGATTGTCTTGGACTCGGCGAGTCTGTTCTTGGACTCGGCGAGTCAGATCGCGAAACCCTAAACCCTTTTGAGTTGAGACTCGAATCAGTGGGTCGGGTGGTGACTCAGCGAGTTGGGCAGGACAGAACTTGGAACTAGTTGGACTCGGCGAGTCATGGACTGACTCGGCAAGTCAGGTCGCGAATAAGAAAGACCCTGAGCTTATGAACTCGGCGAGTCTTTAGGAAGACTCGGCGAGTAGGGTTGACCTGGAAGGTTGACTTTGACCAGAGTTGACTTAGTTGACTGTCAGACTAAGTGTTATATGTATATTGATAGCTCGGAGAGCTAGAGGGGCAGCGGTTCAGGGGATTGTCGAGTAGCAGCCAGAGGTTTATCAGCAGGGCTCAACAGTTCAGGTGAGTTTCCCTTCGGTAGGAACAGGTCTACGGCCACAATGCCGGCCCGTGTAATTATCAGTAGTTCCGGTCTTTAGTTTGATGTAGTAGCTAGCTGGCTTGACGTCTTTGTGATTCAAGCATATTTGTGTTATGTGTTCCGGACTTCGGTCCGATGCAGTATGCAGTATGTGTGAATATAATAGTTGTTATGTGATATGCTATGTCATGATCAGTCAGTTCCGGACTTCGGTCCGATGCAGTTAGTTCCGGACTCTGGTCCGATGCAGTCAGTTCCGGACTTCGGTCCGATGCAGTTAGTTCCGGACTCTGGTCCGATGCAGGGGACAAGGTCCCAGTCAGTTCCGGACTTCGGTCCGATACAGCTAGTTCCAGACTTCGGTCTGATGCAGTGGGCAAGGCCCAGTATGTGCTTTATATGTATTGTATGGTATGTGGTAGATTGGGGGGAGCTCACTAAGCTTCGTGCTTATGGTTTTCAGTTTTGGTTTCAGGTACTCGGTTTTCAAAAGAGGAGCTCGGGAAGATTGCAGAGCACACACCATAGTCAGTTAGCCTGGGAATGTTTGACTCTGATAATGATATTATGTTTTTGAATTTAATACTCGAAAGTTATGTTTGACTTATGATACGTTTTATAAATCCAGTTTTAGTAATGTTTTAAAAGAAATTTTTAGTCGTGATTTTGGGTTGTTACAGAGTCCAAGGTGACTCGACGAGTCCAGGCTTGACTCGACGAGTCAACTCGTCAGATAGAGCTTATCTCGGGATTTCTTGCTGTTTTTGCATTGGGATAGTTTCCTTATCATGTTAGATCAATATTAATCCGATTATATGATATATTTGACAATATTTTTGATCTAATTGAAGATATTTATCAATTAATAAGATAATTGTTTCCTTATAAGATAATTGGTTAATTATTTTGAGTAAATTGATAAATTGTTTTGCAAGAAATCATTAAATAAATCTAATATGGATAATTATGTGATTATTTGTTATTTGATCCTTGTTGTTATGAAAAGTTTCATATTTTGCCCTTTAGGTTTTATAGTTTAAATTTGAACCCAAAAGTTTTGTTGTTTTGAAATTTAAATAGTTGAAACCCTAATGTGTTGAAATGTTTCAAAACTTGCCCTCAAGTTTTTGAATTTAAAAGTTGATTAAAAGTTTAATTAGGAATGTTAAATTCTAAAACTCTAGTATAGTTTTGAAAAAGTTCAAATCACACCCTTATGGTTTAATTAATTAATAAAGGAAGTTTAATAAATCCATAAAAGTTTAGGTTTACAATTTAATTGAATTAAAAGTATAATTGTTAAATTAGACCACCTAGTATTTTGAAAGTATAAAATACACCCAATACTATATATAACATTAAAAGTCTAACATTATATATATGTATGAGTAAAAGTCAGTCTTACCGTTAGTAGGCCTCATTCACGAAGCTGGTCTATAAGGGGTGTTTAAGGAAATTGCCTATAAAATGGCGATTGAATGGGTATCCACTCTTACCCACCGCACTCTTGACTAGTGGAGGGTCATTAGCCGAACGGGTAGGATATGACAAAACCTTCCATTATAAATATAATGAAGTATAAAAGTAACTAAATGTTTTCATATAATTCCCAATCTTAGTTACTTAGGCAAAAGTGAATTGATGCAATTCTATGAAATTACACTTTGTGCCCTTGCGAAGACGTTAGTGGAGCGTGTGTGGTTAACCAGCACACTAAATGGTTCTAAGCAAAGGTAGCAAAGGGTGACTCAATGTTTGTCATAGTTCGGTGGAGCGTGTGTGGTTTATCGGCACATCGAATAGGTGACTGTAACATGTGAGGGCACCATGTAAGTTTGCATGGTTATTCACACCCGCTTTGTGATCCTCGGCATCCCAGTCACAAACAAGAGGGGCATATCGAGATTTAAACATGCCATTGAAAGTTCAATGAATCTCAAAGGATCTAGGAGTTTTCATAGATTTAAAACTTAAATTTCTTTTTTCGTTTTTCGTGGTGGAAATTAGTGAATCGTCATTCACTTACCTTCAAATATTCTGCAATTAGGGTTACGGCATCCCTCTCCCGAGTTGTAGAATATTGTGTTGGGTCCTAGCCTTAGTATTTCATTTGGGTGATTTACTAAGGACTCAATCAATCAACTAACTTGAATTTGTTTTTCTCCCGTTTTGTAGATGTCAAAGTTCGACAACTATGGTCTTCCCAAATCCCGTGGAACAAGCATTCCACATGAAGATGGTATTCTACGATTCAATCGAGGAACGAGAAATCATGCTTCATTTCCTCCTCCTCCTCCTATTGTTCTCCCCAACCCGCAAGATCGAAGAATTGAAAGGTTCAATATCACTAAAGCCCTATTGGAAATGAAATATGAAGATGGTAAACCCGTGTGTGGCCACGTTTTAGGAATGAAATCACACATTGATAGGTTGATAATGTTGGGTGTGTCATTCCCAGATGAGTTGGCTGTGAATTGGGTTTTGCAGTCACTTCCTGAATCATATAATGAGTTCAAAAGAAAGTATTATATGATGAATCATGACGACAACCTCATTGACCTAACTTACATGCTCATTGCTGCTGAATCAGAAATGATTTGGCGAAGCAATGGAGCATATTTGTTGGAAAAGTCAACCGACCATGCTTCCAAGGACGTTCTAGGAGAACCGACCTGCGTTTACTGCCAAAAGAAAGGGCGTTGGATACAAGTCTGCCCAAAGAGCCTGAAGAGTCCAGAAGATGGGAGAGTCAAAGAGTATGGCTGCGCTTCAGGTAAAATCCACTATCTAACTCCATTAAGTTCCTATTCATTAATTCTTAATACATAATGTAATAAGATTGCATTTGAATGTTTTACAGGATCGGTGAAAAGAAAGGAAGCTTGGTGTAAGAGCAAGATGAATCTAATCACAAGGAATGGATCTTGATCGCATGGACTTGAAGATTAGATTTTGATCTTAGATAGTTATGATAGAGTTGTTAGAAATCTTTCTTTTGAAATACATAGTTTTCAATGGATTTTGCATTGTAAGGACAAATGTTTTCCGCTGCTTTTATAAATAAAATAAATTTTCGTTTGACTTATTTATTTGTTTAATTCCTTGCAATGAAATCGTTATGAAAATTGGTTTTTGCATATTTCTACAACAAATGGATTTGGTTCTTATTATATTATGGAAAGTCGAGAATTTACCAAATAGGGAGAGTTTCTCATCTCCCAAGTTTCAATTGGACAGAAACTTGGAATCATGCAATGTGGATGCACGATGAATGAGAAATTTCGTATTTGGAAATTAGACTAATTCATTGACAAAGTGTCAAGTGAAGGACTAGGAGATCGAGTACACAAAGTTGTGTGTTGATCAAAGTCCACCATAAGAGTAACAAAGATATTCCTCATGATTTACT
Source organism: Lactuca serriola (assembly GCF_051521515.1). Classification (NCBI taxonomy): domain Eukaryota; kingdom Viridiplantae; phylum Streptophyta; class Magnoliopsida; order Asterales; family Asteraceae; genus Lactuca; species Lactuca serriola. The sequence continues at coordinate 37,828,173 of NC_136410.1, forward strand.
AAAGGTTTAGTAAATATGATTATACTTACAAGATTAAGTGTAATTCTGAATTGATTAAAGGGTTTAGATCAATAGCAGAACGAATAAGAATAATCAAGTAGGCAGAAAGATAAAAGTTTCTCCATTCTAAGAAGATGGGAGAGTACCTTTTATGCTTTATGATAGGTCTTAATGATTAAGAACCATATCTCAATTGATCCTCTAAATGAGTCTTAGTACAATTGTATGTCTAAGAAGAGGAATCAAGCATTGAAGAAATGGTTAAATCAATAAGTCAATCATACTTCGTTCCAATAACAAGTCTTAAAGTTAAGATTGTGACATCGAGTGAAAAAGTAAGGTTTATAACATTCATCAAATGTGGAAAGTTGTGATGTCTTGAATAAGACAAAGACCAACTAGTACCAATTTATGAAAAGTTTTGATAAAAGCTACACTAACTCTTGAATATTTGTTTGTCAAGAAATGTTTTGACAAGAGAATCATATATGTCAAGGAGTCAGTGGGAGTCTTAATGGTCTTGAAAGGTTTAAAAAACAAATCAAATAAACCTTATCGATCATCACTAGCACACGAGTTGAGGTTTACAACCTATCGTGAAGACATTATTTTGTTTCTGTGCCAATCCAATCAAGTTAATTATGCATGTGAGTCCTATGAGTTCTCATTTGAATGCATAAAAGGCAAAGCACCTTAATCAATGAAAGGTACATTGATAGGAAAAGGTGAGCTGCTTAACTACTTGGAAGACATGGTGGGCAGCTGTGCTACCATAAAGCAAGAAATCAAGATTAAGAAAGTTCGGTCCATATGAGTTTCAATTTGTCGTAAACTTTGGTTTTAACAAATTCACATGGATAGGAACACATACACCGTTTGAATCTAAGTGTCATAAGATTTCCTCCTTCATGAAAATGATTGTGAGGAAATGCTTTCACTAAGAAAGATTTTAAGAAGATAGTGATTGTAAAATTGCATTCTCAAATCCGATTATGGTTACGACATCCCTTTCCATAATCTGAATTGTGAGGTTTGGCAATTGTTTAAACACACATATGAACTATCGAAGGCAAAAGTGTATAAGTTCAAGAAGCCTTGATAAAAGATTATCAAAGCACTAAGTATTAGAAACATGAACTTAAAAATTCAATAAGTATTGATTTTTGAAAGTTAAGATGTTTATGAATACATGTCGAAGCTAGTGGGAGCATAAGTGTTATGTTTTATAATAATCATCATGATAGTGGGAGCATAAATGTTATGATTGTATGATTATTAAGGCACGTATTGCAAGTTGGCAATATTAATTATAGAAAACAAGAGTTATACCTTGCAAAGTAGTAAGGGTTATAAAGTTGTTTTGCTATAATTAAGGGAGAGAATATTATGCTTCATTTCAAATCTAAAGGATTAGGTTGAGAAATGTTAATAAACTTAGTCAAAGGTACATAGTGTGTTCTTAAAATTTCGATTATGATTACGGCATTCCTCTTCACAATTCGAATTTTGAGAACATAGCAAATAAAACATTATGCGTCGTGTCCCATACGCTTCGGGTATAGGATCGATTGCAAATGCTTTAATGTTTGACCATTCTAAAATTTCCCAAATGTCTAGCGCATTTAGAGGGAAAAAGGACTAGAATCGGTTTTGACTAAAATAATTAAACAACTATCAAAGGACAATCCAAAGTTCGACGAGGATTGGTCGGTTGTGAGTAGTTGGAAGCATGGTGTTGGATGGACCATATTGACATTATTATGAATAAAAAAGATTCTATTAAGAATGAGTTGTCATATGGAAAATATGGAAATGTGTCCACATTGGATGGACCATATCGACATCATTACGAATAGATGAGATTCTATTAAGAATGAGTTGTCATATGGAAAATATAGAAATGTATCTATATTGGGAATTGAATATTAAAAAATCTATGACCATATTAGAAACTTTTATGCAAAAGGATGTTCAAAGGAATGTACTTTGAGTGAGAGACATCATATCTAAGGAATTGTCTTGTAACAATCTCTGATAGAAGACTTTGTAATATCATTGGCAATAGTCTTTGTGACTTTGGTGCAGTGACATTATGAAAGGATCATTGCATAAAATGTTAGAATCTAACATATTCTATAAGTGGCAAGAATTTGATATTCTTACACTTATGAAAAAGGATTTGGAGTTGTGAAATGAGAATGATTGGAAATGTGTTCAATTTGATCTATTTCACAAAGTAAGAACCATAGGTAAACATTGTGTGCATGCTAGGAGCATGGGACAAGTGTAATAATTCAAGTAAGAAGTTGATTACCCAAAACGACAAATAATGAGTAATCAATATGGTGATAAATAAAAGGAGTTTTATTTATACTCAAAGGTTTGAGGCCATATGGGATTAGTATTATTCTTGTGTTTCACATTTGCATGTTTTGACTTCCAGAATAATTGAATTTATTAAGAATAATCGAATTATTCGAACGGGCCACAGTCGTTCATATGTTGAAAGTAGATATGAATGAAGACTGTCATGAATTGGTGTGTGGATTGTCTAAAGAGCATTAGACATAAGCAAATGTTTGCTGCAACGTTCATGAGTGCTTATGAATATGATTTCAGCATTGGATTAAACCCATGCTCACTTGGATCACTCCATGAATTGTATCACGAGTGATTTGTGAGACGATAACATCTTATATTCTTGAAACCGGGATGTGTGAGTTGTATCTTGCAAATCGGTTGCACATTGATAATATGTAAACGCACTAGTAACTTGGTGTTATAAAACATATTGTTGTGTGTAATTTGGTTAGTGAGTGCAAGCAAGCATTGTATCAAAGTTTATCCGTTCCTTTTATCCAAAGTAGGATAAAAGCGATATCTTTGGGCCCCTCGATGATTTAGTGATGACAAACGTAAATGCTCGGCCGGGCTAGGGCTAATTTGATTTGTTCAATTAGTCAGTCGTCATAAATCGGGAATCGAGATATAGTACAAAGAGAATGATTTGAAATCATATCTCATATGATATCTAGAATGGAGGAATATATGATCCCTTATCTAAGGACACGCGTATCTGATAGGATCAGAGTTGACAGCGGCTTTGGAAAGCTACGATTGCGGATCAGGATCTGAAGTCATACGCAGAATAGTTGTTAGACTTATCCAAGTGGGAGACTGTTGGATTAATGTCTAATTCCATAACTATTTTGGTATGTACTTGACCCGATGGTGCTTGGTCCTTTTGGGTTGCCTTCACCAAAACAACTTGATTGGAAAAATAAATAAAGAGAGAGATTATTATGATTTATTAATATGTTAAAAGAATAATATATTAAAAGAGAAATCATATTTGTTTAATTAATATTGGTCAATAATTAATTAAGAATTAATTTTGTGATCAAGTGTAATTAATTAAACTAGAGGGGCTGAATTGTAATTATATGATAGTTGCAAAATAGGGCAATGGTTATCCTTGTTAAAGGATGGACGAATTCAAGGATAAGGATATCCTTAAAATCGTCCAAAGGTCCAAGAGATAGGGATTTCCAAGGCTTATCTTATGGTTGCTTGATGGGCAAGTAACTAGATAAGGATAAGGACTGAAACCCTAATCTTTACACCTATATAAACCCCCTAAGGCTTATGAATTCGTCTAACCCTTCCCTAGAAGTCCTAAGGACGAATTCAATACCTCTCCTCCCTCCTTATACCTTCTCCATTTGCTCTTGGTGTTTGTAAGCCATTAGAGGAGTGACACTTGTGACTCTAAGCCTTCCAAAGTCAATTCAAGGAGGAATTGGGATTGTTATTGCTACATAACAATCAAGGTAATATCATAAACCTAATTATATGTTAATATTGATTTCCGTATGCTAGAATTAGGGTTTATAGTCTTGGATTCAAAGCATGTACAATAGAGAAACCTAGATCCAAGCATTAGGGTTTGTATGAGCACATAGGATGTCTTATGACCAAAACCCATCATTTTATGTAACACCCGAAAAATTCAAGCCAATTTAAACTTTTAAAAACATTACAAATCCATTAACTATTACAAACTTGTTTTCAAAATGTATCATATCAGAGTATCCCAGAAACAAAGTCTTAAAAAGTGAGGAGCTGTACGATCACGCCTTTGCCTTACCACAATCCCCTGAAGTACCTGAAACAATAAACTGAAACTGTAAGCCCGAAAGCTTAGTGAGTTACCCCCAAAATACCGATACACATACAGTCCACATAACGATATCAACAATATCATAACATTACAAACTGAACAGAACAGCACATAACGGGTCCACAACACTACAGACTGTAATACCCACGAGCTCACAGTACGAGTCTCCCTTAGCCCGTAACTAGAATGCTCCCGAGCCCACAGTACGAGTCTGGAATGCCTACCGGGCCCTCAGCTCGTATCTGGAATGCTCCCGAGTCCTCAGTATGAGTCTGGAATGCCTACCGGGCCCTCAGCTCATATCTGGAATACTCTCGAGTCCTCAGTATGAGTCTGGAATGCCTACCGGGCCCTTAGCTCATATCTGGAATACTCTAGGGTTTGTTGGCTACCGCACGGAGCAGTACAACCTCAACCCATCCCACATAACATGTCGACATGTAACAGATAATGCACATACAGGTAATCAATCAGTATCACAGGTAGTCCTACAGACCTACCAAACTAGCATATTAACTGGCATGCATCACTAAGTCAAACTCAACATATCAGTAACTCCAGCTGCTGGTTGACAGATTCCCGAACTGTCAACATCAAACAATACCCAATTAATAATTGGGTTCCAAGCCTAAGGTCCAACTCACACTACAAAAGCCCAAAAGTAAAATAATGGGCCAAAGCCCAACATATGGCCCAACTTTCCAAATTGGGCCCAAACCTTTACATGGTCTATCCTTAAGGCCCATTCAATTATTCCAGTCGAATTCCCATGGCCCAATATCACATAATCATAAAGGCCTAAATATGGCCCATCTATGGCCTAATTTTCCAAATTTGGCCCAAGTCCTCATATGGGCCTTATCCTTAAGCCCATTCTAATTACTCTGGTCCATTAACTTGTTCTTGGATGGTCCATCAATAGTCCAATCACCAAAGCCCAATAGGAAGGCCCAATTCAAGGCTCGAATGAGATGAGGGCTTTCACATGAAATGATGGTTAGGGTTAAGTGTTTCTCATTTAACCCATTAAGGACTTAATCCATTAAGTCCATTATTGCCTTAAGTTATTTTGCCAATAATTATTAATTATTATTTTAGGTTTAATAATTAATTTTCGAGTGTGTCCCAAAAGATTCCCATTATTAGGGTTTTCCACCCCAATACTAGCCCGTTAGTCCATTGATTGGGTTTTTAGATTACCTTGGGCCTTATTGGTCCCACTAGGGTTTTATTAGGTCAAGTATGGTTCTTTTAGTTTAGGGTTCTGAAAGAGGGGATGGATTATATACCCGATCCTTTAACTAATTTTCATAATGACACTATTAGCCCCTTCCTTACTCTTTTATTTCCAATTAAGTCCATATTTTACCTTTCTCACCCTGACTTTGGAATTCCTTTCAAGTCAAGTCCATAACTTTACCAATGGCCCCCTCCATAATGAATTCTTCTCAAAATAAGTCTAATAGTTATTCTTTAACCCCTGATTTCATAAATTCTTACAAAATAAATCCGAAACTTACAGTTTTAACCCCTAAATTCTAAAATTGTGACCATTAGCTCTTTGAAGCCATCCTTTAATATATTATTATTTATTTTAGGGCCACTATTTGTTTATTAATTTATTTATTTATCTAATAAATAAACGGGGTGTTACATTTTATATTTTCGAAAACAAATTAATATTATCGAAAATAGTAAATACATTAATAATAAAAAATAAGAAAAAGCATATTTTTACCAAAAAAACTTTTTTTTAATAAAACAAAATATATTTTTAGCGCATTGTAAAAAAAATTTACAAACAATTTATTTGTTATTGTATGTATTTATTTTACGTAAAATATATTTTTTTATGTATTTAAAAAAATACATTTTCGTGTATATGTTATCACATTGCTATGATACTAAAACATAGTTTTTATGTTTTCATATAAAAATATTGTCTTTCACATTGAAAAAAGGTTTTTTTTCGTATTTATTTTATGTTAAATATTTTTTTTATATTTTAAAAAAATATGTTTTCGTATAAAATCTTATTACATTGTTATAATCCAAACATATACTTTTAAATACACAAAAAAATATAATAACATATTATACAAAAACGTAATACTAAAAAAACATTAATTAAAAAAAAAAGCTTTTTGTATATATATTTTTTATGAAGTATGTTTTTATGTATTTAAAAAATACATTTTCGTATAATATATTATTACCTTGTTATAATCATAAAATATAATTTTATGTTTTCTTAACGTCTTTAGTTGATTTAAAGCGAATATAGAGTACTTTTTTATTTACATAAATACATTAAGATGATAACATATTTTACGAAAATGCATTTTTACGTTACGTTAACGTCTTTAGTTTGTTTTACATAAAAAAAATATATGTCATTTTGCTTTGATCCTAAAAACATATTTTTACGTTATGTTTAAGATCTTAGCAATGTAATAACATACTATACAAAAACGAATTTCTTTTTATATATTTAAAAAAATACGCTTTTTGTATAATATGTTATTATGCTTTTTTAAGATTGTAACATTCCGTTACAAATAAATTAATAATAAATAAATAAATAAATAATCCATAAAACCTCGAGATGTATTATATATATATATATTTTTATTTTAACCATAAATCCATAATAATTTAACAGTGTTAGCCAAAAGGAGTTAAATGTTATAATTTCCATAGATTGGGATCTATATTGTAACTTTTGGACTTGGATTGTAATGAAATCTAGAAGCTAGGGGTTGTTTGGTAATTAATGGGCTTAATTTGAAAACAAAAGGGGATGGAGGGACTGGAATTGGTAAAACGGGAAAGTTATAATTTCCAGAGATTGGGATCTACGTGAAAGCAAAAAAAAAAAAAAAAAAAAAAAAAGAAAAAAAAAAGAAACCTTATTTCTTTATGAAAACATAAAAGTATTGTTTAGGATCATAGCATTTTATTAACATATTATACGAAAACGAAAACGTATTTTTTTAAATACATAAAAACATATATTTTACATAAAACAAATACTTAATATATATATATATATATATATATATATATATATATATATATATATATATATATATATATATATATATATTGTTTCTAATTTCTTTACAATATGCTAAAAATATATTTTGTTTTATTAAATTTTTTTTTTTTTTTTTTTTTTTTGTAAAAATATGTTTCTTATTTTTATTATTAATTTATTTACGATTTATAGATAACAGTAATTTGTTTTCGAAAATATAAAACAAGTGTGACTCTAGTTTAGTTGGCTAAGGTTTTGGCTAATTAAAGGAGAAGGGGAGGAAGTATCAAGTTTGAATCTTACTCCCCTCATTTTCTATAATTTATATTATTTTAAGGCAAATTACAATAATTGTTCCTATGGTTACCAAATGACACGAATTCACTTCCTTTATATTTGAAAAGAAGGAAATGCCCTTACGAATTCATTCCATATCCGTTAAATAGTAATAAAGTTAGTAAAAAGAGTCATTCGTGTAAGTTTTGCAAACCACAAGGACCATTTGCATCAAAAAATTAGCAGAGACTGACTTTGTGACTTTTGGTAAACCACAAGGACCATTTTTGTAATTTTGTCTAAATAATATTAATAACGAATAATAAAAATAAAAATAAAAGTAATAATAATCATAATCATAATAATAAAACAATTGCTTACGGAATACTCACACTAATAATAATAATAATAATAATAATAATAATAATAATAATAATAATTGAATATAATAAATATCAATAATAATAAAATATGTAAAGAAATGATAATTAATAAATAATAATAATAATAAAAGAGAGGGAAATGAAAATAGTTTCCTATGGATTATCTACGAAAATTAAAAAATCTGATATTTTTTTTCACTATTTTTTCACTTTTGTAAGTAGTCTGTAGGTACTTTCCTATGAAATACCTATGGATTATTAAACTGGAATAAAAAAAATCGCTTTTCCAAATTTTCATCGTTATTCCATACGTAATTTCCTATGGAATAACTATAGATTATTATTAATCTGAAAAAAAAATTATATTTCGTTGGTAATGTGTAGGTAATTACTAAGATTACCTACAGAACATATTTATATCGCTAATTGGTAGCTTTTTTGTAGGTAATATAGGGCAAAAGTTTTTGTGGTTAATTTGTAGCTAAATTGGCCGGTCTTGAAAAATAAAATATTCTTAAAGGCTCAGAACAAACAAGAAAAAAAAGCCATTATCTTTATTATAATTTTATATTTCTAAATAAAATATATAATGAAAAAAACTGGGTCTGTGCAGCTGCCTACTTTGCCCCCCTCTAAACCCCCATGTAAATTGTAGGCAATTACCTACACATTTTTTCCCGTCGGTGATCTCTTCTATTGATAAATTGCATTTTTCTAGTAGTGTTGTGGCAATATGAAACTTCTGATCTTTTGGTTGATATCGAACTATCTAAGAGGGTTCTCAACTGAATGGCTAACTAATTTAAACAAATTGAATGGCAATTTAAACGCTTCCTGTAACTTATCCTACCAAGTACATCATTGGACTTGTGAGGATTGCATTTATTGATAGGACCATTTGTGTTTACTAAAAGAATAGAATATCGGTTACCTTGTTTTGTGTTACCTTTGCTTCCTGTAGATGCCACCTGAGTATAATCATGTATTAGTTTAAGCTTGTCTTGATTTATAGAAGTGGGTCATAGCAGTTTTAAAGTTTGCACGGACATATTTTAATTGTTAAACTTATTTTGCTAAATTTGGTTAGTGTCAGATTCCTACACCTATCACATCGAGTATCAATTCTGCTCTGATTCTTCTCTTTTTTCCTGAATTGCATATTGTAATCTCGGTTGAACTACAAGTTGCATTAACTTTGAATTTTGGAAAAAAAATCTTTTGACTCAATTAAGTGCAACGATTTTCAATTTTTACTTTAGAACGCCACAAATTCAAGTGGTTGTACTATAAATTGGCTGCTAGAGTGTCTTTAAACTTGTTGCTTATGTGATTGACCCATTTGGATCAACCTACTGGTTTTTGTTAATTCATTATCTTTTTTTAATCTCCTCCATGCATTCTTTCTCTCTCTCTTTTTAGCATATGCTTCTGGACACAAAGCTTAAACTTTAACTTGTATTCATGAACTTTTCGGGGCTACTGAAGATAGTGCCAACATGAAGATGTTGGTCCTCAGAAAGCTCAATATTTTGGTTTGAATATATTTTTGCAGGTGATTTGATTACAACCTGAAAGATTGTAGATCACATCTTATTTCAAGTGGAAACCAGTTGATATAAGATTTGATACACAAAACATTGTTTCATATGAATACTTAAGTTATATACCTATCACTCTGAAATCATGCAGCAGCGCACCTACACTTTTCTTTTATTGTAGCATCCTATTGTTAATTCTTCCTGTCATAGCATTGTATTTTTAAAAGTCTACCTAATTATACCAATGTCATCTAAATAGAAAAGGTTACCCTCATCTTTACAATTGATGTAGATTACTCACACCTACCTCAAGATAATTAAAATGCTTTATGCAACAAATAGGAATTTATTTTCACTTATGTGTATTATAACATCAATTTTTTTTTAATTTTTTTTTAATTTCTATTACAGTGTTGTACTTTCTATTTATGAATTAATTTCCTTGACTTGCCTATGTAGTCGTAAAGAGTTTTTAATTGGGTGTACAATATATAAAAGCAAAGTTTAAATGTGTATTATAATTATGAACTTTTTTATGTTTTACTTAAACATTAGAAAAACTTATAAAGAGGTTTTAAAGTAAGCCTGAGCATACCTTAAACCTTGTTTGGATCTGTTCTTGGCTTTTCTGGGTTTGATTAAAATCGGATTATAAAAAGATACAGTGGATGTAACTGTCAAGGCCTAAGGGAATACGATAACATGACGGATAAATTAGTACATAACAAACGAGTTTGAAGGGTTTGTGACATGATTTAAGGCATGTTATGTTTAAATGCCATATTTTTCTTTTTTGAACATGTACATAATAAAAAAATAATATATTAATTAAAAACTAAATATATAAAAGTGTAAAAGAAATAATAATGGTAAATTTGTCTTTTTATTTTGATTAGGGACTGAAGACTCAACAAAACGAAATCTTAATCCGAGTTAAAAATATAAGTCCCTGTTAACAATATAAGTAAAGACCAAATATATACATTACCCCAAACCACAAAACTATACACAGACTATTCGTGTAGTTTAACGTAGAAAACATAAACAGAGTAAACGAGGATTTTTGTGTTAGGGTTTCAGGGTATTTGCCTTGTGATTTCTTGGAAGGTTAAGAGGTACGTCTCTCTCAAACCCAGGTTTCCATCATACACTCATTGATTTATCAACTTCCATTTGCTAACTGCACAATTTAGAAATCAGGGCATTCGAGTTTCATACTTCGTGATGATTTTACTTAAATCATTATCGTTTTTCATTTGATTAAAGATTGATAAATCAAGACAATACCAAATAAGCAAACGACTGTACTATCAGGAGAAGATGTTTTTCTTCTTCTATAGAGTTTTTGTTTGATGTATTAGTAAAATTGCAATGATGTGTGGGGTATTTGATATTTATATAATCAAATAGCTCTTATTAAGTCTTAAAGCAACCCATTTGACATTATTGTTATTATTTTAATGCTAGTCAATATTTTTTACCTGTTAATTGGTGATCTCACAATAATACTATTAGTATATCAATTTGGAATTGGGAATTTATTTTGTCTAAGCAGACGAAAATTCCTATTTCATCATTCATATATCACTTCTTTTATATAGTTATGTATATGAAACACAATTCTGTGTCTGTTCTTATGGTGTTAAAGCACAAAACCTTATTTAGGGCATTTATTCACTCGTATTGTAAGTGTAAAATTGGGTTCCCAGTTTGTTAGAAGGGGAAAATGCAGAGTACGATATATATATATATATATATATATATATATATATATATATATATATATATATATATATATATATATATATTCTTGTCACCTTTAGAAGAAAGCATGCATATATGGTTTCATCATGAGACTTATGTTAACAATCATATACTTATCAGCTAGCTAGAAGAGTTATCAAATTTGCATACAGCCTGAATCCATCTACATAAGTGATATAAATATTCAAGATGTGATTTGATGATGAACTGATGAGGTTAGAAAATCAAATTTTGTTCATGAGATCCGTGAGGGAGACCATCAAATGATAAGACCAACCTTATAAGGAGCACTACCTGTTGAATTACTACTGATGTGTACTAATATGTGTTCGATCTCCATATTTAGTTGCATTAGGACTCAACATGTATAAGAAGTATTCTTCTTTAGTATCCAATCAATTGATTTTAATTTTACACTTTGAAGTGCAGACTATCATTTGCATGTGCTTTACCGGATAGCAGAGAATGGAGTTTGATCGCAATAAAGTTGGACGAGTGGTAAAAGAAGATAGATTGAGCAGCTTACCAGATGAGCTTATTCATAATATCCTGTCTTCTTTTGACATGAAATTTGTTGTTCAAACATGCTTGTTGTCATCGAGATGGAAGCTTCTATGGACATCAATGCCATGTCTCAACTTCACTAGTTGGCAGTTTACTTCTTTACCAAAGTTTGCCAAATTTGTGAATCATGTTTTGTCTCATCACAACCATCAAGTAGAAGTGTCTTCTGTAAAGCTACATTTCAGTGGAGCAGCAAGTCAGGTTTTTGTGAGAAAGATTGCAAAATATGCATTCTCTCACAATGTCCAACAACTAACTATCACTAGTTGTCCCAAATACCGCCTTAAAAGTTACCATGCTTCCCTATTCAGCTCTCACTCCCTTAAACATTTCACGTTGACTTGCCATCATATGCAACTTTGCACTACAACTAAAGCACCTCTGGATTTTCCAGCATTAACACCTCTGCGTCTCAGTAGGTTCGTATTGTGTAATGATCTTTTCTCCAAGTGTGTAAACTTAAAGAATCTCACATTAGAAGATTTCTCTGTCAAGGATGTGGAAGTATTTGACATCATTACACCTCGACTTTCTAGTCTCAGGCTTGCCCATGGCAGCAGTTGTTCAGCAGTCATCAATCTGATTGCCCCTCAACTCGAGAAACTCACCGTAATTTGTTGCTCATTCAAGTACTTGAATGCTCCACCAGGACTTTCATCTTTCGACTACTGGGGCGATTTTCCCTTGAAATTCTGTAAAGATCGATTTTACTCTCTAAACAAAGTGTCTGTCTGTTTCAATTGTTTTGGTTTGCCATATAAAGAGAAAGATGCAATCAAGACTATTAACCTGCTTCAAGAGCTCCATAGTGCCAAATATCTTACACTTAACGTGGACATAGTTAAGGTATGTTGATACAATAGCGGGTATACAATCTATATATATACTTTTATCCATCTTTTATATACATATTTCTTGTAATTTCTTTGCAGTGTATTTCCTCATTTCCGGATTTGTTGTTGCACCATGCATCACCTTTTAGCAACTTAATCAGCTTGACCATAGATTACCGCTTGAATAGGGATGAATATGGAGAAGAAATATCTACCGAAGCTAGAAACTTCTTGCTTGAGAACTCTCCAAGTGCCGCTTTAATCATGAAATCACCCTGAGGTGTCGCTTTTATCGGAATGATATACTCATAACAATAATTTTCAAGTATCTCGTTTATATTTGTTTATAGCTTTTAACTGTTCTTTACTTGCAACTTTGCTCATTTTATGTAGTCTTTGGCATCATAATATTGCTTTTTTTTTTTTTTTTTTTTTTTGGTTTTTAGTGGCAATATGAAACTTCGTCTTTTCGCTGATGTCCAACTTTCTAAAGAGGGTTCTGGATTGAATGGCTAACTAATTTAAACAAATTGAATGGCAATTTAAACTTATCCTACCAAGTACATCATTGGACTTGTGTGGGTTGCATTTATTGATAGGACCTTTTGTGTTTATTTCAACACTACAAGAAGTGTTGGCATTATACATGACGCCTTTAGCGGCGACATAGGGCAATAGCGGCGACATGTAATTGACGCGTTACATGTCGCCGGTAATGCTCGCAAACGGCGATCCGCGTCAAATTACCCCATCCGTCCAATTTGTTTTCAATCCAATGGTTGTAGAAAACGCGCTTGTTTTTCCCTCCAATGAGTCGCCGTTATTGCCCTAATGTTGCCGCTAATACCCTTCCGTCGCCGCTATTACTAATGCCGATCACAGATAACCCCCTCAGTTCCTTTTTCGGTGACAGTTTTTTATGTTCTCTCCTTTCGTTCTCTCGTTTCTGTTGCTGCTTCTCATTATCATCACTTGAACGAGTCGACTAAGTGGAGGATGAAGGTAAAAGCTGGTGCTAGCCCCTCCTGCCGCCACAAGAGCGCCACACCTTCCCCTAAAACCTCCAAAACCGGCGACCCTTGAGGTCAATTCTGAAATTGCCCATATTCAAGGTCAAATACTTCCTATTTTCTATTATTTTTCTGTTTTGGTGCTATGTTGGATGATACATTGTTACTTTGTTAGTAATTTTGAGATAAGAAGTATTTGTGCATTTTGTTGGATAGTATGCATTTTGTAATTTTTGTTATACCACCTATGTTGCTGCTTCCTTATTTGTAAGTCCACTCCATCCATCCCCTTTTAATCTGTTGATTTCTTTGTAGATCACTGATAAACACAAGACCATTCATATTTTTTTTTCTTGCTTCTTATTTGCGCATGAACGACGAGGAGGAATCGGGAGGTATCAAACCTCCTGATTTAACCAAACTCCGTTACAAAATATATATGATCACCCCCTCAACTTCTGATTTGTACGGTTTTGGTCCCTGGCTCTAATCAAACTTCATGGATTTGGATTTCGACAGGGAGATCACATATTCTTCTATCGGGAAGCGTGGTAATTGGTTCACATGAAATTGAGATGTATTTGTGGAACAACGTCCCTTTCAACGTATCTGGTTGGGACAATGTTTCCCCCGCCTTAAGGAACGCAACAGTTGTGCATCTAAAGGTAACTTGGATACAATTTTAAGTTTAGTTGTGATTGTTATTTAATTAACTAATTTTTTTATATTTTGCAAAATAAATTTGATTTAGATAAGGTTAACATGGATCCGGAGCGTGTTCAATTGTTGCAGAGCATTGATTCGAGTCTTGCAAAAGTTTACAAAGGCCGAAAAAGTAAAGCTTATTCTTATTTTAAGGAAAACGGGGGGCCTGTAGATATCTCAGCTGCATTAAACAACCCCCCCCCCCCCTAAGGGTATGTCACATGAAAATTAGGCGAAGGCAGTCGAACATTTTCAAACACCAGAATTTTTAAGGCGTTCGGCGTCAAACACAGAATGATGTGCAAAACAAGTAGTTGTAAACAGAAGGGGGTCGAGCTCATACAACAAGGCATGTTTCAAAGAAGTAAGTTATGATATATTTAATTATTTATTTAAAGTATAAGTAATCTAATTTTTAATGTTAAATAAGATATCAGTCGAATCGAAGTTTTTCATAAGGCTAATTCGAATCGCCAAGGGGTATTTTATAGTCCTGTGGTCGAACAACAATACGTAAGTGGTTAATTTGTATTTTCATATAAGTGTTTATATCATCAAGGGTATTTAGTAATCTAATTTTTATGATTTTTATTATTTTTTAAAAATACAGAATGTTTTACTCGAGGAGATCAACCAATGAACCCAAGCTACTTCTGAAGCAAGCGGTCTAACACCAACTGATATAAAAAACTGTTTTAAAAGAATATTAGGTGTTCGACGCGGACATATCAGACGCATTAGGCGTAAACCCCCTACCGTTGTGTTCATGTACGATCAGGAACAACCAGTGACACAAGAACAACCACAATCATAGGTAATTGTTAGTTATGATTTGATATGTTGATATTTTGAAGTTTGGTAATTTTTGGAAATACAATGCTATAATGGAAAGTAGAATGCTATAATGATATGTTGGTTATGATTTGATATGTTGATATTTTGTAGTTTGGTAATTTTTGGAAATACAATGCTATAATGGAAAGTAGAATGCTATAATGGTATGTTGGTTATGGTTTGATATAATGGAAAGTAGATGTATGTTTAAGTGCATTTGATATGTTGATATTTTGTAGAATGGTATAATTATAATGCTATTATAATATGTTGGTAATATATTATGTTTTCTTTATAGTTGAAAATGTTGCAAACAATACTAAAGGACTCGGCCTGTTCTGCAGCAATGGAAGAGTTGTAACACCCGAAATCAGAAAGGTCAAGAAAGGAAAGGAAAACCATAAGTTAAAGAGGGTCGACTCGTCGAGTCCAGGGAGGAACTCGGCGAGTCGGAGCGGGATCCGGGTGTAAAGTAAATGACCGACTCGGCGAGTCTGGTCTGTGTTGGGAAACCCTAATTTTGGGACTTAGTACCCTATTTAAGCATCTTATTCTCTTCCCTAGGGCTCATTTGCGGCCCCTATAGTCCAGAACCCCAAACCCTAGCCACCATAACCGTTTTTGGAGCAAAATCTACCCTTGGTGAAGTAATTTGGAGCTTGGAAGAGAAGAGATTCATAGTGGTGCAAGAGGAGGCCTCGGATCTAGAGTTGGTCGAACTTTTTCGAGCATTTGGAGGTAATGAATCATTATCCTTGGCTTTCTCCTTTCTAGATCCATCTTTCATGGAGTTTTAAGGTTTCTTTGAGAGTATGTGATGAGAAGTGGGTGCACAAGTTAGATCTGGAGTTGAAACTCCAGATCTGAGCTCTATTTGGACCAAAGATGCAGAAAGCCCTGTTAGTTGCTATGCAAAAGCCATTCCCCATGAGTTAAGTTCCTTTCTAGCTTGGTTTTGGTATTATGAGACAAGAAGCATGTAAAGGTAGCAACTTTATGTTGCTAATGGACTATAGGAACCCAGATCTATTGTTTGGAGCAAATGAGTAGCTTTGTGACTCGAGATCATGAGAATACACGAAAGGACTCGGCGAGTCGGGCTAGATACCAGACTTAAATCGCATAGCAACTCGGTCTGTTGAAGATTGCCTTGGACTCGGCGAGTCAAGTCACGAAACCCCAAAACCTTCTAGTTAAGACTCAGATTAGTGAGTTGAGTGAAGACTCAGTAAGTTGGACAAGACCGAACTCGGAAATCAGTAGACTCGGCGAGTCATGGTCTGACTCGGCGAGTCGAGTCGGAATGAAAGGGGTTTATGAGCTTATGAACTCGGCGAGTCAGTAGGCTGACTCGGCGAGTAGGGTCAACCTGGAAGGTTGACTGTCACCAGGACTTTGACCTTGACCAGAGTTGACTTAGTTGACTTTTCGAGGACTGTCAGACTAAGTGTCATGTTGATATTGGTAGCTCGGAGAGCTAGAGGAGCAGCGACTCAGAGGGTTGTCGGTTAGCAGCCAGAGGGTTATCAGCAGAGCTCAGCAGTTCATGTGAGTTTCCTTCCAGTAGGAACGGGTCTAAGGCCACAATGCCGACCCTTCTAGCTAGCAGTAGTTTCCGGACTTCGGTCCGATGTAGTAGTTAGTATGTTTGATGCCTTTGTGGCTCAGACAGGATTTATGTGTTTTGTGTTTCGAGCTACGGCCTGATGCAGTATGCAGTTTATGTGTTCATGCTAGTGGATATGTTTATGCTATGCTATGTTTAGTCAGTTTCCGAATTTCGGTCCGATGCAGGGGGCAAGGCCCCAGTTAGTCTGGACTTCGGTCCGATGCAGGGGACAAGGTTCCAGTTAGTTTCCGGACTTCAGTCCGATGTAGGGGGAAGCCCCAGTTAGTCCGAACTTCGGTCCGATGCAGGGGACAAGATCCCAGTTAGTTTCCAAACTTCGGTCTGATGCAGGGGGCAAGGCCCCAGTTAGTCCGGACCTCGGTCCGATGCAGTGGGCAAGGCCCAGTATGTGCTTTATATGTTTGAATGGTATGTGGTAGTTTGGGGGAGCTCACTAAGCTTCGTGCTTACGGTTTTCTGTTTTTGGTTTCAGGTACTCAGTTTTTAAAAGAGGAGCTCGGAGAGGTTGCAGTGCACACACCATACTCAGTTAGCCTGGGAATGTTTTACTCTGATAATAAGATTATGTTTTAAATTGATACTCGGAAACTATGTTATGACTTATCATACGGTTTTTTTTTATAAATATGGTTTTAGTAATGTTTTAAAAGAAATTTTTAGTCGTGATTTTGGGACGTTACAAGTTGGTATCAGAGCCTTGGTTTGAGGGATTCAGACACATTTGAGATTGTGTCTGGACTCAAACTAAGGGAGCGATAAAAAGGTTTTCAAAAGAAGAACATTTTTGAAAAGAATTTTGGTAAAAGGAGTTGAGAAAAGAAAAGAGTTTTAGAAAAAGCGAAAGGAATATTTAGAAAGAAAATAACTTGAAAAAAGAAAAAGGGTGTGGTGCAAGCAATCAGCCGAGCTCAAGTAAGTACTCCCAAATTACCCATACAAGTTTATGATCATCAGTTTCAGTTTCAGTTTTAGTTCCAGTTTCAGTAGAATAGCATGCTAGTATAGGACTAAGGATCTAGGAGGATGCCTTATGTGCCTACTTTATGTGTTTCTGCTTGATAAGAATTGAATGTTAGTATTGAGTAGACAGTAGTAGGATATCTTGTGTAGGTTATGTATGATAGTATGAGCTTAGCATTGTATGCTAGTATAGTTTCTTGTTATGAGAATAGTTTTGCATGAGTATGTTTCCTTTATCCGAATGTTGCTTGCTTTGGGCTTTGTGGGACTCTGAGTGATGGGAGTTAGCCATTAGGTGAATACGTCACATCACATGTGATCAGGGTTGAATAATCACAGAGTGCTGGATTTGGCCCTACTGCGCAACTCTCGTTTGAGTCTAACCGTTGTAGGGACGAGTCTTTTACTCGAAGGATTATCCGAGCCTCATTGCATGTGATGGTATTCAAGTGGTGGCTAATTGGCATTACAAGGAGGCCTTCAGTAGCTGAGGACTGGTTTGGGTGGAGTCAGAAGTTCCCTAGGGCAAGCCTAGGAAGGTAGTAGCAGAGATCAGTAGCAGTAGAGTGACTTGGTGGAGTTGAGGTAACTCTTGAGGAAAGTACGGATAGATGTGGAAGGTACTATGGGCCCATACTACTAAAAACAGAGGATCCGTACTTGAATCAAGAGGGGCCGAGACAAGACTAGGGAACTTTTAGAGTATGTGAGAGATCCCTCAGCTGCGGTGTGTATATTGATCAGGAAGTGTTATATTTTCAGCATGGTGACATTGCGCGAGTTACCAGTTAGCAGTTCAGGTACCGGGGAGGGATCTGGCTCGGGCTCTGGAGCCAGGCAGCTTGATAATCAGATGAGGAATTTCATTTCCGCAGAGATTATGAGCAACATCATTGATCAGACTCCAGTAATTTTCGGCTCGGTTAGAGAGGTCATCGTGGAGCTTATGGACAGTCATCTTGAGGCCTTTAGGGCCGGGATCATTTCAGGACAGATTGGGGCTCGTCTAGATCCCGATTCTTATGGAGTTCAGGGATCCATCAAGGAGGGAGATCCCATTTCTAGTTTTTGCCATCAGGGGACATGAGTGAGTGGGGCACACTGTCTCCAAGAGAGACCTCTGCATGATTGGATAGTTGAGGAGGTTTCGCGAGCCATTCGCGAGGATCTTCCCGACATGGTCGTGAGGATCACTGATAGGTTGACCGTGAAGCTCCAGGATCAGACAGCTGTTGTTTAGATCACGGATAGGGTGACGAGGTAACGCAGGAGCGAGAGACGGGTAGGGAGTCGAAAAGGAAGAGGAAAACGGATGAGACTTAGGTAGCCACAGGTTCGGGCAAGAGGCCCAAGGGGTCGGATTTGAGATCGAGGGACTATCAAAGCTGCAGTCAATGCGGGAAGTGTGGTAGGGCGCACAAGGGTGCGTGCAGGCGTAGAAGTGGTGGCGATGCTGGATGTTTCAAGTGTGGCCGGATTGGCCATTTTAGCAGAGATTGTACTGTTACCATCGCCTAGGAACTTGACCTGATATGTTTCCATTGCAGTCGGAGGGGCCACAAGAAGGCCCACTGTCCGTGTTTGTATACAGCAGAGCAGGTGATAGCTCCTGCCCCTGTGACTTCGAGTACCACCAACGATTGTCGGGGCCGGGCAAGGGCACCCACGGCTCGGAGCAGAGTATTCCGGATGATTTCAACAAGGATTCGTGCAACACTGGCTGTTGGGGGTACGTATCTTTTACCTTCCTGTCAATTATTATTCATGATATTATTGTTATGTTGCTGCATTGATATCAATAAGCATATATGTTGGGGTATTATATTACCTGCTTGTGACAGAGTTTTATGCCATCTGCATACCTTGGAATTAGAATGGCAAATTGGAGGTCTTCCCCTCTAGATCAGGTTAATTCAGATGCGGTGACTGTAGCATGTATGTGTAAGAATCAGTAATGCCTCACTACTTTCGAAAGGTGTCATTCGGGATTGATCAGTTAAATCTTTAGTAGTGACAATTTAGAGCTTCTAGTGAGGTAGCCAGCGGACAGTAGGGAAGTGGGTTGGGGATGTGCACCCCAAATGCAGGTTCTCAGGATGTAGTCCCTAAAGCAAATACAGTTAAGGATTGAAGGGTGCTCAGTTAGATAGAAAGAATGGTTCGGATTTGGTAAAAGTTAGTTGGAGCGCCGACAGAGGTAAACGTTGGCGGATAGCATATCGCCCTTTTAATGGAAGGAAGGTTAGGGAATCCTTTCAACCAGTGAGCAGTAAGGAGTTAGCCGAATCAAGTGGGGGAGAACCCTCCGAGTATACAAGGGTAAGAGCACGCAGACCCATAATGAGTACACGACCTCGGAGAAGAAAAGATAGTAGTGCAGCGATTGATGGATTGAGGAGTTCAGGATTGGGAGTTTGAGGAACTTCCCAACAGTTAATTCATGTAATCGAGATGGTTAGTAGCTAGTTGGGAATCCAGGATTGTAGGAACGTCTGTAGTACTCTAGTGATTCGGAATGAGGATCTTGAGAACGGTTAGCAAGAGATGCTTTCGTGTTAGTAGTCAGTGGCAGAGACGGCATGCAAGGTTGTGTGGATTTAGGAGTTGGGGGTTTGGAAACTTCCCAACGATAGTTTCATGTATCCGGATTAGTAGAAGGTTAGTTTGGGAACCAAGCCGAAGAATTCCTCGACGGAACGCTAAGTGTATCAAGGATATAAGATGTCGAGGTTGATGCAGCATTCGATGATTGAGGGTTGGTTTTGAGAAATTAGGATAAGGAATCACTAGCAGGACTAGGGATAGTCAGGATTTCCTCGGAATAGTAGTTAGTAAAGCAATCAGATAGTAGTAGAGTGTTGTAAGTTTGCGGGCGTTGCCGTAGCATTCACTAGCAATCAGATAGTAGTAGTGTTGTAAGTCTGCGGGGGTAGCCGTAGCATTCACTAGCAGTCAGATAGTAGTAGTGTTGTAAGTCTACGGGGGTAGCTGTAGCATTCACTAGCAATCAGATAGTAGTAGAGTGTTGTAAGTTTGCGGATTTAGCTGTAGCATTTGTCAGGTTAGTAGATAGCATAAGCACGTTGTTTGGACGCGAGGGAAACAGTAGTACCCACCAGTTCGGGTGCAACAGTGAAGATATGGGAATCCACGGGTTAGATTTCGGATTTCCCAATTGGTTCAGTTATGGTTAAGCCGGTGATTCGACAGTCGGATCGTCACCACAGTTAAGAGATCAAGGTAGCAGTGGACCGTTTAGGTTCGTGTATGTTAAGGGCTACCATTAGTCTGGGAGCCATCATGTTTTTAGTCAGAGGCAGTAACGACAAGGGAAGTATTGTAAGAGGCAGCAAGTTGACAGAGGGTGCTACGCCTCTCACGGCAGGGTTGGATAATCTCAGAGGGGAGGGTTTGACCTTGTTGCGTAGCTCTCGTATGAGTCTTAACCGTTGCAGGGATGAATCTTTCACTCGAAGGATCATCTGATCCATTCGCTAGGACGGGTGCTCAGCATCAAGTTATGGAAATAAGAAGCATTCAGTATGTACCAGCAGTAGTGACCAGCACTGAGAGTGGCTGGAGTGATGGACAAAAGGGTTAAAGTCACCAGGTAGGGTGTTTGAGGCGAATTGCAGGTCAGTTGACCATAGAGAACTTCGAGGACGAAGTTTAGTTTAAGTGGGGGAGAGTTGTAACACCCGAAATCAGAAAGGTCAAGAAAGGAAAGCAAAACCATAAGTTAAAGAGGGTCGACTCGTCGAGTCCAGGGAGGAACTCGGCGAGTCGGAGCGGGATCCGGGTGTAAAGTAAGTGACCGACTCGGCGAGTCGGCAAGTTGACTCGGCGAGTCTGGTCTGGGTTGGGAAACCCTAATTTCGGGACTTGGTACCCTATTTAAGCATCTTATTCTCTTCCCTAGGGCTCATTTGCGGCCCCTATAGTCCAGAACCCCCAACCCTAGCCACCATAACCGTTTTTGGAGCAAGATCTACCCTTGGTGAAGTAATTTGGAGCTTGGAAGAGAAGAGATTCATAGTGGTGCAAGAGGAGGCCTTGGATCCAGAGTTGGTGGAACTTTTTCGAGCATTTGGAGGTAATGAATCACTATCCTTGGCTTTCTCCTTTCTAGATCCATCTTTCATGGATTTTTAGGGTTTCTTTGAGAGTATGTGATGAGAAGTGGGTGCACAAGTTAGATCTGGAGTTAAAACTCCAGATCTGAGCTCTATTTGGACCAAAGATGCAGAAAGCCCTATTAGTTGCTATGCAAAAGCCATTCCCCATGAGTTAAGTTCCTTTCTAGCTTGGTTTTGGTATTATGAGACAAGAAGCACGTAAAGGTAGCAACTTTATGTTGCTAATGGACTATAGGAACCCAGATCTATTGTTTGGAGCAAAGGAGTAGCTTTGTGACTCGAGATCATGAGAATACACGAAAGGACTCGGCGAGTCTGGGAGATGACTCGGCGAGTCGGGCTAGATACCATACTTAAATCGCATAGCAACTCGGTGAGTAACATGGGTGGACTCGGCGAGTTAGATGAAGATAGGCAGGAACTCGACGAGTTGGAAGAAGAACTCGGCGAGTCTGTTGAAGATTGCCTTGGACTCGGTGAGTCAAGTTGCGAAACCCCAAAACCATCTAGTTAAGACTCAGATCAGTGAGTTGGACAGGACCAAACTCGGAAATCAGTAGACTCGGCGAGTCATGGTCTGACTCGGGGAGTCGATTCGCGAATGAAAGGGGTTTCTGAGCTTTTGAACTTGGCGAGTCAATAGGCTGACTCGGCGAGTAGGGTCAACCTGGAAGGTTGACTATCACCAAGACTTTGACCTTGACCAGAGTTGACTTAGTTGACTTTTGGAGGACTGTCAGACTAAGTGTCATGTTGATATTGTTGGATTAGTGTCTAAGCCTGTAACCATAATTGGTAAGTACTTGACCCGATTATGCATGATCCTTTTGGGTTGCCTTCACCAAAGCAACTTGACTGGAGAAATAATAGAGAAAGAGGTTATTATGATTTATTGATATGTTATAAGAATAATATATTAAAGGAGAAATCATATTTGTTTAATTAATATTGATCAATAATTAATTAGGAATTAATTTTGTGATCAAATGTAATTAATTAAACTAGAGGGGCTGAATTGTAATTATGTGATAGTTACAAAGTAGGATAAGGATTATCCTAGAATATGGGTGGACGAAATCTAAAGGATATGTATCCTTGAAATCGTCCAAAGATATGGGCTTCCAAGGCTTATCTTATTGTTACTTGTTGGGCAAGCAACTAGATAAGGATAAGGACTGAAACCCTAATCTCCACACCTATATAAACATCCCTTTGCCATAAGAATTCGTCGAGGCTTCCTAAAGGGTTCTTAGGGCCGATTTCTACCTCCTTCATTCTCTCTCTCTATAGCCTCTCCAATTGCTTGTGGTGTTTGTGAGTCATTAGAGGCACTACACTTGTGGTGCTTGCTTTCAAGACTTAGGGTTTGAAGATTTAAGTTGTTATTATAATATAACAACAAGAGGTATGTAATCTAATCTTCTTGGTTAATTTCAAAAATAATAATCATCATTAGGATTTTATTATGTGTTCATAATGTTATGTATCTAATAGTGAAAACATAGATCCAATTCTAGGGTTGCATGCACACATATGATTGTTTGTATAAAACCCATCAGTGGTATCGGAGCCTTTGGTTAACTTGTTTTCAATTAGTATTATACAATTGTATGAACTTGACATATTAGGGTTTATTGCCAATAAACCCTAGGAGGCTAGGATTTTCGAGATTAGGGTTTCCAAACCCTAATTTGCAAAAGTTTGAAAAAGATTTTCAAATCCTTTCCTTAAGCCTTAAGATTTCGAAATCTAGGGTTTTTCAAAAACCCTTGATTTTCGAAATTAGCCTCCTCCCCAAGATAAGATCCTAAATTTTAGGGATTTGGATTATCCCATATCTTGTAATTATCCTTTAATTGTTATATATGGTAATTAAAGATTTTGCATTATCCTATCCTTATTTTCGAAATCTATGTAGAAGTTTAAAGGATTAGGATAAGTTAAATGTTTAAATGGTAATTATCCTTATGATTTAGATAATCCCTTATGATTTGATAATTTAAATTAATAGTTTAATTCAAGATAATTATTAAATCAAGAGTTTTAATATTTAAAATTTTAATCTAAATGTCTTAAATTCGAAAATTTTAAATGAGATAAAAATCTAATTGTTTTGGAATTTAAATTGTTGATTAAAAGTTTAATTTTGAAAGTCTAAATTCTAAAACCCTAATTTTGAAAAGTTCAAATTAAACCCTTATGGTTTTATTAAATTAATTAAGTGGATAATTAAAAGAAAGTTAATAAATCCATAATAATATTGGTTAATTAAAAGTATAATTTAAACCACCTAGTATTTTAAAAAGTGTAAAATACACCCTTATACTATGTATAACATTAAAAGTTTAAAATTATATATGTATAACTAAAATACTAGTCTTACCGTTAGTATGCCTCATTCACGAAGCCGATCTAAAAGGGGGGGTATAAGGTTATGGCCTATAAAATGGCCGTTTAATGGGTATCCACTCTTACCCACCTCTTCCTTGATTGGTGGAGGGTCGTTAGCCGAACGGGTAGGATAGGGCAATCCTCTCTTCATTAATAAGTATAATGAATCTACATAAAGTAACTAAACGCTTTTACAAATTCCCAATCCTAGTTACTTTAGGCAAAAGTGAAATTGATGTAATCCCATGAAATTACACTTTGCACCCTTGCTAAGAAGTTAGTGGAGTGTGTGTGGTTAACCGACACACTAATTGGTTCTAAGCAAAGGTGGCAAAGGGTGACTCAATGTTTGTCATAGTTCGATGGAGCATGTGTGGTTTACCGGCACATTGAATAGGTGACTGTAACAATGAGAGCACCATGTAGATTTGCATGGTTATTCACACCCACTTTGTGATCCTCGGCATCCCAGTCACAAACAAGTGGGGTATATCGAGATTTAAACATGCCATTGAAAAGTTCAATGAATCTCAAAGGAAATCTAGGAATTCTTAATACATTTAAAACTTAAGCCTTTATGTTTTTCATGGTGAAAAATTAGTGAATCGTCATTCACTTACCTCCAAATTATTTGCATGTTGGATTACAACATCCCTCTTCTAATGTGTAAATAATGTTGTTGGATCCTAGCCTTAATGACTCATTTGGGTGTTTCATTAAGGATTCAATCAACTAACTTGAATTTTCTCCCGTTTTGTAAATGTCTGACTCTAACCGTGGTCTTCCCGGATCCCAAGGAAAAGGTGTTCCTATTGAAAGTGATAGCTTGTTCCAAAGTGAAGGATCAATGTGGACTAGCTTGATCTCACTCCCTCCTCCTCCTCCCGTTGTTCTCCCCGACCCACAAGATCGAAGATTTGAAAGGTTCAAGATCACCGAGACCCTATTGGCAATGCAACATGAAGATGGTAAACCCGTGTGTGCTCACGTCCTTGGGATGAAATCACAAATCGATAGGTTGATTATGTTGGGTGCGTCTTTCCCCAATAAGGTGGTTGTGGACTGGGTTCTTCATTCACTCCCTGAATTATATGATAAGTTCATAAGAGAGTATCATATGATGAATATTGACGCGACCCTCATTGACTTAACTTACATGCTTATTGCTGCTGAGTCAGAAATGATTTGGCGAAGTAATGGAGCATATTTGTCTAGTGAATCAACCAACCATGCTTCCGTGGACGTTCTAGGAGAAGCCACGTGTTTCTGCTGCTAAGGGAAAGGGAAATGGATACGAAGCTGCCCAAAGGAACTGAAGAGTCTAAGAGATGGAAGAGTCAAGAAGTATGGCTCCGCTTCAGGTACAAAATCCACTATCTAACTCCATTAAATTCCTATTCTTTACATAATGTGATAAGATTACATTTGCATGTTTTGCAGGATCAAAGAAAAGAAAGGAAGGTTGATGGAACAGCAAGATGAGTCTGATCACGAAGAAATGGATTACGATCGCATGGATTCGAAGATCATATTTTGAGCTTAGGAAGTTATGATAGATTTGTTAGGAGTATTTGAAAACATTGTTTTTCATTTGAATTTTGCGTTGTAAGGTCATGTTTTCCGCTGCTTTGATGAATAAAATAAATTTTGAATTTTATCTAATTTGTTTATCCTTGCAATGGCATATATGAAAAAAAATTGATGTTTGTGTACTTCTACTATTAGCAATATGGATTTGATTCTTAATTAGGTTACTTGTGGAAGTATCAAAAGTTTACCAAATAGGGAGAGTTTCTCATCGCCCGAGTTTCAAGTGGATAGGAACTTGGAATCGTGCAACAAGTATTGCATGATGAATGAAAACTATCACATTTGGGAAATTTAGACTAGCTTTTGACAAAGTGTCAAGTGAAGAACTATGAGATCAAGTACACAAAGTTGTGTGTTGATCAAGTCCACCACAAGAGTGACAAAGATATTCGTCATGATTTACTAAAGTTTAGTGAATATGGTTATACTTATAAGATTAAGTATAATTCTGAATTGATTAAAAGAGTTTCAATCAATAGTAGAACGAATAAGAAGAATCAAGTAGGCAGAAAGATAAAAGTTTCTCCATTCTAAGAAGAAGGGATAGTAACTTTTATTGTGTTTTATGATAGGACTTAATGATTAAGAACCATATCTCAAATTATCCTATAAGTGATTCTTAGTACAATTTGTATGTCTAAGAAGAGGAGACAAGAATTTTGAAAATGGTTAAATTAAGAAGTCAATCATACTTCGTTCAAATGTCAAGTCTTAGAGTTATACTCCAAGATTGTGAATTAGGTGATAAGTCTTAAGAAGGGCTATAACATTCGTCAAATGTGAAGTTTGGAAAAAGGTTTTTCTTGTTCTGGCACATTTGAAATTGGTAAATTGTGATGTCTTGGATAAGACAAAGACCAACTAGGACCAATTATGTGAAGAGTTTTGTCTTGATAAAAACTACACTAACTCTTGAATATTTGTTTGTCGAGAAATGTTTCTTAACATGGGAATCTTATATGTCAAGGAGTCAGTGGGAGTCTTAATAGTCTTGAAAGGTTTCAAGAACAAATCAAGAATAGACCTTATAATACATCACTAGCACACGACTTGAGGTTTACAACCTATCGTGATTTTGTTTCTGTGCCATTCCAAATTGAGTTAATTATGCATGTGAGTTCTACGAGTTCTCAATAGATTGTATAGGGGCAAGGCACCTTGTTCAATGGAAAGTAAATTGAAATAAAGGGGTGAGCTGCTAAATAACTTGGAAGCAATGGTGGGACCCTTGATGGCAAGAAATTAAGAAGAGCAAGTTCTATCCATAAGAGTTCTGTCACTAACATTATCTTGTGATTATGGTTATGAAAAATTCACATGGATAAGAACGAATACACCACAAAATCTAAGTGTCATAAGGTTTCTTTCATTCATAAGAATGATTGTAAGGAAACACTTTCACTAAGAGAGATTTTGAGGATGGCATCATGTGATTTGGGTTTCTCAAATTCAACTTTGATTACGGCATACCTCTTCATAGTTCGAATTGTGGGAAATGGCAAATGGGTCTGAACATTTTAGACTTATTTATATGACTCCTAGAATCGTTTAGACATATACATATGAGCTGTCCAAGGAAAAGTGTATGAATTTGAGAAGCTTAGATAAAGTCTTATCGAAGCATCTAGTATTAGAAATATGAACTTAAGAAATTGTTTTCTAGAAGTTCAGCTGATTTCTGAATACATGTCGAAGCTAGTGGGAGCATAAGTGTTATGCTGGTAAAGAAATAATCATCATGTAAGTGGGAGCATGATTATTATGGTAAGTATTGCAAGTTAGTAATATTAATTATAGAAAACAAGAGTTATACTTTGCAAAGTTGTAAGAGTTGAAAAGTTGTTTTGCTATAATTAAGGGAGAGAATATTGTACTTTGTTCAAAATCTAAAGCTTAGATTGAGAAATTTTAATAAATTTAGTCAAAGGATACATAGTGTGTTCTTAAATTCCGATCATGATTACGGTATCCCTCTTCATAGTTTAAATTGTAAGAACGTGACACAAAATATTATGGCAGAAGATTGATAGAGTATCGTATCTTTATGTAAGACATTATGCATCATGTCCCATACACTTCGGGTATAGGAATAATTGCATATGCTATAATATTTTACCATTCTAAAATGTTCTAAATGTCTAGCGCATTAAGAAGGAAAAAGGACAAGAATTGGTATTGATTAAGATAATTAAACAACCATCAAAGGACGATCTAAAGTTCGCTGAGGATTGGTCGCTTGTGAGTAGTTGGAAGTATGGTATTGAATGGACCATATCGACATTATTATGAATAGATAAGATTCTATTAAGAATGAGTTGTCATATGGTAAATATGGAAATGTTTCCATAATTGGGAGTTGGAAATTAAGAGTTTATGTCTAGATTAGAAAATTTTATGCAAAAGGATGTTCAAAGGAATGTACTTTGATTAAGAGACATCACATCTATAGAATTGTTCTGTAACAATTTTGATAGAGTACCTTGTGATTTAGTTGGCTGAGTCTTTGTGATTTTTGTGCCGTGACTTCACAAGAGGATCATTGCATAAAATATTAGAATTTGACATATTCTAAAAGATGGCAAGAATTTGGTATTCTTAGACTAATTATAAGGATTGATGATTGTGAAATGAGTTGCATTTGAAAAGTTTCAATTGAATAATTTCACAAAGTATGAACCATAGGAAACCAAAGTGTGCATGCTTGGAGCATGGGACAATTGTGGTTATGATTCAAGATATAAAGTTCATTATATGAAACATTAAACAATGGATAATGAGTAATCGATATGATGATTAAATAAAGGTGTTTTATTTATACTCAAGGGTTTGGGACCATATGGGTTTAGTATTACCTTTTTGTTTCACTTTGCATGTTTTGACTTCCAGAATAATTGAGTTTATTAAGAATAATCGAGTTATTCAAATGGACCACAGTCGGTCATACGTTAGAAGTAGGTATAAATGAAGACTGTCATGAATTGGTTGTAGATTGTCTAAAGTGTATTAGACATAGCAAAGGTTTCCTGCAACATTCATGAGTGCTTATGAATATGATTTTGAGCATTGGATTAAACCCACGCTCACTTGGATCGCTTCATGGACTTTATCATGAGCGATTGGTGAGACGATAATATCTTGTATTCTTGAAACCGAGATGTGTGAGTTGTATCTTGCGAATCGGTTACATATTGATAATATGTAAACGCACCAGTAACTTGGTGTTATAAAACATATTGTTGTGTGTGATTTGGTGAGTGAGTGCAAGCAAACATTGAGTCGAAGTTTATCCGATATTTGTGGGCCCCTCGATGATTTAGTGATGACAAACGTAAATGCTCGGCCAGGCTAGGGCTAACGGAAATCGGGAAACAACACATAGACTAAGAGAATGATTTCAATCCATGTCTCACGTCTATATGATATCTTGAATGGAGGAATATATGATCCCTTATCTAAAGGACAGGTTACTGATAAGATCAGAGTTCGACGGTGTCTTTGAGAGCTACGATTGCTAATCGGGTAGTACTTACTATTATAGTTACTAGACTTATCCAAGTGGGAGACTGTTGGATTAGTGTCTAAGCCTGTAACCATAATTGGTAAGTACTTAACCCGATTGTGCATGGTCCTTTTGGGTTGCCTTCACCAAAGCAACTTGACTGGAGAAATAATAGAGAAAGAGGTTATTATGATTTATTGATATGTTATAAGAATAATATATTAAAGGAGAAATCATATTTGTTTAGTTAATATTGGTCAATAATTAATTAGGAATTAATTTTGTGATCAAATGTAATTAATTAAACTAGAGGGGTTGAATTGTAATTATGTGATAGTTACAAAGTAGGATAAGGATTATCCTGGAATATGGGTGGACGAAATCTAAATGATATGTATCCTTGAAATCGTCCAAAGATATGGGCTTTCAAGGCTTATCTTATTGTTACTTGTTGGGCAAGAAACTAGATAAGGATAATGACTGAAACCCTAATCTCCACACCTATATAAACATCCCTTTGCCATAAGAACTCGTCGAGGCTTCCTAAAGGGTTCTTAGGGCCGATTTCTACCTCCTTCATTCTCTCTCTATAGCCTCTCCAATTGCTTGTGGTGTTTGTGAGCCATTAGAGGCACTACACTTGTGGTGCTTTCTTTCAAGACTTAGGGTTTGAAGATTTAAGTTGTTATTACAATATAACAACAAGAGGTATGTAATCTAATCTTCTTGGTTAATTTAGAAAATAATAATCATCATTAGGGTTTTATTATGTGTTCATAATGTTGTGTATCTAATAGTGAAAACATAGATCCAATTCTAAGGTTGCATGCACACATAGGATTGTTTGTATAAAACCCATCAGATATTGGTAGCTCGGAGAGCTAGAGGAGCAGTGACTCAGAGGGTTGTCGGTTAGCAGCCAGAGGGTTATCAGCAAAGCTCAGCAGTTCATGTGAGTTTCCTTCCAGTAAGAACGGGTCTAAGGCCACAATGTCGGCCCGTCTAGCTAGCAGCAGTTTCTGGACTTCGGTCTGATGTAGTAGTTAGTATGTTTGATTCCTTTGTGGCTCAGACAGGATTTATGTGTTATGTGTTTCGGGCTATGGCCTGATGCAGTATGCAGTTTATGTGTTCATGCTAGTGGATATGTTTATGCTATGCTATGTTTAGTCAGTTTCCAAATTTCAGTCCGATGCAGGGGGCAAGGCCCCAGTTAGTCTGGACTTCAGTTCGATGCAGGGGGCAAGGTCCCAGTTAGTTTCCTGACTTCGGTCCAATACAGAGGGCAAGGCCCCAGTTAGTCCGGACCTCGGTCCGATGCAGTGGGCAAGGCCCAGTATGTGCTTTATTGTTTGTATGGTATGTGGTAGTTTGGGGGAGCTCACTAAGCTTCGTGCTTACGGTTTTCTGTTTTTGGTTTCAGGTACTCAGTTTTCAAAAGAGGAGCTCGGAGAGGTTGCAGTGCACACACCATAGTCAGTTAGTCTGGGAATGGTTTACTCTGGTAATAAGATTATGTTTTGAATTGATACTCGGAAACTATGTTATGACTTATCATACGGTTTTTATAAATATGATTTTAGTAATGTTTTAAAAGAAATTTTTAGGCGTGATTTTGGGTCGTTACAATAGTGGTTTCGCTCATTGCCGCCACCAAATAATGAAGACGAGTAGTTACTTTAGGATTTTATGAAATGTTTTGTAATTTGGAAGAATACTTTAGAATGTGGTATGGATTAATATTTTGGATTTGTTGTGTATCGATTAATATTTTGGATTGGTTGTGTATGGATTAATATTTCTATTAAAAGTTATCAGATTTTATAAATGCTATATTGTTTTTTTTTTATAAATTTAATGTTAAATAAAAAAACTAAAACTGTTTTTGCGGCGACATCTTTTGTGGCGGCATACATGTATTAGCGGCGACTGGTCAATAGCGGCGACGATCTCCCTTTAGCAGTCTATAGAAGAATTCTAGCGGCTTTATGAAGAATTTTGTTGCGTTTTCAATGAAGTATCACTCTGTCAACATTCTTTTCTATAGTTATTTCTCTTATTTTCTATATAGATGTGTGTCACAACAATAAGATATAAAGAGGTGTTAGTGACCATTAAAGATGAAAATGTAATATATAATATAAGAATAATATATAAAACATAAGTTGTAGCTTTATGATATTTATTTCAATGAAAAATTAGGTTACATATTTGGTTTTTTTTATTATTTTTTTATAATTTAATTTTGATAAGTTTGATCTAAATTTGATAATTGAAGCAGATAGGAAAGATATGTGCTAACGATTTTGAATTTGCATTGCCCTATAGAAACCAACTGTAGTCTCGCAGATCATTCCCTCATATCTTAGTAACTCTTAACGTTTCCCAAAATTCAGCTACAAGAAGTCATGGATGTACTTCTTGAATCAATCCTCTAAACCGAATTTCATTTGTTTGTTGGACGTAGTGCCCAAAATGCAAGATTTATGAAATTTCATTATTATTTATTAGTGTTAACCTTTAGCAAATTATGAAACTAATATTATATTTTTATTCATAACATGTTTTTTTTGTAATAATTTATTTGATCGGAAGATATGTATATATGATTGGGTGTAGCCTGAAAAATCATATTTTAATTTTTATAAGGAAAAAATACTTTGAAATTGACCAAATTACAATGTCTGAATTTGATGCTTATGGTTATGACAATTCACTTTATTTGTAATATTTATCGAATTTCTTTGCGGAATTTAATGTTGCTAGTACATGTAACAACTTATTGTTGCTTTTGGTTTTTACAGAGCTAATATGAAAAGAGCCACATGATCCTCCATGGGGGTTGGTACACCGAACAAAGTCAATTCATAAAGATACTACACAACATGTTTTAATCAAGAAGTCGTATTATGTTGTAATAAAACAAAGATCATACACACTAAACTTTGGAAGGGGATGCACAAAACTAGGGTTTCTGGACAGAGGAGGCTGGTAGGGAGGCCAGCCAAGGGGCTTAAGGCCTTTAAATAGGGTGCAACACCTTAAAAATTAGGGTTTCATACTTAGCTGCAAACTCGTCGAGTTTAGGCACCTCGACTCGCCGAGTTGGCTCATTAATATTCGCGGCCCAAAGTCGCCTCAACACGCCGAGTTGATGCTTCTAACTCGCCGAGTTGATCCAAGAAAATGTGCTAAAGGAATTAAATTTCGTACCTAAGGATTGGGATGTTACATAAATACGTAAAAAAATATGTTTATATATTTAAAACACATAAAAATACGTAAACATATACATAAAAAAAACTTTAAAAAATACATAAATACGTAAAAAAATATGTTTATACATTTATATACTATATTAATAGACATGGTCATTAGGAATAGTATATTTTCTATCCTTTAAGAGTTTATACTTTGATAATTTTGGTCCTTTTGTGTATACTTTGACAATTTTGGTCCTTACTTTATATCTTGTAAGAATTTACCACAATACTTTGTATACTTTGATAATTTTGGTCTTTTTGTGTATACTTTGACAATTTTGGTACTTTTGTTTATACTTTGACAATTTTGGTCATTTTTTGTATACTTTGACAATTTTGGTTCCTCGCCTGTTGTAATTAGAAATTGGTCACATGTTTTTTTTTTTTTTTTTTTTTTTTCATTTGCCACTTTATGTTGACCATTTTCCCCTTCCATTTGTCCCTTTTTTTCGTCTTACTACTCATTTTTCATTACTGATTGACCACACGTGTTTTAATATTTCTTACTTTTAGTCCCTTTGACCATTTTGACATTCCTATTGTCCCTTTTCCGTCTATATATTTGTGCTTCTGTTTTGGACTTCATTTTGTCATTGTTTTCTCATTGTCATCATTTGTGATTAAAACAAGACACCATTTAGTAATAACGGGTTCAATAAACGTACAAGAACAGCCACAATGGTGACCCGTGGTTCACCACGGGCTCACCCACTAGTTATATATAAATTTTGACAAAATATACAGAAAAGTCTCACTCTCATAATCTGTTGAACATGTCAAAAAAAATTAAAATGAATAAATTAACCGGTTTCTTAGACTTTTCTATTAAAAAATATAAATAGTGGGGACTTTTCTGTTCAAAATTTTTTTTATAACTTTATTAAAAAACTAGGTGTGAGACCCATGTATTACATGAGGTTATTTAAAAAAATTAAATATAAAATTTTAACAATTTGAAAACTTTAAATTTATAAGAAAAATAAGAAATTTTTTGAATTATTAAAATTAATGAGATTTTAATGCATTAGATACATTACATATATAAACCATTTTCTAATAAATACCTTAGATATATATATTACCTTATATATTAAATATGGATTTTAATTTAATAAAATCAAAAATACAATAAAATGACAAGTGGAAAATAGAAAATTTTAAAATTTCTAGAAAATGCCATGTGTCCAAATGAATGAGAAGAAGATATGTGGCAAAGTCATTTTCATTTATTAGGGTAGATTTCTTAAAATATTGAGACTCTAAAGATTTAACGAATTTAACTTTGAGTCCTTAAATTAAAAACACTTATAAATTCTTGTGAGGCATGAACGTAGCAAATGTGGGTTTTGGTGTCAGGGTTTAGGAGGAAATTGGCCTTGTAAAAAACTAAAAGGTACGTCTCTCTCAAACCCTAGTTTCTCGTCATCCATGCATTACAATATCAATTTCCACTTGCTAACCTTACAATTCAGAGACCTGAGCATTAACTCGAGTTTCATCCATCGGGATGTTTTTACTATGCAATTCCTTTTAATCATTATCGTGTATTAGTTGATTGGAGGTTCACAGATTAAGATATTTAAACAAGCAAGCGACCATACTATCAGGAACAGAGTAGATCTTTTATGTTTATTTCGCTGATGTGTGTGGAGTGGTTAGTATCTATATGATCAATACTGCATTACTTACAAAAGACTACGACCTCTGTCAAAGAGGCAGTGACATTTTGATTATAAGAAGTTCTTAACCCTCTACTGTTCAAATTCTAAGATTGACACGGATGTTTAAGATTTTTAATTTTAATTTGTTATTTTTCATGGTGATGGCTATTTATTTGTTTGATGTAATCGTCATTAACACCTCTAATCAAAATAATTATGAAGCTCTTGAAGTTCATTAAATAACGTATTTCACATCATAGTTGTACTATAAACATTAGTTTAATAGGTCATCAGACTATTATTACCCTATTGGAATTGGGGATTTTCTTGTTTCTCCCATTTCATCATTCGTATATCACGTAATTTATATATATTTAGTTGTGTTATATGAAATTACTTTTCTATATTTGTTCTCGTGGTATCAATTCTACTTCTTATGGGCATTTATACACTTGTATCATAAGTGCAAAATTGGTTTCCTAATATGTTTGAAAAGGAAGGCTAGGCGTAGGATGTATAATTATATCATTGTTGTGGATCTTAACTTCACTAGCAGAAAAGAAAGAATGCATGTCTTGTTTAGAATAACAATCATACACTTATCAGCTAGCTAAAAGATCTATCAAATTTACAAATAACCTTAATACATTTACAGAAGTGGTAAAAATATTCAAGATGTGATTTGATGTGTCAGTGTTGCAAAATAATTTTTGTTCATTAGATCCGCAAGGGAGCCGATGGGACGATAAGACCAGGCTTATAAGCAGCACTACCTGATGCATTATTGATGCTATGTTCTAAACTGTGTTCATTATTTAGTAGGTGTTGTTTGCATTAGGACGCAACATGTATAAGAAGTTGTATTCTTCTCTGCTATCCAAGTCATCCATTTAACTTTTACATTATGAAGTGCAGATTATCATTAGATATATGATTGTGATTCGTGGAGCCAAAAAAGAAGGAATGACGGTAGAAGATAGATTGAGCAGCTTGCCAGATGAGCTTATTCATAAGATTCTGTTTTGTTTTGACATGAAATTTGCTGTTAATATGTGTTTGTTGTCATCAAGATGGAAGCTTGTCTGGACATCGTTGCCCTGTCTCAACTTCTCAAGTCGGCAGTTCCATACTTTACATAAGTTTGCCAAATTTGTGACTCATGTTCTGTCTCATCGCAACCATCAAATAGAAGTGTCTACCGTAAAGCTACGTTTCCATGCAGGAGTTAATCAGGATTTTGTGAGAAAGATTGCAGAATATGCCTTCTCTCACAATGTCCAACAACTAACTGTCTTTGGTCCGTCCTCATGCCGCCATGTTTACCCTTCTTGCCTATTTAGCTCTCAGTCTCTTAAGCATTTCACATTCACTTGCATTAGTTATACGCGACTTCTCATTGCAACTGAAGCACCTTTGGATTTTCCATCTTTAACAACTTTGAATCTTTGTAATATCATATTGTCGAGTGATGTTTTCTCCAAGTGCGTGAACTTAAAGAATCTCACTTTAGAAGATTTCTGTGTCATGGATATGGAAGTATTTGACATCATTACCCCTCAACTTTCTAATCTCAAGCTTATCGATGGCCGTTGTTCAAATTCCATCAATGTGATTGCACCTCAACTTGAGAATCTTACTGTAATTAATTGCTCAATCGGGTACTTGAATGCTCCACCAAGACTTTTGTCTTTCTGCTACACGTTTCAGCTGTGGCCTTGTAGGCTTGTGCAATTCTCTAATGATCGGTTTCCTTCACTAAATAAAGTGACGATCTACTTGTCTAAGTCTAAAGATTATCCAACTGTGCTATATAAGGAGGAAGATGCTCGCATGATTATTAACATGCTTCAACACATCCATAGTGTCAAATATCTTACACTTGACGCAGACACTATTGAGGTATGTTGATATCATATCACTTGTTTATGACATTTTGTTGAACTATGGATATGCCTTGTGCATTCCAAAAAGCATGGCATATTTCTTTTAATATCCTTTAAGAAAGATCTAGAGGCAGTTCTAGCATTTCATATACATGACTTGTTCTCACTTGGACTTCAATCATAGAACATTGTTTCCACCGGTAGACTTCAAATATTGATTTCTAGTACCATGTTTTTAGTCACATGAAAATTGTGTCTGTCTTCTTTTGTTTCTGGAATGCGAAGATTATATTTTTATACTCACAACAGCAAATTACCAGCTACACATACACTACTGATATATATATATATATATATATATATATATATATATATATATATATATATATATATATATATATTCGTGCATCTTTTATGAATATATATAATGTTTTGTCATTTTTGTGCAGTGTATTTCCTCATTTCCAGATTTGTTATTGCAGCATTCTTCACCCTTTAGCAACTTGGTTTGCTTGACTATAGACTACAGTAAGAAGAAGGATGCATTGATAGTAACAATGTCTAGTGAAGCTAGAAACTTCTTCCTTGAGAACTCTCCAAGCACCACTTTTACCATGAAATTACCCAAGGTACATACTTTAATCAGAATCATATATTCGTCTCTTCCCTGTTCATGACCTTGCATTGATTTAAATTTTATGCATTTCATTCATCCATTACATGTTACTCTACTCGTAAGGGTTATATAGCCCAACACTTGTATTATCTTAATAGTGTATTTGTATCGTAGGTTCATAGTAGAAGATGATGGGTGCTTGAAAGTGGCTTTTGTTTACCTATGGATTGGACGATTGGTAGATTAGAGTATACTATTTAAGGGATTTTGTTTGCGTATGGTGGATTTGCCTTTTGAGAAGACAATGTATATACTTGTATTCTAAAAATGTTATTATGCTAGTCTGAAAATTACAAGTTTTACAAAACCCCTACCAAACTTTCAGCAGCCAGGTGGGCATAATAGAACCCACACAATTTCCTCGCCATAATGGATCAATACACTCCTTAGTCTTTAAACGACTTTATCATCACCGGATATACATATTACCACATAATTTGTGTAACTATTATAAAACTGATCTCAGTTGATAAATCAATTTAAATACCCTTACATCCAACTCCAGTGTACACACTCAAGAATTCAAAGCCAAAATTTACCTTAATTCACTACTGATTTTGCACCAAACTTCATCAATTCTGGACATGAACATAAACTTAAAGAATATTTGAGAAAAGCTAAAGCTCGGAATGGGAGAGAAACATGTGTAAAACTTTATTAGGGAAAGTAGGTTACAAAATGACCCTTAACAAAAGGCCCATAATACACTTTATGCCATATTATTCCTTTATTAGGGAAATGACACAAATGCCCTAAGAACTTCTTAGGGTTGGTCATTTGAGTCCTTAAACTATTTTCTGTGACTTTACAATGGAACCAACTCGCAAACAATCTGTCTTTTTGGTCCCATTTACTTGTTTTAGCCGGTATGAATGACACATATACAAAACTTGGGGTTCATCTCTCTCTCTCTCTCAATATATATATATATATATATATATATATATATATACACACACACATTTGTGTGTGTAGATTTCTGCTTCTGTTAATCGGTTTGGTGCAGATTGTTGCATAATGCTCTACTGGAGAAACATATATGGTCCAAATCCGAAACTTACTTTTTTTTGTTCTTTTTATGTATCCTCCCTCGATTAATTTCTATATATAAAAATTCTGCAATACACTATTGCTAACAAATCTCTGTTATCATCAACTTCACTTCCAACATAAAATGTTGAAGCTGAAGAAATGGATGTAGATGATTTATTAGAGATATTTGTTAGTTTAAAATTGGACAATGGTCTTTGATCACCAAGGTACAGGCTGAAAGAAAAAACACAGAAAATGGGCAGAAAGAAATGGAGCAAACACGAAACAGGGGAAGAAAAGAAATCTGGGAAAAATTCCTTTGGCTGCAAGTTATGTTCTAAAAACTGAAAAATAAAACACAAAACATCTATCCCATATATACTAAACAGATTAGAATCATTTTCTAATACAAAAAGACGTATTTAAATGGCAAGTGATAAGAAAATTCAAGATAAACAATGAAATGAACAAGACGATAAAACAAACTCAAATATCACTGATAAATTCCATGCTTTAGAGAGGCAAGGATCTCTCCTATAGTTTTCACTACACAATTCTTAGCTACCTTCTCAACCAAAACCTGTGAGACTAAATACTAGACAAGCAAAAAAAAATACCCTCCAGCACCATAGTGGTCCCAGGGACAGAACTGACAACATAAGGATAATGCTCACAAAAAAAAAAATAATAATAAACGAACCAATCAAAATGAAAGTAATACTCCTCTTACGATTCCAGCTGCCGGTTCACTGATTTGGGCGTGTCCCCTCATTGGGCTTCCAGGACCTTCTTTGGTAAACTAAGAATGGTTTGGGCTTATCAATATCGGCAGCCCAAACTTTGACCTTGTCCTCATGGTCAAATCCTGGAAATTTCAGCTTGAATTTTTCATAGTACTCCCAAGTTGCTTCAGCTTCAGGAATTCCTTGCCATTGGATGAGTACTTCTAGCTCTCCTGTGTTGCTTCCTTTCTTGAGTCTCGCCCGCTTGAACTCCTCGAGTTGAACTACCAGCTCCAAATCAACTTTCAATTGTGTTGGTAATGGGGATATGATACAGCCTTATTCTTGATGGCAAATCTCCAGAAAAAGAAGTAACTTTTAAAGACGAAGTGAAACAATTTTCTGCATATCTTACTAACAAAGAAAAAGATTAAAATTTATAGGATGACTAGAAGTTACTCTATGCTAAAAATAAGGACCCTACATGCAGTAATATTAAATCGTGGGACTACTAACAGGGGCACTAGCTCCTTTATTGACTCGAGCATAAAAGACCAAGTCTTTCTGCTTAAACATGCATGTAACAAACATGTGATGCTTCAATCCTTAAAATGTGTTGCTTATTCCATCAGGAGGTGTTCGTATCAATACTCCACTCCTGAAAATTGGCCTTGTCCTCAAGGCCGCGAGCATGTTGGGCGATGGAAGTCCACGGTGGGTCGGACTCCGATTGAAGAAGGAGAAACTTTGGTGGGTTGCATTGGTGACCCGGTTGATATTTGGCGGGGCAATTGTAACAAAGACCTTCAACTCGTCTTTTTTGCATCTGTTGGTTGGTGAAGAGATTGACAAGAGTAGACATGTCTGTGGTGAGTTTGTCGAGTCGGCTGTTGGTGGCGGTGGTAAGGTGGATGAGAGCTTGAATTTGATCTTTAATGGAGAGAGGTTCATCATGTTTGTTCTCTTGTTTGGGAGGCATGGTAAGGGAGATGAAAGCACCAAATGATACAGCCTTATTAAGGATGACAAATCTTCAGAAAAAGAAGTAGCTTTTAAAGACGAAGTGAGACAATTTTCTGCATATCTTACTAACAAAGAAAAAGATTACAATTTATAGGATGAATAGAAGTTACTATATGCTAAAAATAAGGACCCTACATGCAGTAATATTAAATCGTGGGACTACTAACAGGGGCACTAGCTCCTTCATTGACTCAAGCATAAAAGAACAAGTCTTTCTGCTTAAACATGCATGTAACAAACATGTGATGCTTCAATCCTAAAAACGTGTTTCTTATTCCATTAGGAGGTGTTTAGGGTAAGAGGAACACCAGAAACATGCCTTAGTTGAGACACATGAAATATTGGATGGATCAGGGCTGTCTCAGGCAATTCCAACTTATAAGCAACCTTCCTGATCCTTCCAATGATCTTTAAAGGATCGTAATAACGATCAGCCAACCTCTCATAACACATGCTAGCCAAACTCTGTTTTCGGTAAGTCTTCAATTTTAGATAAACCGTATCCTCTCTTGGAATTACACATCTCTTTTGCCTTTGTTTGCTAGAGTTAGCATTTTTTGTTGATCTCGAATTAAGTTGACCTTTAAATCATCCAGGATGGCATCCCAATCTTCTAGCATCTTGTCTAAGGCATCTAGAACGGTGATTTGCCCTTCATACCACATAATTGGCGGGGAATCACGACGATACAGAGCATAAAAAGGGGTGCATTTGGTAGAGGAGTGGAATGAGGTATTATACCAAAAATCGGCCCATGCTAACCAACGAGACCATTTCTTGGGTTTTAGGAACAAAAACATCGGAGGTATGTTTCAAGACATCGATTTACCACCTTAGACTACTCGTCCGTTTGTGGGTGGTAAGCGGTACTCCGCTTCAGCTGGACTCTATGTAATCTAAACAGCTCCATCCAAAATTGGCTCAATAAAATCCGATCTCTATCA
Source organism: Lactuca serriola (assembly GCF_051521515.1). Lineage (NCBI taxonomy): Eukaryota > Viridiplantae > Streptophyta > Magnoliopsida > Asterales > Asteraceae > Lactuca > Lactuca serriola. The sequence goes on from NC_136410.1 coordinate 37,868,707, forward strand.
CTCATGATATATTTTTTGGTAACTCGTGGAGCCAAACGACTTCTTTGATGAAGACTTGGGCCACCGTTGCTGTTGTGAAGGGATGTCAAAGGTGTATAAAGTAAACATACTTCCTTAGCTGGTATACTGCCACCAAAATGGTGTCCCAACCATCTAATTTTGGAAGTCCTTCTATGAAGTCCATAGTGAGTTCATCCCATGTGAGAATCGGAAGATGTTGTAAGAGGCATGTTGGTGAAAGGGTACTATGTTTGTGTTGTTGACAAACAGATCACTCTTTCACATACTTGCTGATATCAACTTTCATCCGGGGCCAATAGAGTTTACTCGTGACTCTTTGGTAAGTATTCTTTTCTCCTGAGTACCCACCAACCGGAGAGTCATGAAACTCCTTGATGATGGTTGGGATCAACTTTGTTTTCTGGGGCACTACCATCCTTCCCTTATACATCAATCTTTCCTCATAGATACTAAACACCTTGTAGTTGTTTGGTTCCGTTTCTATCCCCAACTTGAATTTTCTAATAAATTCATCCCATTGGATTTCTTCCTGAAGTTGATCCCAAAAACTCCAACAACCCACGAGGATATCATTACACATTGGTGGGTTTACTTGACACGATATGGCATCTGCCACACGATTACTAGCCCCGGACCGATATTGAATTTCAAAACTAAAGCCCATCAACTTAGATACCCATCTTTGGTAGTCATTACCTATAACTCGTTGTTCCAGAATGTACTTGAGGCTTAACTGATCGGTTCGAACAATAAATCGCCTTCCCTGGATGTAGGGACGCCATTTCCAAACAACCTTGACTCACCATTAATTCTTTTTTGTATATCAATTTTAATCTTGCTTGTGTTCCCAAAGTACTGCTATAAAACGCCATCGATCTATTCCCTTGCATCAAAACAACTCCCAGACCAAACCCGGAGGCGTCCGTCTCGACTACAAAGGTCTTAGAGAAATCTGACATTGCTAACACCGAAACTGTCATTATTACTTGTTTTAATCTCTCAAAAGCCTACCCCACCTCCTTATTCAATCTGAATTTGTCCCACTTTAACTGGTTTATCAAAGGGATTGCTATATTAGCATAATCCTTCACGAACTTCTGGTAGTATCCTTGTAAGACCAAAAAACCTCACAACTCTTTGACATTTTTAGGAGTTGGCTACTCAATCATAGCTTGAATTTTTGACTCCTCGGCTGCCACCCCATCTTTAGATATCTCATGACCCAAGTAAGAGAGCTTTTGTTGGCCAAATTCACACTTTTGAGGTTTAGGTAAAGCTGATTTTGTTGTAAAACCTTTAAGGTAATCTCAACGTTAGTGATGTGTAATTCTTCAGTCAGGTTGTAGATCAGAATGTCGTTATAGAATACCAGTATGAAGTTCCTTAAGTAGGGGAAAAAAGCTCATTCATCGACTATTGGAAGGTCGTGGGAGTGTTATTGAGAGCGAACGACGTGACTTTGCACTCGTAGTGGCCGTTGGGCATGCGAAAAACAGTCTTATGTGTATCTTCTAATCAGACTCTAATTTGGTGATACTCATATCGCAAGTCCAACTTGCTGAAAATAACAGACCCATGTAGTTCATCAATCACATGAATTGGAAATTTATCAGGAACAATAACTCTATTTAGGGCTCTATAGTCCATGTAGAATCTCCAGGACCTATCCTTCTTTTTCACTAGGATAACCGAACTAGAGTATGGGTTGCTGCTTGTTTGAATTATACCTGCTTCAATCATATCTTTGATCGTCCTTTCTATCTCTTCTTTCTAAAAGTGGGGATACATGTAGGATCTAACGCTAACCGGGGGGGGGGGGGGGGGGTCCTTCCTGGAGTACAACCTGATGTTCAATGTGTCTCCTTGGGGGCTGCCCTTTGTGTTCTTTAAAGAATCCTTGGTACTTGTTGATGTATCGCTGCAAGAAACCCGAAATTTCTCGCCCTTTTGCTTCCTCCATTTCAATGTTACTCAGCTTGATCATCACCCATTGTCTCACTTTTTGTATCTCTATTTCCATGGACTTCAAGGATACCAACAAAGTTCTTAGAGAAGGATCTCCTGTTGTAATCTTGACTTGCTTTCCCCCAAATAAAACTACATAGTCTGCTCATTCCAATTGTTCATGGTGGTTCCCATAGTCTCCAACCATTTCACCCCAAGTATCACGTCAGAACTTCCAAGCCTTAAGGGAATAAAGTCTTCAATTATGATAATTTCTTGCAGCTGCAACATCACCCCCTTGACACATTCCACATCCATCCTCTTTGTCATCGGTTCCCATTTTGATCCCATGCGGTTTAGTGTCACGCTCCGTTCTAAAAGTAATTATTTATGGATCCCCAAGATCAAGAGTAAGGGCGTTTCGGTCTTTTATGGGCAATGGGTTTTATTCGAGAAGATTTCGGGTCGGGGTGTGTTGCTAGAAGCGTAGGGCTTCTCGCCATCTTTTCGTGGATATAAAGTCCGTCGGAAATGGACTTAGAGTAAAGGAGTTATGACACTTTGAAGATATTGACACTTATGGCACTTAATGGAAAAAGTTGTCAAGGAAAGGCCATGCATGCGTTTGGGACACGCGTGGGTACGCCCATCGTAGGCTGGGTTACTCCCAGCATAATGGAGTAAATGAACGCGGGGTCCCTAGACGTACGCCCAACGTATGTCTATAATCCAGAAACCCTAATATTTCGGGTGTGGAGGCTATTTAAACAACTTTAAGAGCTCATAACCCTCCCAAACTCTAGCATCCACTGTTTAGAGCCGTTTTCCCCAAATCCTAGCCAACTTCTTGAGTGTGTGAGCTTTTGAAGTGAATTAGGAGTGTTTTGACAAGAAGGTGTTGCATCTAGTGAGTAGAGGAAGAAGGCCAGCGTGTAGATCTGAAGTTTTCTGGTGGTTCAAGAGCTCCTAAAGGTATAAAGCTTCTTGCTTGACATCTATATGTGTAGATCTAAGTATGGTGAAGTTTTGACACCATTCTTGTCCCAAAAACCCCCCATTATGATGCATAATGTGTTTTGGTTAAGATGAGTTGTCCTTTCATACCATTGGAGAGGTCCTGAGTAAGAAAAATGAGGTCCCGATGGATATGGTTTTCCCATGTAAGAAGTAGGAAGGTCTTAATTGGTTAAGACCTTGAGTTAAGAGCTTTATGGACATCCAAAAGGATAAAGATTGAGACTTTATGAGTCCTAGGCCCTTTTTGTCACTAGATATAGCATATGGGCTTAAGTGCTTAAGCCATTAAGCACTTGGAAGGATTTTTGGTACAGACGAGCGTACGCCCCGCGTACCAGAGGAGTACGCCCAACGTACACCCTCTGTTGGGTTTTCAATTTTGGGCCTTGAGTAATTGGTCTGTTTATGGGCTAGCTGGGCTTGGGCCATGACTGAAGAGTATGAATGGAGTAAATTGGACCCAATAATTATTATGGACCTTGGATCTAGGCCCATTTGGAAAGGTGGGCCCAATTTACTAAATTGGGCCAATATTAGGCTTTGCATGAGGATTTGGTTTTGGGTCTTGGCCCAATAAAAGGATAATGGACTTAATGAGTGTTGTGGGCACTTGGCCTAGAAAGTCATGATGGATTCTAATTTGATGATTTGCATGTGATAGTTGGGATTTTCGGTGAGTCAGCAGTCAGAGATTTGCAGGATTTTGGCAGTTGCAAGGTGAGTACTCAAGGGTCTAAGGCACAAAGGTCGGGCCTTTGAATTGTTGTTTAGAGCTTATTATGTTGTGTGATGATATGGTTGCTAGTATCCTAGTATATAGGATAATGACATGAGGATATGCCTTGTTAGCTTAGTATCCTAGAGGAATGGATAGTTAAGAGATGGTTAGTTCTGTTCGATCGGCACCCTGGTAGTTGGGTAGCATTTATGAGTATAGGCATGTAGTTGGTCTTGCCTTATGTACGCTGGTAGGAGGTTACCTGCAGGTTATGTATGTTGAGAAGTAGCAGAGGGTATTCCATTCTGGTAGGATGATAGGACCCTAGTATGTTGGTTTTGTATAGTGTTATGTGGTTGCATGTTATGTGTGTATGTTTGCTAGTATAGATTGGCATTCCAACTCGGTGGTTGTGGGCCAGGAGTATTCCATACAGATAGGATGATTGGACTCATAGCATGGTGGCATTCCAACTGGAAGGTTGATTGGACCCGTAGTATGTTGTTCTTTGTTGTATGTGTATGTTTATGTGTGTAGAGGTACTTTGGGGGAACTCACTAAGCTTTCGGGCTTACAGTTGTGGTTTATTGTTTCAGGTGCTTCAGGAGATCGTGGCAAGGCGAAGGCGTGAGCGTACCACTCCTCATGTTTTATGATTTATGTGATATGGTTCTGGGGGATACTCTGATGTTTAAACTATTTTGAAAACAAGATGTATGAACGTAATGGTTTTCAAATGAAATAAAATGTTTTAAATTGGTTGAAATTTTTGGTTGTTACATTTAGTGTCTGTGATTGGAAGCTCTAAGTGTGACATCCCCAATTTCACGGCCAAAAAAGACCGATTTGTTTATGCTTTGTTTTAAAATCAGAGTAATTGTTTAAAGAAAATTGTTGCGGAATTTATTCCCAAAACAAAATATGATAAGAATTTATCAAAACATTTCTTAAAGAAATGTATTTTCATTATATAACAAAATCTCGGGATGTCATGTTTCGATACAGACCAAAAGCAAAAACAGAACAAAATAGACTTTACAACGGTTATTTATAACTACTGGCCTATAATCCAAAATTTCTCGTTATGTCAGCCAACTTATGCTCTTGAGCCACAACCTGTAATACAAAGAAAACTGAGTGGGTCAGGCTTGGGAGCCTGGTGAGCATATAGGGTTTCCAACCCGCAATGTTATATATATATATATATATATATATATATATATATATATATATATATATATATATATATATATATATTAAGAACTCACAAACTTATACAATTTCACCATATAAAAGCAACTCTTATCCCACCCCCATCGATCCTCACAACGACATGATCTAAACTCTCGTATCTTAAATTTTCCTCTTTACCTGATCCTTACTCATGGATCTAAGACTAACCTCTTCACCTGATCCATACTCCCAGATCTAAAACTAACCTCTTGATCTGATCCATACTCCTGGATCTAAAACTAACCTCTTGATCTGATCCATACTCCCGGATCTAAAACTGAGCCCAATCCATACTCCCGGACTAGGTACAATTAACTATGTCTTAATCCATACTCCCGGATTAGTAACAAGTTTATCTCGTTTATTGACAGTATCGTTTTCGAGACCCCTCTCACAATACATGTCAATGGGTTTTTAGAGTACACCGGTGAACTTCAAGTCCACAACACCTACAAATTGCGAGCCTGCTAGTGTTCCAATGGACACTCTAGAATAGTCTGTGGTTGTCATCCCTATTCTGCTGAATGACGGGGGCCATCGTTTGGGTAAAGGTTTCACTCATTTTTCACCTGTCACCCTCATCTCAAGATCTATATCATCTTTTATCTCATCATCCAACTCATCTTTTATCGCACACCAACTATCTCATCTACCCATGTTCTACCCAACATATTTGTAGATATAAATTACATATATAGTTTAACTCATTTAAAAACTATATAAAACATCCACTCCACACCCATCTCAAATAAACAACAATATATAAACACATAACATGTATTTCATAGCAAATACTTCATATTTAAGTGTTAGAAGAAAGTGACTACACACTCACTCAAAACATATACTTATACATTCAAACAATACTTGTATTAAAATCATGTTTATGAAACAGACTATACACTCACTTGATAAAACGATTATCGGACAGCACTACGACTCTCCAAGTAGTAACTCTTTGGTGAAACCAAGATATCTTCACATACCGGGCTTCTCATGGGCAGAGCTTCGGCTAGAAAAATCTTTTCTTCTCGGGATCTTTGGAGCATCAGGACTTGCTTCAGGCGTCGGGGTGATACCGGGGCTTCGGAGGTGCTTCAAGACAACTAGAGAGGGTATAGGGAGTGAGAGAGTGAAGGAATTTGCAACCATGGCCGGCTGCCCTTCGATTTCTATTTATAGGGCAAAAATCCTATACTCATGTCGTGAGTTTCAAGTGCTCACGTTGTGAGCTCGACCATCATCCAGTGCGTCATCGCAACTTGGGTCTGCCAGATTCCAGAAGACATCACTTTTGAGTTCACGTCGTGAACCCTGACACAGGGTTAGGGTTCGTGCCCCGAACTTCAGAAATTCATATCTTTAGCATACGAGCTCCGTTTTCGATGTTTTTTATATCCACACGTAGGTGAGATTATGCTCTACAACTCTCGTTTAGACTTCGCCGGCTATTTTTGAACCTATTTTTATTATATTATTTTTAGTAGGCCGGGGCAGGAAAACTACGTTAGAAATTCATAACTCCTTCATCTGACGTCCGTTTTCATCTGTCTTTTCACCGTTGCACTACTATCGACGAGATCTTCAATTCTCGTTTAGAATGTTTCAGCTAAAAATCACTCGATCTAAAATTCGAGTTTCAAGTTGCATACTGCTAAGCTGAAACTTAGAAAAATCCTAACTTCCTAATACGAAGTCAGATTTGGGCGTTCTTTCTATGCACACTATCGGTTTAACATATTCTACGACTTTCGTTTAGATCACTTAGGCCAAATATCGCTCTATCGTAAATTCATTATTTACGTCACGAAACATCGACATGTCATAACTTCTTCGTTATAATTCGGATTTCGGCATTCTTTATATATCCGAAATCCTTGTCATGACCAATACAACTTAGTTAAGATTATTCATTCTAAATAGTCTTCTATCAAAAAGTTATTTTTGATGTTTATCGTCTCTGAATTGACTAGCCCGAATCCGCGGACGTTACACTAAGTTAGCAAAAAGAATTATTAAGATGAAATTGGGGGTGGCCCCCGGGTCGATTAGGGTTATCACCTTCGGATCACCAATGTGTGATAACGGGAAAATTTTGGGTGAAGCAAGGTCTAAAATGCATGTGTATAAATGAACCCACAACGTATATATATGTTGCAATAAATCATTGAAAACCAAGAAGGCATCATTTGTATGATCATATATATATATATATATATATATATATATATATATATATATATATATATATATATATATATATATATATATATATATATATATATATATCACCTATTATAATAAAACAGTACCAAAACGCCACGTGGCAATTGTTCAGCCCACCTCAAGCTTTTTTTCCCGCTCAAAGTTTCTAACTGAAATTCCTAAATTGCCCATTTCATTAGATACGTTTTATAATCTGGCTGCTAAGATGAAATCAACATTTTCAAAATTCTTATCTTGATTTTGTTCCTAATTTCCTAAAATTGAAATTTCAAATGCTGATAGCAAGAAATCAACGATCATCGATAAATCAGCACACTAATAGCAAGAAATCAGGATTCAATCTCCAAATTTGAATTGGCCTTTTGCCAACTTCGTATATAACTCGAACGCACGTTCATCTCCAACAAAGCTAAGCATCTCCTTCACGTTCGTCTCTCTTATTTCAGTTAAGATTCACTCATGTGTCTCTAATCTTCTATTCTTAGTATGCATCCGGTCACGATCTGATTGTTGATACTTCCTTTCCCCGCCCTGTCCATCGTCTTCATCGTTTTCATTAATTTTAATTAGTTTTGCGTTATGTCATATTGGATTCAATTTAATCTTTTCTTTGCTCCTCAAGATTATATTCGTTCTTCATGGGGTGAAAGCAAAAGGGGAGATACTGCCTCGTAGGTTGCTAAAAAGGTAAATTTGAACGCCAAATTACAACTCTATTATTTTTTGTTTGTCTGAATGCTAATCTGGAATCCATCCATGGATAGGTCTAAGTCTTGAACCCTAATTTTTTTTCTTCTTATTATGAACTCTTTATCTATTGAAAGTTTTTTTTTTAATCTGATATTGTCACGGTTAGTTCGTATATTTTCTCCGTCATTTATGATCTGGGTTATGATAAGTAGCACTACATTATTTATGGTTTTCACTTTCAGGTCTCTTGGTGATGTTTATTCTGATTTAAAAAGTGAAGTTATTGTTTTCTGTTGGAAAGTGGTCTGGACAACTCACCTGGATGGGGATTAAGCAGGTCACAAATGGGTTCAATGATAACATTTATGTGCTTTGCTTTCACTCATATCTCAATTTTTTATTCTCTGCTTTTCTCATTATCTAATTGCTCAAATGTGTAATATTGTAGTCTATATGAATTTCTATTAGGCTAATCATCTTGAAATCAAGGAGATACATTACTCTCTCTAATTTCTTTTTACTCGTGTCTTTATTGCAGAGATTTTTTATGGAAGTGGAGACTGTGTGATAATCCAAAGGGCCATCTTTTGCATATGATTTGCGTTCACCAAACAATAGAAAATCACTTGATCTCGATGTCCAAGAATGCTTTTCAAGATTTCAATAAAAACGTTTGATTTGTCTCTAAAGGCAAACGTGATGGGGAAGACAAAAATAGAGGCTCGACAAGTGTTACTTTTAGTTACAGGTAATGCTTACAAGGTGTTCGTGTAAATGCGTAACAGAAGAACCTAATTTTTATCTTTTTCCACTGCTAATAGTTCATATTAGTACATGTTCTCTTTCCATTTGCTGGTGATTTTGGATTGAATAGGGATGTTTGTACGTTGTAACTTTACTTCAATCTTGACAGTTCTGTTAAACACCTTCTTCTTCACATATTTGGGTACGTGTGTAAACGCTTTAACTGTTTTTTTAAACATTTAATATGTTTATTTCTTACTGTTTTTTCATCTTAGGAATTATATGAGTTTATTAGTGGGTATACAATTGTTTAGGCATTTGCTTTGTTAAATATGTAAGCTTTCATGTTACTTTTATGTTACAACAATCTGATTGGTGCATTAAGCTTATAAAATTGGTTATTTTATATATCATTACTCTATAAAATTCCCAAAACAGATAAAATTTTGCGTTTTATTGACATCGCATGGCAACTATTTAAATTCATGTCCCAGTGAGTATTGTTCTTGAATTGATATACAAATTGTTAATTTATTTCATGAGTTGTTGCTGATTACTATTTGTAGATTTAATATAAGTAAAGGAAGTTATAAGAAACTAAATGAAGTTGATAATGAGAAGAAAATGAAGCAGATACCCAGAACAGAAAAGCAAAGAAACATGTTACCTTGTATTAACGTTTCTGTATGTCTCAAAATACACATTTCATGCTTGTGAAATTAGGTATTGAGTTATTAAGAATGGTACAGGAACTTATAGCTTTATCCATTTCACCAAATTGCTATTTAAAAAAAATACTTAATTACGGTGGTTAGAATGCTCCCAATTATTTTTTTATCTTATGGCATTGTATTTTAAAAAGTTTCTCAATTATAAAATTGTATTTTCATTTTTTTTTCTTATCAAGGCAATTTAACTTTGAAACATCTCCCCACTGTAGCATTATAAATTAAATGATCTTTATGTGGACATTTTACTGTGAAAATGTTACCTAACTATACCCATGTACTTTTTTTAGACGGTGTACCTTGATAAATCTCTACCCATTTATAGCATTGTATTTTAAAAAGTTTCTCAATTATAAAATTGTATTTTCATTTTTTTTTCTTATCAAGGCAATTTACAGTCCCGCCTAAGCTTAGGTACTAAACCTATTGATAATACATCGTTTTACTATATAAAGATTACGGTTAATGGATTCACGATTAATACTTCAAGATGTAAATTCAAGATCAACACAATAGGGTTTAGGGTTTAGGGTTTAGGGTTAGGGTTAAGGGTTTAGGTTTACGGTTTAGAGTTTAGGTTTAGGGTTTAGTATTGTTCACTTGGGTGAAGTAATAAACGATAATGGAGGAAAGAAAACAGAGATGGTAAAACGATAATGAAAGAAAGAAACGTTATGGAGGATGATATATTTACCAAGTGAAACCAAACCGGGTATATTTAGCAAGTTAAAACGACATATTTTAGAGGTTAGTACCTAAGTTTAGGTGGGGCTGTAATATATATTCCCTATCCCCTATATATATATATATATATATATATATATATATATATATATATATATAGAGAGAGAGAGAGAGAGAGAGAGGTAAGTTCAATTGAGAAAATAAAAAGGTTGAGAATGGGGGAATCATTCTCAGCCAATCATTTATTTTTACCGCAAAAGCCTCCAACATACCGGCGGAAATGAGAAAAGAATACACATGTGTTTTCCAGCAAAACATGTTTCCTTAAACTATGCTAATAAGTACCTTAATATATACAAAAACATAGTTTTTATGTTTTTTTAATTTTTAAGGAACTATGTTTATTTAAAAATAATTTTAAATATATAAAAATTCATAATTTTTTATTCTCTATAAATAGACATCCATATTGATATCGTTTTAAGATAAAATAAAAATTATATATATTTTTTTATAGTTTCAGCTCTCGCTATTCATAAGTGAATAAAAATGCATCAGATTTTTACTACAGTACATTCTTTTTTCACTTATGAATAAAAATATGATTAATTTTTTTTACAGTTTAAACATCATTCATATATTAATATAACGTATAATAAACTCTTACAACATTCACATATGAATAAAACGTGTATATGTAACATTACGTTCGAAATTAAATAAAATGAATTAATAATTAATAAACTCTTAAGCCCCGAGATATTATTATTATTATTATTATTATTATTATTATTGTAGCCAAACCAATAATATCTTAGCGAGGTGTTGGTTCGGGGAGTCAAATGTCATAATTTAAGATATTTGGAGTTAAAACGTAAATTCTAGATTAGTTTGTAAGGGATTATGAAGGTTGAGGGTTATTTAGTAAATTATGGGTTTAATATGAAAGAATTCATGAAGAGATGGGCTGCATGGTAATTATTAGAACTTTAATTGAGTAGATTTTGAAGGATAAGGGGCCAAATGGTAAATTTTGGGCTTAGTTTGAAAAGAATGTATAGAGGCGGGGACCATTATTGTTAAAAGGTGGCTAAGTTTGAAAGGAACACGAGATTTAACCCGTGATTCCCTTCCCTCCCGTTTTTTATTTAAACACGTCTAACCCTAAACCTAATGCATCGCCGGCCGCTACCCTTATTTCTCTGGTCTTCAGCCGACTCCATTACGGGGGTGTTTGGGAAAACTTTTTAAGCCTAAAAGATCTTTTTGTAAAAGTTTTTTTTTTATAAAAGTTCTTTTGAAGAAACAAAAGCCAAAAGTGGGTTTTAAAAAGTGTTTGGGTAGTATTTTTTGACTTTTGAGTGTGATTTAGCTTTAAAAGTCGAAAAGTTACAAAAAGTCACACTTTCTTGATGTAACACCCGAAATCAGAAAGGTCAAGAAAGGAAAGGAAAAACCCTAAGTTGAAGAGGGTTGACTCGTCGAGTCCAGGGAGGAACTCGGCGAGTCGGAGCGGGATCCGGGTGTAAAGTAGGGATGAGATTTAGAATCGAAAAACCGGACCGGAGCCGGAACCGAACCGGAACCGGACCCGTTAGAACCGGAATATATAGAACTGGGTCCGGTTCCAGGTTTAAAAATTGGCTTTATCTGGGTTCCGAGTAATCCGGGTTTGGGTCCATTGGGTCCGGGTAAACCGGGTCTAAAATCCGGAACCGGTTTTTGGAACCGGAACCACTTTTAGGGTCGGAACCCGTTGTTGTGAAACGTTTACAAGATGCATATCTTATTCGTTTCAACTCCAATTGACATATGGTTTTTTCCAACATGTAGTTTAGAGTTTGTACATGATTCTAGACTATAAATTTGTCATTTTTAGTTTTATATTCGTTGACTTACAATCCTCAAAAGTCGAGATATCAAAGCTGGAAGTTTTTAGTTTTTTAGTTTTTTTGTATTCGGTGAAAGTTTTAAAACATGCATATCTAATTCGTTTGAAGTCGAATGGACATGTGATTTTTTCCAACTTCTAGTTTACAGTTTGCACATGAGTTTAGACTATAATTTTGTCATTTTTGGTTTAACATTTAATGATTTACAGTCCTCCGAAGTCGGGATATCAAAACTGAAAATTTTCAACTTTTTAGCTATTTGTTTTTGTACTTTGTATTATGTAAAAATATTAACACAAGCATATCTCTTTCGTTTAAAGTCGGATTGACATGCAGGTTTTTCCAGAATGTATTTTAGAGTTTGTACATGATTTTAGACTCTAATTTTGTTAATTGTGATTTCGTATTCAATAAGTTACAGTCCCCCAAACTCGGGATATCAATATGAAAATTTTCAAAGTTCAACCCACTAAATAGTAAGTAATTACCAAAAAATTATAGTTTTTTTGGGTTTTCCAGTTCTAAACCCTCTTTATCCGGTTCCAACCTACCCACTTTGATGTTTCCGGGTTATCCGGTTCTAGACCCACTTTACCCGGAACCATACCCGGAACCGAACCGGAACCGGTTCCTATATACCGGTCCGGTTTCCGGTTCTGTAAAATCCCGTTAACCGGTTCCGGGTTTTCCGGGTCCGGGTCCATCCGGTCCGGGTTTGGACCCACTTTCATCCCTAGTGTAAAGCAAGTGACCGACTCGGCGAGTCGGCGAGTGGACTCGGCGAGTCAGGTCTTGGTTTGGAAACCCTAATTTCGGGACTTGGTACCCTATTTAAGCATCTTATTCTCTTCCCTAGGGCTCAGTTGCGGCCCTATAGTCCAGAACCAGAAACCCTAAGCCTACATTGTTGCTCATTCAAGCTTTCTTGCCATTTTGGGGTGATTTGAAGGAAGAAGGAAGAAGGCATACATTGGGGATTCAAGAATTGGCAGTGGATCCAGAGTTTGTGAGGTCTTCCAGAGCATTTGAAGGTAATGAGTCGTTACCTTCCCTCTTTTGCATATAGATCAACCTTTATCATGGGATTTGGGGCTTTTAGGACAAGTTCATGAACCATTTCGAGTTAGAAGCCCAGATCTGAAGTTGCTACTTCAGATCTATGTGTATCTTGGCCTAGAGAATAATAAAGCATCAGTCTATGGGTTGATTGTTGAGCCCCTTTGTCTCAAACCCTAGCTTATAGTGATTTGAGCCTAGATCTCGTTAGCTACACGTAAAGTTTGCCACTTTACGTGAGGAATAGGCTTTAGAAGAGTGGATCTACAGTTTGGAGCCCATGCATGACTCAAAAGTCCTCTGCATGTATGTAGATCTGAATGGACTCGGCGAGTCCTTCGAGTGGACTCGGCGAGTATCTTGAAGGTGAGGAGGAACTCTACGAATGGGATGAACAGCTCGTCGAGTCAGATGAAGTTAGGCATGAAATCGGCGAGTTGGAAGAACAACTCGACGAGTTGGTTGATGATTGCCTTGGGCTCGGCGAGTCTATTCTTGGACTCGGCGATTCAGGTCGCGAAAACCCCAAACCCTTCGAGTTGAAACTCGAATCAGTGAGTCGGGTGGAGACTCAGCGAGTTGGACAGGTCAGGACTCGGGAATAGTCGACTCGGCGAGTCGAGTCGCGAATAGAAAGACCCTGAGCATATGAACTCGGCGAGTTACTAGGTGGACTCGGCGAGTAGGGTTGACCTGAAAGGTTGACTTTGACCAGGAGTTTGACCTTGACCAGAGTTGACCTAGTTGACCTTTGGAGGTCAGTTGGACTAAGTGTTATATGTATATTGATAGCTCGGAGAGCTAGAGGAGCAGCGGTTCAGGGGATTGTCGAGTAGCAGCCAGAGGATTATCAGCAGAGCTCAGCAGTTCAGGTGAGTTTCCTTCCAGTAGGAACGGGTCTAAGGCCACAATGCCGGCCCGTTTAGCTAGCAGTAGTTTCCGGATTTGATCTGATGCAGTAGTTAGCATGTTTGATGCCTTCGTGGCTCAGACAGGATTTATGTGTTATGTGTTCCGGGCTACGGCCCGATGTAGTATGCAGTATATGTGTGTTCATGCTAGTTGATATGTTTATGCTATGTTCTGTTCAGTTATCCGGACTTCGGTCCGATTTAGGGGGCAAGGCCCCAGTTAGCCGGACTTCGGTCCGATGCAGGGGACAAGGTCCCAGTTAGTCCGGACTTCGGTCCGATGTAGGGGGCAAGGCCCCAGTTAGCCGGACTTCAGTCCGATGCAGGGGACAAGGTCCCAGTTAGTCCGGACTTCGGTCCGATGCAGGGGGCAAGGCCCCAGTTAGCCCGGACTTCGGTCCGATGCAATGGGCAAGGCCCAGTATGTGCTTTATATGTTATTGTGTGGTATGTGGTAGATTGGGGGAGCTCACTAAGCTTCGTGCTTACGGTTTTCAGTTTTGGTTTCAGGTATTTCGTGTTTAAAGGAAAGGAGCCGGCTTGATCGCAGCGCATCACACTATGTTTTCCGCACATGAGATCTTTGGGATTACACTCTGATATGGTGTTATGATAATATGTTTTGATTATTGACACTTTGGTTTTGACATGAGATATTAATATGAATGTTTTTATGTCGATGGTTTTATAATAATGTATTTAAAAATGAAATTTTTGGCCTGTATTTTTGGGATGTTTCAAGTTGGTATCAGAGCCTTGGTTTGAGGGATTCGGATGCACCTCCGGGTGTATCTGAACTCAAACTAAGGGAAAGATAAAAAGATTTTCAAAAAAAAAAAAAAAAAAAAAAAACGTTTTCAAATGGAATTTTAAAAAGCACTTAGAAAGAAAAGAATTCTTAAACAAAATAAAGGTGTGGTGCATGCAATCAGCCGAGCTCAAGTAAGTACTCCCAATTCACCCATACAAGTTATGTTATGATTTTCAGTATCAGTTTCAGTTTCAGTTTTAGTTTCAGTTTCAGTTTCAGTTTCAGTTGCAGCTTCAGTAGAACAGCCGTCTAGAATAGGACTAAGGATCTAGGATGATGCCTTATGTGCCTGCTTTATGTGTTCTAGCTTGACGAGAATTGCATGCTAGTATTGAGTAGACAGTAGTAGGATAGCCTGTGTAGGTTATGCCTGATAGTGTGAGCTTAGCATTGTATGCTAGTGCAGTTTCTTGTTATGAGAATAGTTTTGCCTGAGTATGTTTCCTTTATCCGAATGTTGCTTGCTTTGTGCTTTGTGGGACTCTGAGTGATGGGAGTTAGCCATTAGGTGAATACGTCACATCACATGTGATCAGGGTTGAATAATCTTAGAGTGCTGGATTTGGCCCTACTGCGCAGCTCTCGTCTGAGTCTAACCGTTGTAGGGACGAGACTTTTACTCGAAGGATTATCCGAGCCTCATTGCATGTGATGGTATTCAGGTGGTGGCTAATTGGCATTACGAGGAGGCCTTCAGCAGCTGAGGATTGGCTTGGGTGGAATCAGAGGTTCCCTAGGGCAAGCCTAGGATGAGAGTAGCAGAGATCAGTATTAGTAGAAGTGATTTGGTGGAGTTGAGGTAACTCTTGAGGAAAGTACGGATAGATGTGGAAGGTGGTAGGGGCCCATACTACTGAAAGCAAAGGATCCGTACTCGATTCAAGAGGGGCCAAGATGAAACCAGGGAATGGTGGAGTGAGTGAGAAATCCCTCAGCAGTAGTGTGTAAATTGATCAGGAATTGTTATATTTTCAGCATGGTGACATTGCGCGAGCTACCAGTTAGCAGTTCAGGCGTCGAGGAGGGATCTGGCTCGGGCTTTAGAGCCGGGCAGCTTGATGATCAGATGAGAGATTTCATTTCCGCAGAGATCACGCGCAACATCATTGATCAGACTCCAGTGATTTTCGGTTCGATTAGAGAGGCCATTGTGGAGCTCATGGATAGTCATCTTGAGGCCTTTAAGGCCGGGATAGTTTCAGGACAGATTGGGGCTCGTCTAGACCCCGAGTCTTATGGAGTTCAGGGATCCATCGGGAGAGGAGATCCCATTTCTAGTTTTTGCCATCAGGGGATAGGAGTGTGTAACGACCCGTCTCCGGTATGATAATTCCTTGGTATTTTTATTTTGAATTTTGCAGAGGGACTCAGCGAGTTCATAGCCTGACTCGCTGAGTAGGGTCGGGATTTCGAGCACGTGTTAGCTGGCGACTCGGCGAGTCCATATTCCGGACTCGGCGAGTCTGTCCGTCTGGGAGAAACCCTAAATCCCTAGGTTGCCCACTATTTAAGCCACCTTATAGCCCCAATCTCGCCTCCTTCACCCTCAAAAGCTGTGAGAAAACCCTAATTCGTTCTTGAGTGATTCTAAGTGATCTTGTGTGCTATTGTGAAGGCTTGAAGAAGGAGAAGAAGGAAGGAGCAAGGAGAAGGAATGTAGAACAGAGATTCAAGGGAAAGCAAGAGCTCTTTGAGGTATTCTTCCGTTTTCCCTCTCTTTTATGCCTTAAAACCCTTTCTAGATCTTGTTTATGCCTTTCTCAAGCTTTATGTTGATATGGAAGATCTCTTATGCCGAGATAACCGTAGATCTGTTCATTTAGGAGTTGTAGAGCCCAGATCTATTGTCTTTATGGAGCTATTTTGCATATTAACCCTAGATCTACCCCTTTTAAGCATCTTTTAGCCTTTATTCCCTTGTTCATGTGTTGTACACGTAAAGTTGGAAACTTTACGTTGTAAATCAGCTTATTGGACCCAGATCTATCATTTGTATGTTTTGGATTCGAGCAGAATCGAGTATAGTATAGTTGCATGGCGGTGACTCGACGAGTCGGAAGAACGACTCGGCGAGTCGAGTCGCGAGTCCCCGATTTCTTCCTTTTTGAGCGGTGTCGAGTGGGACCAGTGAGTAGTGGAGTGGACTCAGCGAGTTTGAGGGTAGACTCAGTGATGGAGGGACTCGGCGAGTTGTTCATACAACTCGGCGAGTCCAAGGCAATCTTCTTAAGCCCAAGAACAACTCGTCGAGTTGTTCATATGACTCGGCGAGTCGGATGAAGATTGTCTGAGTTCTTGGATCGAATGAGTACTCGTCGAGTCGATGCTATACTCGACGAGTAGCAGCGAGTAGGGTCGAGGAGTGAGAATAGGGACTCGGCGAGTTGGCGGCCCAACTCGGCGAGTCAGGTCAACTGTGGGTTGACTTTGACCGGGAGTTGACTTTGTCTGAGAGTTGACTTTGACCAAGGGTAAAAGAGTCATTTTACCCAATGCAGTGTTTAGTATTTGATTGAGTGTATTTATGGACTTGTAGCCGGGGAGATACCGGAGCAGCAGCAGTTAGCCCTCAGAGCTATTCACTCAGCAGCCAGATCACGAGGTGAGTTTCCTTTCAGTAGGAACGGGTCTACGGCCACAATGCCGGCCCGTTTAATTATCGGTAGTTCCAGACTTTGATCTGATGCAGTAGCTAGAGTGCTTGATGTCTTTGTGATTCAAGCATATTTGTGATTTGTGTTCCGGACTTCGGTCCGATGCAGTATGCGGTATATATGATTATAATAGTTGTTATATTCTATTTTATGCCATGATCGATCAGTTCCGGACTTCGGTCCGATGCAGTCAGTTCCGGACTTCGGTCCGATGCAGCCAGTTCCGGACTTCGGTCCGATGCAGTTAGTTCCGGACTTTGGTCTGATGCAGTTAGTTCCGGACTTCGGTCCGATGCAGTTAGTTCCAGACTCTGGTCCGATGCAGGGGACAAGGTCCCAGTCAGTTCCGGACTTCGGTCCGATGCAGCTAGTTCCAGACTTCGGTCTGATGCAGTGGGCATGGCCCAGTATGTGCTTTATATGTATTGTATGGTATGTGGTAGTTTGGGGGAGCTCACTAAGCTTCGTGCTTACAGTTTTGGTTTTGGTTTCAGGTACTTCCGCTAGCAGAGGGAAGAGCTCGGGATGATGGCATCGCACACACCACAGCTTCAGCTTTTATCCTGGGAGTTGATTTAGTTTCTATATATGACATGGTTATGATACAGTTTCCGCACAATGTCGTTTTATTATGTTTGGGATACATCACGTATGGTTTTTATGATATGACACTCAGATTATGGTTTTTGGTTATATTGAAAATGAAATTTTTGGGTCGTAATTATTGGGTTGTTACAAGTTGGTATCAGAGCCCTGGTTTGAGGGATTCGGATGCACTTCCGGGTGTATCTGAACTCAAACTAAGGGGAAATAAAAAGATTTTTTTTCGAAAAAGGAAAATGTTTTCTAAAAGATTTTTGAAAGCACTTAGAAGGAAAGAAATTTTTAAACAAGATAAGGGTGTGGTGCATGCGATCAGCCGAGCTCAAGTAAGTACTCCCAAATTACCCATACAAGTTAATTGTTCAGTTTCAGTTTCAGTAGAACAGCATGCTAGTATAGGACTAAGGATCTAGGAGGATGCCTTATGTACCTGTTTTATGTGTTACAGCTTTATGAGTATTGCATGTTAGTGTTGAGTAGACAGCAGTAGGATAGCCTGTTTAGGTTATGCCTGATAGTAAGAGCTTAGCATTGTATGCTAGAGTAGCTTCTCGTTATGAGGATAGTTTTGCCTGAGTATGTTTCCTTATCCGAATGTTGCTTGCTTTGTGCCTTGTGGGACTCTGAATGGTGGGAGTTAGCCATTAGGTGAATACGCCACATCATATGTGATCAGGGTTGAATAATCTCAGAGTGCTGGATTTGGCCCTATTGCGCAGCTCTTGTTTGAGTCCAACCGTTATAGGGACGAGTCTTTTACTTAAAGGATTATCTGAGCCTCGTCACATGTGATGGTGTTCAGGTGGTGGCTAATTAGCATTATAAGGAGGCCTTCAGCAGCTGAGGACTAGTTGTGTTGAGTCTGAGGTTTCCCTAGGGCAAGCCTAGGATGAGAGTAGCAGAGATCAGCAGTAGTAGAAGTGACTTGGTGGAGTCAAGGCGGTTCTTGAGGAAAGTACGGATAGATGTGGAAGGTAGTATGGGCCCGTACTACTGAAAGCAGAGGATCCGTACTCGAATCAAGGAAGGCCGAGACAAGGCCAGGAAGCTAGTAGTAGTATCAATGATCCCTTGAGATATTTCAGTTTTTTGATATTGTTATGATGTGTTTCAGTATGGTGGTTTTGCGTCCGAGGACAGCAGCCGGCAGTGGAGGTGCCAGGGAGGGATCAGGATCAGGCTCGGGGAGCGAGCACATGGATGAGCAGACCAGAGAGTTTCTTTCTTCAGAGATCACTCGTATCATTTTAGAGCAGACTCCTGTGATCTTCGGTTCGATCAAGGAGGGGATTCTAGAGCTGATGGATGAGAGATTGGGCACCTTCCGTGCCGAGGTGGCGGCCATGATGGGGTCGCGCACCCTTACTTTCAGGGAGTTCAGGGCATGTGGAGCTCCGGACTATCATGGGGCACGAGACCCCATAGCGAGTACCAGATGGTTGGCGGATGTGGCCAACGCTTTCCGCACTAGCAGATGTCCCGAGGGGGACAAGGTCAAACTGGCGTCCTGTCTTCTGAAGGACAGGGCACGGGATTGGTGGGAGGAGGTCGGACATGCCATTGGGGATGATGCAGCATTGGACGCCATGACCTGGGCTGATTTCTCTACCAGGTTCAGGGCAGAGTTTGCACCGGTCATTGAGGTGCAGCAGTTGGCTAGGGAGTTTCAGGACCTTACCCAGACTACAGAGACAGTGGCGGAGATCACCGCCAAGTTCAGGGAGAGGGCTCTTCTCGTTCCTCAGTACGTGGCTGATGAGGAAATGAAGAAGGCCCGTTATCATGAGATGTTGCGGAGCGATATCCGCCAGTTTATGAGCCGATCCAGCTGTAAAACGCTGGAAGATATGATTGCTAGGGCCCGGGAGAGGGAGATTGACCTCGAGATGGAGAAGAAGAGGAAACCGGAGGCGGTTTCAGGTTCAGGCAGTTCGGGCAAAAAGCCCAAGGTTTCAGATTACAGATCTCGGAGTCAGCAGAGCCACGGTCGATGTGGCAAGTGTGGGAGATTACACGAGGGAGCGTGCAAGGCAGGGAGTTCCGACTGCTACAAGTGCGGTCGGATTGGGCATTTGAGTAGGGATTGTACGGCCCCTGCTACTGCCATTGCAGCATCAGATTTGATTTGCTTTCAGTGCAATCAGAGGGGACATAAAAAGTCCCAGTTTCCGAGCTTAGCCGCAGCAGGGAAGGTGGTTGCACCTGCCCCTGCTACCTTGAGGATTATAGATGGCCGGCAGGGCTGAGCCGAGACGCCATAGGCGAAGAGCAGGGCGTTTCAGATGACAGCAGAGGAGGCGCAAGCGATTCCTGATGTGGTGACGGGTATGTATCTTCCTTCATCTCTTTATTATTATTATCGTTTGAGTATTGCTTATGATTGTATGTTTTATTCAGGGTCGTTCTCTGTGAACGGCATTTCTGCTATGGTATTATTCGATTCGGGGGCTACCCGATCATTCGTATCGCTTGCGCTTAGCAAGAGATTTAGTAGAGCTCCAAGGGAGCTGGATTGTCCATTAGAGGTTGAGATAGCAGATGATAGGACCGTGAGGGTCAGCAGAGTCCATAGAGAGTGTTCTCTTCAGTTATTTGATGAGCAGTTTTCAGTTGATCTGGTACCTATTCCTCTGCGAGGGAATAAGGTTATTGTGGGCATGGATTGGCTAAGCCCCAATGGGGCGGTGATTGATTGTGAGCTTCAGCTAGTGAGGGTCCGCACTCCCAGTGGGGGAGAGTTAGTGATTCAGGGCGAGAGGCCACAGCGGGGACCGACCTTTTGCTCCGCCGCAAGGGCGAGGCGCTATGTTCCGCAGGGTTGCGCCGGTTTTGTAGCTTACGTCTTGGATGCCCGGGGGAAGGGCAAGACGACAGTTGATGATGTCCCTATTGTTCGAGACTACCCGGACGTGTTTCCCGAGGATTTGCCGGGGATACCTCCTGAGAGACAGGTTGAGTTCAGGATCGACCTAATTCCTGGAGCGGCTCCGATAGCCAAAGCACCGTATCGATTAGCTCCCCCTGAGATGCAGGAGTTGTCTACACAGCTGCAGGAGCTGTTAGACAAGGGTTTCATTCGGCCGAGCAGTTCGCCTTGGGGAGCGCCGATCCTGTTTGTGAGGAAGAAGGATGGGTCGCATCGTATGTGTATAGATTATCGGGAGTTGAATAAGGTAACGGTGAAGAACCGTTACCCACTTCCGAGGATAGATGATTTGTTTGATCAGCTTCAGGGAGCGTCTTGGTTCTCCAAGATCGATCTACACTCCGGTTATCATTAGATGCGGGTTAGAGATGAGGATGTACAGAAGACTGCTTTCAGGACCAGGTATGGTCATTATGAGTTTGTGGTGATGCCATTTGGGCTCACCAATGCTCCAGCCGCGTTCATGGACCTCATGAACCGCGTGTGTAGGCCGATGCTGGATCGGTCAGTGATAGTGTTTATAGATGATATCTTGGTATATTCCAAGACGCAGGAGCAGCACGAGGAGCACCTGCGGGAGGTGCTGGAGGCTTTGAGGAGGGAGAGACTTTTCGCAAAGTTCTCCAAGTGTGAGTTCTGGTTGCGCGAGGTGCAGTTCCTTGGTCACCTCGTCAATCAGAAGGGCATTTTGGTAGATCCGGCCAAGATAGAGGCCGTGATGCAGTGGGAGGTCCCGAAGTCTCCATCTAAGATTCGGAGCTTCCTAGGGTTGGCAGGGTATTATCGGAGATTCATTCAGGATTTCTCCAAGATAGCAGTGCCGCTCACCCGACTGACCAAGAAGTCGGTGGTATTTCGTTGGGGGCCTGAGCAGCAGACAGCGTTCGAGACCCTCAGGCAGAGGTTGTGCGAGGCTCCGATCCTTACCTTGCCAGAGGGAGTAGAGGACTTCGTAGTCTATTGTGATGCCTCGATCACCGGTATGGGAGCAGTTTTGATGCAGCGAGGTCATGTGATAGCTTATGCCTCGAGACAGTTGAAGCCTCACGAGGCTAATTATCCTACCCATGATTGGAGCTGGGGGCAGTTGTGTTTGCCCTCAAGATTTGGAGGCATTACCTTTATGGGGTCCGTTGTACTATTTACACGGATCACAAGAGTTTGAGGTACCTTATGGATCAGCCGAGTCTGAACATGAGGCAGAGGAGGTGGTTGGATGTGCTAAAGGATTACGACTGTGAGATCCTTTACCATCCAGGGAAGGCCAACGTGGTGGCCGATGCCTTGAGCCGCAAAGTATCGGTGGCCCCTATCAGAGATCTATGTTTGAGGATGACAGTGATCACTCCGTTGTTGGAGCGGATCAAGGAGGCTCAGGTGGAGGGCCTCAAGGAGGAGAGACAGAAGTGTGAGAGGATCGTGGGTCGAGTAGCCTCGTTTGATTATGATAGCCGTGGTTTGCTGACGCTTCACGGGAGAGTGTGGGTACCATACTGGGGTGGAGTACGGCAAGTGTTGATGGATGAGGCTCATAAGTCTCGGTTTTCTGTCCACCCAGGGGCGACGAAGATGTATCGAGATCTTCGACCTGATTATTGGTGGCCCTGCATGAAGCGGGACGTCACCTGGTACGTCGAGAGATGCCTGACCTGCCGGAGGGTCAAGGCGGAGCACCAGAGACCTCACGGCAGGGTGTAGCCGTTAGACATTCCCGTGTGGAAATGGGAGGACATCACCATGGATTTTGTCACCAAGCTTCCCCAGACCGCACGTGGAGTGGATTCGATATGGGTAGTAGTGGATCGGTTGACGAAGAGTGCTCATTTTATCCCGATCCAGGAGAGTATATCTGCGGAGAAGTTGGCCGATATCTATGTGCGAGAGATTGTGGCACGTCATGGAGTGCCGGTATCGGTGGTGTCAGACCGAGATGTCCGTTTCACATCCAGGTTCTGGAAGCGGTTCCACGACGAGATGGGTACTCGTCTCCTTTTCAGCACCACTTTCCACCCTCAGACAGACGGGCAGAGCAAGAGGACGATTCAGACTCTTGAGGACATGCTTAGGGCATGTGTCCTAGATTTCGGTGGCATTTGGGATACGTATCTTCCGTTAGCGGAATTCTCGTATAACAACAGTTATCATGCGAGCATTGATCGACCTCCCTTTGAGATGCTGTATGGGAGGAAGTGTAGGACCCCGATTTGTTGGGGCGAGGTCAGTCAGCGAGTCATCGGGAGCACGGAGGTGGTGCTCAAGACGACTGAGTTGATCCAGCAGGTCCGTAGTAGACTGCAGACTGCTCAGAGTCGGCAGAAGAGCTACGCCGATAGGAGGCGTTCGGACTTGGAGTTCCAGGTGGGGGATATGGTCCTTCTGAAGGTCTCACCTTGGAAGGGTGTCATCAGGTTCCGGAAGAGGGGCAAGTTGGGCCCCAGATTTATTGGTCCTTTCAGGGTTTTGGCCCGGGTGGGTCGGGTGGCTTATCGGTTAGATCTTCCTGAGGAGCTTAGTCAGATCCACAACACTTTCCATGTGTCTCAGTTGAGGAAGTGTTTGGTGGATGAGTCGGCAGTCGTTCCCCTAGAGGATATTCAGGTTGATAGCAGCCTGAACTATATTGAGAGACCGGTCGCGATTCTGGATCGGAAAACCAAGAACTTGAGGAACAAGGAAATTCAGTTAGTGAAGGTGCAGTGGCAGCACCGGAAGGGGTCTGAGTGGACGTGGAAGGCTGAGGAGGAGAGGAGGGAGCACTACCCAGAGATATTTGCAGACTCAGCCGTAGCAGACTCCGAGGACAAAGTCTGAGATAAGTGGGGAAGAATTGTAACAACCCGTCTCCGGTATGATAATTCCTTGGTATTTTTATTTTGAATTTTGCAGAGGGACTCGGCGAGTTCATAGCCTGACTCGCCGAGTAGGGTCGGGATTTCGAGCATGTGTTAGCTGGCGACTCGGCGATTCCATATTCCGGACTCGGCAAGTCTGTCCGTCTGGGAGAAACCCTAAATCCCCGGGTTGCCCACTATTTAAGCCACCTTATAGCCCCAATCTCGCCTCCTTCACCCTCAAAAGCTGTGAGAAAACCCTAATTCGTTCTTGAGTGATTCTAAGTGATCTTGTGTGCTATTGTGAAGGCTTGAAGAAGGAGAAGAAGGAAGGAGCAAGGAGAAGGACTGTAGAACAGAGATTCAAGGGAAAGCAAGAGCTCTTTGCGGTATTCTTCCGTTTTCCCTCTCTTTTATGCCTTAAAACCCTTTCTAGATCTTGTTTATGCCTTTCTCAAGCTTTATGTTGATATGGAAGATCTCTTATGCCGAGATAACCGTAGATCTGTTCATTTAGGAGTTGTAGAGCCCAGATCTATTGTCTTTATGGAGCTATTTTGCATATTAACCCTAGATCTACCCCTTTTAAGCATCTTTTAGCCTTTATTCCCTTGTTCATGTGTTGTACACGTAAAGTTGGAAACTTTACGTGGTAAATCAGCTTATTGGACCCAGATCTATCATTTGTATGGTTTGGATTCGAGCAGAATCGAGTGTAGTATAGTTGCATGGCGGTGACTCGGCGAGTCGGAAGAACGACTTGGCGAGTCGAGTCGCGAGTCCCCGATTTCTTCCTTTTTGAGCGGTGTCGAGTGGGACCAGTGAGTAGTGGAGTGGACTCAGCGAGTTTGAGGGTAGACTCAGTGATGGAGGGACTCGGCGAGTTGTTCATACAACTCGGCGAGTCCAAGGCAATCTTCTTAAGCCCAAGAACAACTCGTCGAGTTGTTCATATGACTCGGCGAGTCGGATGAAGATTGTCTGAGTTCTTGGATCGAATGAGTACTCGTCGAGTCGATGCTATACTCGACGAGTAGCAGCGAGTAGGGTCGAGGAGTGAGAATAGGGACTCGGCGAGTTGGCGGCCCAACTCGGCGAGTCAGGTCAACTGTGGGTTGAATTTGACCGGGAGTTGACTTTGTCTGAGAGTTGACTTTGACCAAGGGTAAAAGAGTCATTTTACCCAATGCAGTGTTTAGTATTTGATTGAGTGTATTTATGGACTTGTAGCCGGGGAGATACCGGAGCAGTAGCAGTTAGTCCTCAGAGCTATTCACTCAGCAGCCAGATCACGAGGTGAGTTTCCTTTCAGTAGGAACGGGTCTACGGCCACAATGCCGGCCCGTTTAATTATCGGTAGTTCCAGACTTTGATCTGATGCAGTAGCTAGAGTGCTTGATGTCTTTGTGATTCAAGCATATTTGTGATTTGTGTTCCGGACTTCGGTCCGATGCAGTATGCGGTATATGTGATTATAATAGTTGTTATATTCTATTTTATGCCATGATCGATCAGTTCCGGACTTCGGTCCGATGCAGTCAGTTCCGGACTTCGGTCCGATGTAGCCAGTTCCGGACTTCGGTCCGATGCAGTTAGTTCCGGACTTCGGTCCGATGCAGTTAGTTCCGGACTCTGGTCCGATGCAGGGGACAAGGTCCCAGTCAGTTCCGGACTTCGGTCCGATGCAGCTAGTTCCATACTTCGGTCTGATGTAGTGGGCAAGGCCCAGTATGTGCTTTATATGTATTGTATGGTATGTGGTAGTTTGGGGGAGCTCACTAAGCTTCGTGCTTACAGTTTTGGTTTTGGTTTCAGGTACTTCCGCTAGCAGAGGGAAGAGCTCGGGATGATGGCATCGCACACACCACAGCTTCAGCTTTTATCCTGGGAGTTGATTTAGTTTTTATATATGACATGGTTATGATACAGTTTCCGCACAATGTCGTTTTATTATGTTTGGGATACATCACGTATGGTTTTTATGATATGACACTCAGATTATGGTTTTTCGTTATATTGAAAATGAAATTTTTGGGTCGTAATTTTTGGGTTGTTACAGAGTGAGTGGGGCACCATGTATCCAAGAGAGACCTTTGCATGATTGGATAGTTGAAGAGGTTACGCGAGCCATGCGCGAGGATCTGCCCGACATGGTTGTGAGGGTCACTGATAGATTGATCGAGAGGCTCCAGGATCAGACAGCTGATGTTCAGTCGGCGGGCAGGGAGACGGAAAGGAAGAGGAAAACGGATGAGACTCAGGTAGCCTCAGGTTCGGGTAAGAGGCTCAAGGGTTCAGATTTGAGGACGAGGAACTACCAAAACCGCAGTCAATGCGGGAAGTACGGAAGGACGCACATGGGTGTGTGCAGGCGTAGAAGTCGTGGCGATGTTGGATGTTTCAAGTGCGGCCAGATTGGTCATTTTAGCAGAGACTGTGTTGTTACCATCGCCCAGGGACTTGATCCGTTATGTTTCTATTGCAGTCAGAGGGGCCACAAGAAGGCCCACTTTCCAAGGTTGTACACAGCAGGGCAGGTGTCAGCTCCTGCCCCTGGGACTTCGAGAGCCCAACGGACATCAGAGCCGGGCAAGGGCGCCTACGGTTCGGAGCCGACTTTTTCGGTAGATTTCAGCAGGGATTCGAGCAGCACTGAGTGATGGAGGTATGTATCTTTTGCTTTTCTGTCATCTATTATTGTGATATTATTGTTATGTTGTTACATTGTTATCAATAAGCTTAAGTGTTGGGGTATTGTATTACCTGCTTGTGGTTGAGTTTGATGCCATCTGCATACCTTGGAATTGAATGGTGAATTGGAGGTCGTCCCCTCTAGATCAGGTTACATCGGATACAGTAACTGTAGCATGTATGTGTAAGATGCAGTAGTGCCTTACTACTTGCGGAAGGCATTAGTCGGGTAATGATCAGTTATATTCTCAGTAGTGATAGTCTAGAGTTTTTAGTGGAGTAGCTAGCGGTCAGTAAGGAAGTGGGTTGGGGATGTGCACCCCAAACTCAGGTTCTCGGGATGTAGTCCCTAAAGCAAATACAGTAAGGATCGAAGGGTGCTCAGTCAGAAAGCAAGAAGGGTGCGGATCTAGTAAGAGTTAGTTGGAGCGCTGGCAAGGGTAAACGTCGGCGGATAGCATATCGCCCTTTTAATGGAAGGAAGGTTGGAAATCCTTTCGACCAGTGAGCAGTAAGGATCTAGCCGAATCCAAGTGGGGGAGAACCCTCCGAGTATACAAGGATAAGAGCCACGTAGACTCAGAATGGGTGCGCGGCCTCTGAGAGGAAATGATAGTAGCACAGTGATCGATGGATCGAGAAGTTCAGAATTGGGAGTTCGAGGACCTTCCTAGCAGTTAGTTCATGTAATCGAGATGGTTAGAAACTAGTTGAGAATCCAGAATTGGAGGACCACCTGTAGAGGCTCAAGTGAGTCGGAATGAGGATCCTGAGAACGATTAGCAAGAGATGTCTTCGTATTAGTAGCTAGTGGCAGAGTCAGCATGCAGGATTGCGTAGATTCAGGAGTTGGGAGTTTGGAAACTTCCCAACAATAGCTTCTTGTATCCGGATTAGTAGACGGTTGGTTTGGGAACCAAGCCGAAGAGTTCCTCGACGAAGCGCTAAGTATATCAAGGATATAAGATGTCGAGAATGATGCAGTATTCAAGGACTGAGGGCTGTTTTTGAGAAATCAGGATGAGGAATCACTAGTGGGACTAGGGATAGTCAGGATGTCCTCGGGATAGTAGTAGTGTTGTAAGTCTGCGGGGGTAGCCGTAGCATTCACTAGCAGTCAGATAGTAGCAGTAGTGTTGTAAGTCTGCGGGGGTAGCCGTAGCATTCACTAACAGTCAGATAGTAGTAGTGGTGTTGTTGTTGGATTAGTGTCTAAGTCCGTAACTATTTTGGTATGTACTTGACCCGATGGTGCATGGTCCTTTTGGGTTGCCTTCACCAAAGCAACTTGATAGGATGAATTATGGAGAGAAAGGATTAAATATGATTTATTAATATATTTTGGGAATAATATATTAAAGGAGAAATCATATTATTTAATTAATATTAGTCAAGAATTAATTAGTAATTAGTTTTGTGACTAAAGGAGATTAATTAAACTTAAGGGACTGGAATTGTAATTATAAGATAATTGCAATTTGGGCCATGGATTGCCTTTTATTATAAGGTGGACGAATTCTATGGGGGAAGCCCATATGAAGTCGTCCAAGGCTTTAAGAATGGGCTCCATGGGTTGCTTAGGGCTTAAGCAACCAAATTAGGGTTTCCTTGTTAGATAACCCTAATAGCCTTACTATATATAAGACCCTTATGACTCAAAAACGTGTTGAACCTCTTTTCTAGGGTTAGAACACGTTTTGGGCAACCTCCATCCTCTCTCCTCTTCATCCTCTTGCTTATGGTGTTTGTGAACCATTAGAGGAGTCACACTTGTGACTCTGAGCCTTCCAAAGTCAATTCAAGGAGGAATTGGGAATGTTATTGCTACATAACAATCAAGGTAACATTATAAACTTATTCTAATATCTAATATGATTACTTGTATGCTAGAATTGGGGTTTATAGTCTTGGATTCAAAGCATGTACAATAGAGAAACCTAGATCCAAGCATTAGGGTTTGTATGAGCACATAGGATGTCTTATGACCAACTCCCATCAGTGGTATCAGAGCCTAGCTTGGTTTCAATTGTATTGATGCATTAGATATCTGGAAAATTCGTTTTTTGGGTTTGTGGAGGCTGGACTCGCCGAGTCCATAGCTGAACTCGCCGAGTCCAAGGTGACTCGACGAGTCCAAGCCTGACTCGACGAGTCAACTCGTCAGACAGGCGGATTTTCGGGATTTTTTACCTGTTATGACTTAGGATAATTGTCATAATTGTTTAAACTTAATAAAATTCGAATTTTGTTAATCCCTTATGATTATCCTTGTCAAAATAAAAGATTTTGGTCATCTAATTAGATAATTGTTACCTTATTTGATATATGGAAATTATTTGATCATTATCTTGCAAGAATTTGAACTAGATCTAATTAGATAACCACCAATTATAGTTAATTGCCTTATTTGAATTATGTGATCTAGAGTATTCTTGACAAAGTTTGGAATAGTTTCAAATTAATCCCTTTAGGTTTTATATTTTAAATTTGAACCCAAAAGTTTTGTTGTTTTGAAATTTAAATAGTTAAAACCCTAATGTTTTGAAAAAGGTTTCAAAACTTGCCCTCAAGTTTTGGAATTTAAATTTTGATTAAATAGTTTAATTTTGATGTATATTTAAATTCTAAACCCTAATGTGTTGAAATGTTTCAAAACTTGCCCTCAAGTTTTGGAATTTAAAAGTTGATTAAAAGTTTAATTAGGAATGTTAAATTCTAAAACTCTAGTATAGTTTTGAAAAAGTTCAAATCACACCCTTATGGTTTTATTAATTAATTAAGGTGTATAATTAAAAGAGATTTAATAAATCCATAAAAGTTTAGGTTTACAATTTAATTGAATTAAAAGTATAATTGTTAAATTAGACCACATAGTATTTTAAAAGTGTTAAAATACACCCTATATTATATATATATATATATATATATATATATATATATATATATATATATATATATAACATTAAAATTCTAACATTATATATATGTATGAGTAAAAGTCAGTCTTACCGTTAGTAGGCCTCATTCACGAAGCTGGTCTATAAGGGGTGTTTAAGGAAATTGCCTATAAAATGGCGATTGAATGGGTATCCACTCTTACCCACCGCACTCTTGACTAGTGGAGGGTCGTTAGCCGAACGGGTAGGATAGGACGAAACCTTCCATTATAAGTATAATGAATTACTAAAGTAACTAAATGTTTTTCAAAATTCCCAATCTTAGTTACTTAGGAAAAGTGAATTGATGCAATTCCATGAAATTACACTTTGTGCCCTTGCGAAGACGTTAGTGGAGCGTGTGTGGTTAACCGGCACACTAAATGGTTCTAAGCAAAGGTAGCAAAGGGTGACTCAATGTTTGTCATGGTTCGGTGGAGCGTGTGTGGTTTACCGGCACATCGAATAGGTGACTGTAACATGTGAGGGCACCATGTAAGTTTGCATGGTTATTCACACCCGCTTTGTGATCCTCGGCATCCCAGTCACAAACAAGAGGGGCATATCGAGATATAAACATGCCATTGAAAGTTCAATGTATCTCAAAGGATCTAGGAGTTTTCATAGATTTAAAACTTAAATTTCTTTTTCGTTATTCATGGTGGAAATTAGTGAATCGTCATTCACTTACCTTCAAATATTCTGCAACTAGATTACGGCATCCCTTTTCTAGGTTTTAGTGTATTGTGTTGGGTCCTAGACTTAGTATCTCATTTGGGTGATTTACTAAGGACTCAATTAATCAACTAACTTGAATTCGTTTTCTCCCGTATTGTAGATGTCAAAGTTCGACAACTATGGTCTTCTCAAATCCCGTGGAACAAGCATTCCACATGAAGATGATATTCCACGATTCGATCGAGGAACAAGAGATCATGTTTCACTTCCTCCTCCTCCTCCAATTATTCTCCCTAACCCACAAGTTCAAAGGCTTGAAAAGTTCAAGATCACTCAAGCCCTTTTGGCAAGTAAACATAAAGAAGGAAAGTCGGTGTGTGCACACGTCCTAGGGATGAAGTCACACATTGATAGGTTAAGAATGTTGGGATCCGTTGTCTGTGAGGAAATGGCTGTTGATTGGGTTCTTCAGTCACTTCCTAACTCGTATAGTGAGTCATAAGAGAGTACTATATGATGAACCACGACGTGACCCTTATTGATCTCACCTATATGCTTATTGTTGCTGAATCAGCAATGATTTGGCGCAATAGAAAAGCAAAGTTGATTGGTGAATCTGCCTTCAAGACCTCTACGGATATAGACAATGACAACGAAAGACATGCTATGATCGAAAAGTTTGATCATAACAGAAAGGCAATGTCTAAAGTAGTTCCATGTCATGCTCCAAAAGAGTCAATTTGCTTTTATTGCCAAGAGAAAGGGCATTGGAGACGAAGCAGCCCCATTTACCTAAGAGATCTAAGAGATGGGAGAGTCAAAATGTATGGCTTTGCTTTAGGTAAAATCCATTGACTAACTCTTTTACGCTTATATTCTAGATTCTTAATACATAATGTGATAAGATTACAATTGATGTTTTGTAGGATCGAAGAAAAGAAAGGAAGCTTAAGGGAAGAAGTGAGCAGAATCTAACCGTGTAGGAATGGATTTCGATCGCATTTCTCGAAGATTAGATTCTTGAGCTACTACTTAGAGTTAGAATTAGATTGCTAAGAAAGATGTATTAGCATAAGTTTTTCAATGAGTTGCATTGTAAGGACAAATTTTTTCCGCAATAAAATAAATTTTGATTTTAAATTTTTACTTATTTATCCTTACAATGGCATGTATGAAAAATTGATGTTAAAATGTTTCTATTATTAGCAATAATGGATTTGGTTCTTATTATGTTATTTATGGAAAGTCGAGAATTTACCAAATAGGGAGAGTTTCTCATCGCTCAAGTTTCAATTGGACAGAAATTTGAAATCACGCAACTTGGTTGCACGATGAATGAGAAATTTCATATTTGGAAATTAGACAAATTCATTGACAAAGTGTCAAGTGAAGGACTAAGAGATCGAGCACACAATGTTGTGTGTCGATCAAGTCCACCATAAGAGTAACAATGATATTCATCATGATTTACTAAAGTTTTAGTAAATGTGATTATACTTACAAGATTAAGTGTAATTCTGAATTGATTAAAGGGTTTAAATCAATAGTAGAACGAATAAGAAGAATCAAGTAGGCAGAAAGATAAAAGTTTCTCCATTCTAAAAAGAAGGGAGAGTACCTTTTATGCTTTATGATAGGTCTTAATGATTAAGAACCATATCTCAATTGATCCTCTAAGTGAGTCTTAGTACAAATTGTATGTCTAAGAAGAGGAATCAAGAATTGAAGAAATGGTTAAATCAATAAGTCAATCATACTTCGTTCCAATAACAAGTCTTCAAGTTAAGATTGTGACATTGAGTGAATAGTATTAAGAAGGTTTATAATATTCATCAATTGTGGAAAGTTGTGATGTCTTGGATAAGACAAAGACCAACTATGACCAAAATTATGAAGTGTTTTGCTACACTAACTCTTGAATATTTGTTTGTCAAGAAATGTTTTGACAAGAGAATCGTATATGTCAAGGAGTCAGTGAGAGTCTTAATGGTCTTGAAAGGTTTCAAAAACAAATCAAATAAACCTTATCGATCATCACTAGCACACGAGTTGAGGTTTACAAACTATCGTGTTGACATTATTTTGATTCTGTGTCAATCCAATCGAGTTAATTATGCATGTGAGTTCTATGAGTTCTCATTTTGAACGCATAAAAGGCAAAGCACCTTAATCAATGAAAGGTACATTGATAGGAAAGGGTGAGCTGCTTAACTACTTGGAAGACATGGTGGGCAGCTGTGCTACCATAAGGCAAGAAATCAAGATTAAGAAAGCTCGGTCCATATGAGTTTGAATTTGTCGTAAACTTTAGTTTTAACAAATTCACATGGATAAGAACACATACACCGCTCAAATCTAAGTGTCATAAGATTTCCTCCTTCATGAAAATGATTGTGAAGAAATGCTTTCACTAAGAGAGATTTTAAGAAGATAGTGATTGTAAAATTGCATTCTCAAATTCAATCATGGTTACGGCATCCCATTCCATAATTTGAATTGTGAGGTTTGGCAATTAGTCTTAATTGTTTAGACACACATATGAACTATCGAAGGCAAAGGTGTATAAGTTCAAGAAGCATTGATAAAGGATTATCAAAGCACTAAGTATTAGAAACATGAACTTAAGAAATTCAATAAGTATTGTTTTCTGAAAGTTAAAATGTTTATGAATACATGTCGAAGCTAGTGGGAGCATAAGTGTTATGTTTTATAATAATCATCATGATAGTGGGAGCATAATTGTTATGATTGTATGATTATTAAGGAAAGTATTACAAGGTTAGCAATATTAATTATAGAAAACAAGAGTCATACTTTGCAAAGTTGTAAGAGTTGAAAGGTTGTTTTGCTATAATTAAGGGAGAGAATATTATGCTTCATTTCAAATCTAAAGGATTAGGTTGAGAAATGTTAATAAATTTAGTCAAAGGTACATAGTGTGTTCTTAAAATTTCGATTATGATTACGGCATCCCTCTTCACAATTCGAATTTTGAGAACATAGCAAATAAAACATTATGCGTCGTGTCCCATACGCTTCGGGTATAGGATCGATTAAAAATGCTTTAATGTTTGACCATTCTAAAATTTTCCAAATGTCGAGCGCATTTAGAAGGAAAAGGGACTAGAATTTGTTTTGACTAAAACAATTAAACAACTATCAAAGGACAACCCAAAGTTCGACGAGGATTGGTCGCTTGTGAGTAGTTGGAAGTATAGTATTGGAAAATATGGAAATGTTTCCATATTGGATGGACCGTATCGACATCATTACGAATAGATAAGATTCTATTAAGAATGAGTTGTCATATGGAACATATGGAAGTGTGTCCATATTGGGAATTGAATATTGAGAAATCTATGACTAGATTAGAAACTTCTATGCAAAAGGATGTTCAAAGAATGTACTTTGAGTAAGAGACATCACGTCTATGGAATCGTCTTGTAACAATCTCTGATAGAGGACTTTGTAATATCATTGGCAATAGTCTTTGTGACTTTGGTGCAGTGACATTACGAAAGGATAGTTGCATAGAATGTTAGAATCTAGCATATTCTATAAGTAGCAAGAATTTGATATTCTTTGACTTATGAAAAACGGATTTGGAGTTGTGAAATGAGAAGGATTGGAAATGTGTTCAATGTGATCTATTTCACAAAGTAAGAACCATAGGTAAACATTGTGTGCATGCTAGGAGCATGGGACAAGTGTTGGAATTCAAGTAAGAAGTTGATTAACCGAAACGACAAATAATGAGTAATCGATATGGTGATAAATAAAAGGTGTTTTATTTATACTCAAAGGTTTGAGGCCATATGGGATTAGTATTATTCTTGTGTTTCACTTTGCATGTTTTGACTTCCAGAATAATTGAGTTTATTAAGAATAATCGAATTATTCGAACGGGCCACAGTCGTTCATATGTTGGAAGTAGATATGAATGAAGACTGTCGTGAATTGGTGTGTGGATTTTCTAAAAGAGTATTAGACATAAGCAAATGTTTGCTGCAACGTTCATGAGTGCTTATGAATGTGATTTGAGCATTGGATTAGACCCACGCTCACTTGGATCACACCATGGATTGTATCACGAGTGATTGGTGAGACGATAACATCTTATATTCTTGAAACCGAGATGTGTGAGTTGTATCTTGCAAATCGGTTGCACATTGATAATATGTAAACGCACCAGTAACTTGGTGTTATAAAACATATTGTTGTGTGTGATTCGGTGCGTGAGTACAAGCAAACATTGTATCAAAGTTTATCCGTTCCTTTAATCCAAAGTAGGATAAAAGTGATATCTCTGGGCCCCTCGATGGTTTAGTGATGACAAACGTAAATGCTCGGCCGGGCTAGGGCTAATTTGATTTGTTCAATTAGTCAGTCGTCATAAATCGGAAATCGAGATATAGTACAAAGAGAATGATTTGAAATCATATCTTATATGATATCTAGAATGGAGGAATATATGATCCCTTATCTAAGGACACGCGTATCTGATAGGATCAGAGTTGACAGCGGCTTTGGAAAGCTTCGATTGCAGATCGGGATCCGAAGTCATACGCAGAATAGTTGTTAGACTTATCCAAGTGGGAGACTATTGGATTAGTGTCTAAGTCCATAACTATTTTGGTATGTACTTGACCCGATGGTGCATGGTCCTTTTGGGTTGTCTTCACCAAAGCAACTTGATAGGATGAATTATGGAGAGAAAGGATTAAATATGATTTATTAATATATTATGGGAATAATATATTAAAGGAGAAATCATATTGTTTAATTAATATTAGTCAAGAATTAATTAGTAATTAGTTTTGTGACTAGAGGAGATTAATTAAACTTAAGGGACTGGAATTGTAATTATAAGATAATTGCAATTTGGGCCATGGATTGCCTTTTATTATAAGGTGGACGAATTCTATGGGGGAAGCCCATATGAAGTCGTCCAAGGCTTTAAGAATGGGCTCCATGGGTTGCTTAGGGCTTAAGCAACCAAATTAGGGTTTCCTTGTTAGATAACCCTAATAGCCTTACTATATATAAGACCCTTATGACTCAAAAACGTGGGGAACCTCTTTTCTAGGGTTAGAACACGTTTTGGGCAGCCTCCATCCTCTCTCCTCTTCATCCTCTTGCTTATGGTGTTTGTGAACCATTAGAGGAGTGACACTTGTGACTCTGAGCCTTCCAAAGTCAATTCAAGGAGGAATTGGGAATGTTATTGCTACATAACAATCAAGGTAACATTATAAACTTATTCTAATATCTAATATGATTACTTGTATGCTAGAATTAGGGTTTATAGTCTTGGATTCAAAGCATGTACAATAGAGAAACCTAGATCCAAGCATTAGGGTTTGTATGAGCACATAGGATGTCTTATGACCAACTCCCATCAGTTGTAAGTCTGTGGGAGGTAGCCGTAGCATTCACTAGCAGCCAGATAGTATTAGAGAGTTGTAAGTCCGCGAGCGTAGTTGCAGCCTTTATCAGATTGGTAGGTGGCATGAGCGCGTTGTTGGACGCGGGAAAGCAGTAGTACCCACCAGTTCGGGTGCAGTGGTGAGGATATGGGAATCCACAAGTTAGATTCTGGATTTCCCAAATGGTTCAGTTATGGTTAAGTCGGTGATTTGTCAGTAGATCGTCGCCTCAGTTATGAGATCAGAGTAGTAGTGGACCGTTGGGGTTCGGGTATGTTAAGGGCTATCGTCAGTCTGGGAGCCATCATGTTGTTAGTCGTGGAATTGATGATGTCAGGATGTGACGTATGGACCCGATCGGTTGGATCGGAAGGTTGCTAGAGCCACAGTGACAGGATAACTAGTGGAAACTAGTTCCAAATAAAGATTTCGTTCAGAAGTCGTGGGAGCGACTAAGTGAGGAGTCCTTTGACTCCACAGTTGAGTTGGAACTCAGTGTTGCAAATAACCGACGAATGATTGGAGACCAGGAGGGCCTTGAGATATTTGGGAAGCAGCCATAAGTCAGTTCAGTGTTTCAGGCAACTCAGTGTTTTAGTCAGTTCAGTGTTTCAGGCAGCTTAGTGTTTCAGTCAGTTCAGTGTTTCAGGTAGTTCAGTGTTTCAGTCAGTTCAGTGTTTCAGGCAGTTTAGAGTTTCACGCATGTTCAGTATTGCAGGCAATTCAGTGTTTGGAAAGTTTCAGGGTTTTGGACAGTATTAGTATTTGTGTTGGAATGCAAGTGCTGACGGTATAGTTGGTTGATTTGGAAATGGCAAGTCCCTCTCAACAGGATCAGTTGAGCCTTATGCCAAGTATAAGTGATCTGTAAGGATAGCTAGGCAGGTAGCTTTTCTTTCAGGATGGAAGGCTCGAGTTACTAGGAGTTGAGTAATCAGATGAGATATAAGCAAGCTGGTTCCAGCAGCTTCGTTTCAGTATGAGCGGCAGAGTGGATAGAGCAAGTTATATATAATCGAAGTATCTACAGAAGTCGTTGGAGGCAACAAGGAGGTTGCGATGGAGTGTAGTGACCGATGGGAGTCCGGTAACTCAGATATCGGCATATTAGTTAGACCTGGGTAGTCTCAGTGCACCCGATAGGCGGATGAGGGGCAACAGGATTTTCAGTCGGAGGAAGTAGCGTAGAGGAAATTATAGAAAAGAGAAGGATTCAATATGTACCAACAGTAGTGACCGGCACTGTGAGTGGCAGGAGTGATGGACAAAAAGGTGTTAGTTTTCCCAGACAGAGAGTTGGAGGAAGTTCGCAGGACAGTTGGCCATAGCAAACTTCAAAGAAGTTTAGTATAAGTGGGGAGAGTTGTAACACCCGAAATCAGAAAGGTCAAGAAAGGAAAGGAAAAACCCTAAGTTGAAGAGGGTTGACTCGTCGAGTCCAGGGAGGAACTCGGCAAGTCGGAGCGGGATCCGGGTGTAAAGCAAGTGACCGACTCGGCGAGTCGGCGAGTCAGGTCTGAGTTTGGAAACCCTAATTTCGGGACTTGGTACCCTATTTAAGCATCTTATTCTCTTCCCTAGGGCTCAGTTGCGGCCCTATAGTCCAGAACCAGAAACCCTAAGCCTCCATTGTTGCTCATTCAAGCTTTCTTGCCATTTTGGGGTGATTTGAAGAAAGAAGGAAGAAGGCACACATTGGGGATTCAAGAATTGGCAGTGGATCCAGAGTTTGTGAGGTCTTCCAGAGCATTTGAAGGTAATGAGTCGTTACCTTCCCTCTTTTGCATATAGATCAACCTTTATCATGGGATTTGGGGCTTTTAGGACAAGTTCATGAACCATTTCGAGTTAGAAGCCCAGATCTGAAGTTGCTACTTCAGATCTATGTGTATCTTGGCCTAGAGAATCATAAAGCATCAGTCTATGGGTTGATTGTTGAGCCCCTTTGTCTCAAACCCTAGCTTATAGTGATTTGAGCCTAGATCTCGTTAGCTACACGTAAAGTTTGCCACTTTACGTGAGGAATAGGCTTTAGAAGAGTGGATCTACAGTTTGGAGCCCATGCATGACTCAAAAGTCCTCTGCATGTATGTAGATCTGAATGGACTCGGCGAGTCCTTCGAGTGGACTCGGCGAGTATCTTGAAGGTGAGGAGGAACTCGACGAGTGGGATGAACAGCTCGTCGAGTCGGATGAAGTTAGGCATGAACTCGGCGAGTTGGAAGAACAACTCGACGAGTTGGTTGATGATTGCCTTGGGCTCGGCGAGTATATTCTTGGACTCGGCGATTCAGGTCGCGAAAACCCCAAACCCTTCGAGTTGAAACTCGAATCAGTGAGTCGGGTGGAGACTCAGCGAGTTGGACAGGTCAGGACTCGGGAATAGTCGACTCGGCGAGTCATGGACTGACTCGGCGAGTCGAGTCGCGAATAGAAAGACCCTGAGCATATGAACTCGGCGAGTTACTAGGTGGACTCGACGAGTAGGGTTGACCTGAAAGGTTGACTTTGACCAGGAGTTTGACCTTGACCAGAGTTGACCTAGTTGACCTTTGGAGGTCAGTTGGACTAAGTGTTATATGTATATTGATAGCTCGGAGAGCTAGAGGAGCAGCGGTTCAGGGGATTGTCGAGTAGCAGCCAGAGGATTATCAGCAGAGCTCAGCAGTTCAGGTGAATTTCCTTCCAGTAGGAACGGGTCTAAGGCCACAATGCCGGCCCGTTTAGCTAGCAGTAGTTTCCGGATTTGATCTGATGCAGTAGTTAGCATGTTTGATGCCTTCGTGGCTCAGACAGGATTTATGTGTTATGTGTTCCGGGCTACGGCCCGATGTAGTATGCAGTATATGTGTGTTCATGCTAGTTGATATGTTTATGCTATGTTCTGTTCAGTTATCCGGACTTCGGTCCGATTTAGGGGGCAAGGCCCCAGTTAGCCGGACTTCGGTCCGATGCAGGGGACAAGGTCCCAGTTAGTCCGGACTTCGGTCCGATGTAGGGGGCAAGGCCCCAGTTAGCCGGACTTCAGTCCGATGCAGGGGACAAGGTCCCAGTTAGTCCGGACTTCGGTCCGATGCAGGGGGCAAGGCCCCAGTTAGCCCGGACTTCGGTCCGATGCAATGGGCAAGGCCCAGTATGTGCTTTATATGTTATTGTGTGGTATGTGGTAGATTGGGGGAGCTCACTAAGCTTCGTGCTTACGGTTTTCAGTTTTGGTTTCAGGTATTTCGTGTTTAAAGGAAAGGAGCCGGCTTGATCGCAGCGCATCACACTATGTTTTCCGCACATGAGATCTTTGGGATTACACTCTGATATGGTGTTATGATAATATGTTTTGATTATTGACACTTTGGTTTTGACATGAGATATTAATATGAATGTTTTTATGTCGATGGTTTTATAATAATGTATTTAAAAATGAAATTTTTGGCCTGTATTTTTGGGATGTTTCACTTGACTTTTGAAAACTCACCATTTTCTTCTTTACAAAAAGTTATTTTGAAAAGAACTTTTGCATCATCCAAACATC
The DNA here is from genome assembly GCF_051521515.1 of Lactuca serriola. Lineage (NCBI taxonomy): Eukaryota > Viridiplantae > Streptophyta > Magnoliopsida > Asterales > Asteraceae > Lactuca > Lactuca serriola. Next base: position 37,907,656 of record NC_136410.1, read on the forward strand.
TTTATATCTTTTTAGAAAAGTTAAAAGACAAAAGTCATTTAAAAATTTTTCCCTAACACCCTCTACATCACCGTGCACCATCGCGTTGAGGACACAACCCATCGAGTCAAGTGTTGTGGCCGCCGTTACTATTGTTGCTGGAGACGGATACCGGCGATGGAAAGTCGTTCAATCGGAAATAACAGGAAGCAAGTCGTAGCCGCCTCTTCCTCGTCTGTGAAGCCGGAGAAACGAAACCATGGTGGAGCCGCCACTGTTCTCAGTCGAATACATGTTGTTTTTCACCATCGAACAGCCATCGTGCGTTGTTCCTGTTAGAGATGAGGACCGCCGATGGGAGCTATGATAGCAAGCGATCGGAAGAAGCAAGATGTGTGGATGTCGAGTCGTGTTCACGTGAGCACAGGTGTTCCTGCTCATGTTTGTGTGAGTGTGTGTGCTAATGTATCATGTCAATTGTATGTGTGTGTAAGGAGTGTTGTGTCGCCGGAAAACCCACCGCCACCACCGTCAGGTGGTGGCTGTCATCGTGAAACAACTGTTGCCGCTGCCTTATGCCACCAGGTGGGTGGCTGGACTACCTTCATGAGCAGAAGGCGGTGGCAGGTGGGTGGCGGCTGTGTGTGTGTGTGTTTGTCAATAGTGTGTGTGTTTGTTTTGGGGGTTTAAGCATTGTAAAATGTAATTAGAAATTGAATAATTAAAAGAAAACCTAACCACCACCGTGAGGTGGTGGCTGCCGCCACCGGCCGCTGTGTCGGATGGCGGTGTGCCTCGTTTGTATTGTAACTCGTTTGAGATGTGTGGACAAAGGGACTAAAACCCTAATGGGCCCAATGAAGTCCTAATTTACCTAAAAGCCCAAACATGTGACTAATGGGCCTAATGAACCTTATGATTTATTTAGAAGAGTGAACTTATTGGATTAAGTCCTTAATGGGTTAAGTAAGAAACACTTAACCCTAATTGTCATTTTATGTGAAACCCTAATTTCACATGGGCTTTGAGTTAGGCCTTTCTATTGGGCTTTTGTGATTGGGATATTGATGGGCCATCCAAGAATAATTATATGGACTATAATATTTCAATGGGCTCTAGGGTAAGGCCCATGTGAAGGTTTGGGACCAATTTGGAAAATTAGGCCATAGATGGGCCATAATTGGGCCTTTATGATTATGAGATATTGGGCCATTAATAATGCCAAATGTTTGGACTGGACTAAATGGTTGGGCCTTTGAATGAGATCATGTAAAGGTTTGGGCCCAATTTGGAAAATTCAGCCATATGATAAGGCTTTGGCCCATTACTTGGCTTTTGGGCCTTGGGGTGTGATTTGGACTTTGGGCTTGGAACCCAGTTATTAATTGGGTATTGTTTGATGCTGACAGTTTGGGAATCTGTCAACCAGCAGCTGGAGTTTTATTCGTGGGACTCCAGCAGTTTTAGGTGAGTCTTCTCACCATACCAATGGGTATAAGGCACCAAGGCCGGCCTATTTTGTAGAGATGTGTGGTATGATTATTATGTAGAGCTATGTGGTACACTAAGTGATATTTGCATGAAAGACCATGGGGGAGCCCATGGCACTTGGATGTAAGACCATGTGGGGGAGCCCATGGCTGTCTGGCAGGGAAAGACAATGGGGGGAGCCCAATGCACTTGGATGTAAGACCATGTAGGGGAGCCCATAGTTGTCCGGCAGGGAAAGACCATGGGGGAGCCCATGGCATCCTTATCTAGGGATACGTGGTTGAGATAGCTTTTTTAGCTAATATGTTATGCGGTAGAGATAGCTTTTGTAGCTAACATGATATGTGGTAGAGATAACTTTTGTAGCTAATATGTTGTGTGGTAGATATAGCTTCTATAACTAATATGTTATGTGTTATGTGGATTGTCTGTGGGGTACGCTCTGGGGGACTCACTAAGCTTTGTGCTTACGGTTTACATTTTTGGTTTCAGGTTTCATCGATTTGGAAATGAAGGGCTCAAATTGATCGCAGTGCACACACTTATGATTTTTGCAATAATTGATTTTGGGATGAACTCTGATAAATGTTTTACTTAATGATGACTTGAGGTGTTTGAAATAAATGGTATCAGTGGTAAAAAAAAAAAACATTCGTTATTCACTTATGAATAACGAAATCCTATGCTAAGAATACCACTAGGACCGAAAACACCTCCATGAGTAATATCAAGACCGAAAACACCATTGTGGAGGATATAGAACCGAAAACATGCTAGAACCTAACCCTCCCTAGACCGAAATCTCCCTAGGCCGAAATCACATGTGATTTCGGTCATACTAGGGAGTTTTCAAGGAGTTTTCGGCTGGAAATGAAGATAAGGTGTTTGACTTTGTGATTTAGATGTTTTCCTTCTTTCCAATACAAAACTATACGCAACGAATATCCATGTATTAACCAGCAGTTACCCAAGTAAATATCCCATCAATCTCTTCCTTTAATTAAGGCCGAAATCACCTCCACAAACTCCACCATTTCCATTTTACCTTCTGTTAACTTCATTTTCTCTTAAAGAACTAAGTCTAGATCTCCCAAGTTCAAATCCTCCAAGTTATTCTTGAAATTTTGGTAAGTCTTTCTTGTTAAACTAGTGTTTTTATGCACTGTCATGTTAGTTCCATCCTATATATAAATACTTGCATGTTTCACACCTATGTTAAATATAAAATATTATTTTCATGAGTTATGGTTATTGCAAGCTTTTATACAAATATTTGTGATATATTAGTTTTCATGTGCAAGTGTTGAAGTGTATTAATGGAATAAGAAGTTTTGGAGCCTTTTGAGTCATAAAAATGTAATCTTGGATCTTCTTTTTCCTCCATGCAAGTGTTGAAGTGTATTAATGGAATAAGAAGTTAGGTTTTTAGCTCTTTGGACTTGTCTAGCCATGGAAATTCATAAAGGTGGAAACTTTACAACTAAGAGCCTTGTTTTAAGCCTAGATCTATATTTTAAAGGAAAAAGTCTTAATGGATTAAGCATGTCTTAAAGGGAAGTTGGCTACAGAGTACGCTGCGCATACTCCCTTCAAACACGATGATAGAACGTGAGTATGCTGGGCGTGCTCAGTTGGGTTGACTCAGTTGACTTTTACCTAATTTTAACCAAGTTTGACCTAAGGGTATTTTAGGTATTTGGATTGTGTTTGAGAATTGGTCATTTGGATGGATATGTGACGGTTAGTGCTGAGATTCAGACTCGAGACCACATCAACTATAGTTTAGATTGAGAGGTGAGTCTTCCTCACCGTACTCATGGGTCGAAGGCACCAAGGTCGACCCATTGGTTAGTGCTGAGATTCAGACTCGGGACCCATTGTCGTTAGCTAGTCGGTGGACTGGGGTTAAGGGATTAATCGGCTAGGCGGAGATTAATCGGGGACCATTAATTGCTAATTTATTGAATTTTTAAAAATTAATATCATATAAAAGTTCATAAATACCACTAATATCATAACAAAATAGGTTAATTTGATTAATACAACACTAATCATAACTCAAATAGTTTCTATTGAGATATAACTTCTTCAAAGTGTTAAAATTTCATCAGGTTCTACTATTTCACTCATTGTGTATGTAGGGATTAATCGCTAGGCGCCCTCTTATCGGTCAAGTAGCGCCTAAGGATTAATCAGAGATTGATCGGGCCCTAGTCGGGATTTTTACAACACTTCCTGTTATATGATAGTGCGTTATGATGTTGTAGAGATCGGTTAGATCGGTATCTTGGTGTATAGGATGTTAACATGCGGTAGTGATCTGTAGATTTGCATGTTGTCTGTGGATTGGTTATATGTTTATTTATTATGTTTATGTCGACATGTTGTGGTTGGTTGGGTTGAGGCGGTACTACTTTGTGTTGAAAGCCAAGATACCCGGGGCGGTCCGGATAGGCTGTAGGCCCTGCGAGGCGGTCCAGTCAGGCCGAAGGCCCGACGAGCGGTTCGGATAGGCTGTAGTGTAACAACCCAAAAATACAGTCTGAAAATTTCTTTTTAATTTAATACAAAAACCATAGTCATCAAACAATCATATAAACATATCAGAGTATAAACATCCCAGGCTAAACAAATGGTGTGTGCACTGCAATCTTCTCGAGCTCCTCTTTTGAAAACAGAGTACCTGAAACCAAAACTGAAAACTGTAAGCATGAAGCTCAGTGAGTCTCCCCAAGCTACAACATATCATACACAAAATCACATACTCGGCCTAGCCCACTGCATCGGGTCTCGCCCGACATCGGACCGAACTCCGGCACAACTTGGGCCCCGCCCGGCATCGGACCGAAGTCCGGCATAACATGGGCCCCGCCCACTGCATTGGGTCATGCCCGATATCGGACCGAAGTCCGGTATAAACTGAACATAACATAAACATAAGCATATAACATAATCACATATACTGGATCGGGCTTGCCCAACATCAAATGAAATCCCGGAACATATAACACATAACATAAACATGCATGAATCACAAAGACATCAAGCATACATACTACTTCTCAAGATTGCCCCGACATCAGACCAAAGTCTGGAACACATAACATATAACATGTAAGCTAAACCACTGCATCAGGCCCGTCCGGTACTACTAACATCTAAATGGGCCAGCATTGTGTCCTTAAAGTCGTTCCTACTGGAAGAGGACTCACCTCACACTGCTGAAGTCCTGATGACAAAATCCTAGCTGTTAGATGACAAATTCCCGAATCTGTTAACATCAAAATAGCACCCAATTAATAATTGGGTTCCAACTCATAATCATAAGTCCATGCTTGGGGGTAAAAGACTACTCTACCCCTAACTTGGCTTGATTCAAGCCAAAGGCCCAATCCAAAGGCCCAATAGTCTGATAATCAACTAAAGCCCAACTATGGCCCAATTTTCTAAATTGGGCCCAAATCCTTCACATAGTCTTACTTAAAAGGCCCAACCATTGTTTTGGTCCAAATACTTGGCCATCCAATAGTCCAATACCTCATAATCTTCAAGGCCCAGCTATGGCCCATCAATGGCCCAATTTTCTAAATTGGGCCCAAGCCTGTCCAATGGGCCTTATCCTATAGCCCAGTCCAATACTCTAGTCCTTATACTTGTTCCTGGACGGTCCATAAATAGCCCAAAACATCTAGGCCCAACAGGAGGCCCAACTCTAAACCCAACAAATTAGGGTTTTCACATGAAATGATGATTAGGGTTAAGTGTTCTCACTTAACCCATTAAGTCCATTTGTAACACCGTAAAAATTAAAACAATTTTTCACTTTTAAAAACACATTTTTAAATAAACAATTCGTTCACAAAACGTCATAACATCAAGTTTTCAAATCACAATGTCTCCCAAGATCAAAATACATCAAATTCCCATATGTGTGTACGAATCAAGCCGGCGCCTTCCCGCGGTCATCACTGGTACCTGAAACATATAACATTGAACACTATAAGCATAAGCTTAGTGAGTTTCCCCAAAATACCACAATAATCACATAATAGCCACTCGAGGCTGTAACTCTGTTGACCCTCTGGTCAATATGTCTCAGTGGGGCCCTCCAGCCCCAACTCTCTGTGGGCCCTCTAGCCCTAACTCTAGGGACCCGAAAGTCCCAACTCTGTAACTCTGAATCATGCATATCACATATCACAATAAATCACAACACATAATAACATGCAATCACACTGGCATATAACTCTATAATACTCTGTCTCTTAACTCTGTTACCACACTAGGTAAAGTATAGTGAGAAGACTCACCTCGGGTATCTCGGTAAATCTCTGACTCGGTAAATGCTGGCCTAGCCTCCGTCTAATCATATATAAAAATAATACTCTATTTAGTATAACTCTCAAGGCTAGACTATGCTCTCTTATGACACTCTCAGAAGGGTAAAAGACCATTTTACCCCTCCCATAGCTCAAAGGCCCCACAATAGACCATACCCTAAAAGTCAACCAAAAGTCAACTCTCCGGGTTACGCTGCACGTACCAGATGTGTACGCTGGGTGTACCCGGCTGCACCACAGAATCGGGGAGCGCCTCCCAGTACGCGGCGCGTACTAGGAATTATGCTCGGCGTACTCCCCTGCATCAGCCCTCTTGCTCTTGAGGTCTTAATCAGTTAAGACCTACGTCCATATTTTAGATCTGACCCCTTCTAAGCCCCTTAATCCATAAAGTTGATGACTATAAGCCTTTGCATGGCTGAACAAGTCACTAACTCCCAAAATGATCCAACCCTCAACTCTAGAAGGCTTAAAACACATGCATGACTCCAAAGTAACATCCAAGATGGGAAATTTATGGCTCTACATCACTAATAACACAGAAAAGGGACAGATCTCAGACCATGGAGTACTTTACACTCATAAAGTCTCCACCTTTGGGGTTTTTAGCTCTAAAAATGACATATACTACGACAACCAAAAGAAGAGGAAAGTTTTGAACTTTATACCTCCAAGAGTAGCTCTTTCCTCTGTAGATCTCAGATCCAAAATGGCACCTCCAGCTTTAGCCTCCAAGTTCTCCTTTCCTTCTTCTTCACCAAGCCTCTAAAGCACCAACAAGCTCAAATCAACACTTTCACACACTAAGAACGATGGGGCTCTCTTTTAGGGTTTCACTCACTGATATGGAGGCTAAGGAATGAGCCATAACCCCCTTTAAATAGTGCACAAGGAGGATTAGGGTTTTTGCACCTGGGCCGGGTACGCCCGGCGTAACTCTAGGTACGCCCAGCGTACATTTCCGACTCTGTGTCCAAATTAAGTGCGTGAGTACGCGCAGCGTACCCCCTTGGTATGCCCAGCGTACTCACTTGCTATACATTCTCCACTCAAGGACTAAACATGACAATATAATAAAGAACAAGGATGAAAGATATGCACCTGAATCTCGGGGTGTTACAATTCTCCCCCACTAGAACTAGACTTCGCCCTCGAAGTCTCATTCCTCGAACAACTCTAGATGATGCCCTCGCATATCCGACTCTGACTCCCAAGTCATCTCGGATCCCTTCCGATGTTGCCACTGAACCAAAACCAAAGGCACCTCCTTGTTCCTCAAAACCTTGATCTTCCGATCTCTGATTGCCACCGGTCTCTCAGCATAATTCAGGCTCGCATCCACCTGAATATCCTCCAATGGTACCACTGCCGAATCATCGGCTATACACTTCCGCAATTGCGACACGTGGAAAGTGTCATGGATCTGACCTAACTCTGCAGGTAGCTCCAACCGGTAGGCTACCCTGCCTACCCTTGCAATTATCCGAAAAGGACCGATATAACGGGGCCCCAACTTGCCCCTCTTCCTGAATCGGGTCACTCCTTTCCAAGGAGAGACCTTCAGGAGTACAAAGTCGCCGACCTGGAACTTGAGCTCGGACCGGCGCCTGTCCGCATAACTCTTCTGACGACTCTGAGCGGTCAATAACCTTTGCCTGACCTTCTGTATCTTCTCAGTCGTCTACAACACAATCTCTGTAGTACCCATAACACGCTGCCCGACCTCACCCCAGCAAATGGGAGTCCGACACCTCCTCCCATACAACAGCTCAAAGGATGGCATACCAATGCTCGAATGATGGCTGTTGTTGTAGGAAAACTCTGCCAAGGGAAAATACGTGTCCCAACTCCCCCCGAAATCCAACACACATGCCCGGAGCATATCCTCGAGCGTCTGAATTGTCCGCTCACTCTGTCCGTCGGTTTGGGTGTGGTATGCGGTACTAAAATGCAGCCTAGTACCCAACTCCTCATGAAACTTCTTCCAGAATCTAGAAGTGAAACGCACATCTCGGTCTGAGACAATCGAGATCGGCACTCCATGCCGAGATACCACTTCCCTCACGTACATCTCTGCCAACTTCTCTGCGGAAGAGCTCTCACTGATAGCAAGGAAGTGGGCACTCTTTGTCAACCTGTCCACAATCACCCAAATTGCATCGACTCCCCTAGCAGTCCTTGGTAATTTGGTGATAAAATCCATGGTAACCTGTTCCCACTTCCATTCGGGAACCTCCAACGGCTGCAACTTACCATGCGGTCTCTGGTGCTCGGCCTTAACCCTACGGCAGGTTAAGCACCTCTCAACAAACCATGCGACATCCCTCTTCATACATGGCCACCAATACTCCCTCCTCAGGTCTAAATACATCTTAGTGGCCCCAGGATGGATCGAGAACTTCGACCGATGAGCCTCCTCCATCAAAATGGTACGTGTCCCTCCCACAAACGGTACCCAGATACGCCCCTGAAAAGTCATAAGCCCCCAACCATCGGTAACGAATTCCGATACCAACCCAACAACTCGCTCTTTCTTCTGCATCTCAGGCTGCACAGCCTCAGCCTGTGCCCCACGAATGGTGTCCAACACCAGAGCTATCACGGTCAATCTCAAACATACATGTCGCAACGGGGTGCTCTCCGCCCTGCGGCTTAGCGCATCGGCTACAACATTAGCCTTGCCCGGGTGGTACAGGATCTCACAATCATAATTCTTGACCACGTCCAACCACCTCCTCTGACGCATGTTAAGGTTGGGCTGATCCATCAAATACTTCAGGCTCTTGTGGTCCGTGTATATCGTACACCGAACCCCGTACAGATAGTGACGCCAAATCTTGAGGGCGAACACCACTGCCCCCAACTCAAGATCGTGGGTGGGATACCCCGTACAGATAGTGACGCCAAATCTTGAGGGCGAACACCCATTGCCACCTCGGGCAGTAGTGGTCGGCGGCGGCTCACGGTGGCAGCCCCCATTTCCAATGGTGGTGGTGGTTGTTCCAGCCCAAAACTTGCATATTCAAAACCATATCCACAAAATACCCAATCCCACACACAATAACACACACAGCCACCACTCACGGTGGCTGGTGGCGGCAGAAACAGTGATAGTGGTGGTGGTGGGTTTTTCGGCCTAAAATAACTCATACATCAACAAAAAAACGGCAGCAACCTATATTCTAGACATATAACTGCCCATCCACCATCCATGCAGCTGATGCTGCCGGAATGTCGGGAAAATGAAGACCCAAAGCCACCAGCGGCAGCCATGGCGTCTCCATCGCCATTTTCACAGCACATAACGAGGAAGAAGAGAGAGGTGAGTTGCAATCGGACTTACAGAGCGGTTCCGATTGATCACACTGCCGCGCAAGGATGAACGCAACTGTAGTCGTCGGTTTTGATGACTCCTCGGCTCCCTTACGTCACCGACAGCAGCAGAGAGGTGGTGTTCAATGGCGAGGTAGCTTCGTCTGATCGGAACAACAACGAAGGCGGCGGCTGAGGAAGTTCTTGGTAGTGGCGGCTGCTGAAGTGTAGGGAATTAGGGTTAAGGCAACATTCATTCACGAGAAGGAAAGGAGGATCGGGTATATCCTGTGACTCCAACAAACTTTAATTCATTTCGGCAATAATAGTCCCTCTCCATAATAATTGTTTACAATTTAAATCCCAACTTACACTTTAACCCTTGCCTCCATAAATCTTTTCAACTTTAATCCATCTACTATAATTAATGAAGGTTTTTTTGCCACATGTCCTCTTCTCATTCATTTGGACACATGGCATTTTCTAGAATTTTTATATTTTCTATTTTCCACTTGTCATTTTATTGTATTTTTCATTTTATTGAATTAAAATTTCATATTTAATGTTTAATGTAATATATATGTAAAGTATTTATTAGAAAAAGCTTATATATGTAATGTATTCAATACATTAAAGTCTCATTAATTTTAATAATTCAAATTTTTTCCATTTTTCTTATAAATTCAAACTTTTCAAATTGTTAAAATTTTATATTTATTTTTTTAATTAAACCCATGTAATACATGGGTCTCACACCTAGTTATTTACTATTCAGCCCCTCTCTTCATGATTTTATTTCAATTAAATCCAAAATTTATCAAACGCACCCTGACTTCTGAAATCATTTTTAAATTAACTCCAGAACTTGCACTTTTAACCCCTAACTTCTAAAATTATAACAATTAACCCCCGAGACCAACACCTTGCTATATAGATTATTGATTTTAGGGATACTATACACTCATCAATTTATTTATTTATTTATTTAATAAATGGGGTGTTACATGTAGGCCCTGTGAGGCGATCCAGTCATGTCGAAGGCTCGGAGAGCGGTCCAGATAGGTTGTAGGCCCTATGAGGCGGACCATTCAGGTTGACGGCTCATTTATGCATGTTGTTGTTTGTCATGTTTATGTGGTGGTACTTTGGGGGAACTTACCAAGGTTTGACTTACAGTTTTAGTTTACTGTATTAGGTACTTCTAATGATCGCGGAAAGGCGAAGTCATGACCGTACACATCCTCCTGTTTTATGGCCTTATGATTTTGAGATACTCTGATATTGATAAACACTTTGGAACCAATGATTTGTAAAAATTTTAGGAGTATCGGTTGTTTTGAAAAGTTTAATATTATTATGACTTTTGGGAAGTTACATTTAATTTATATATATATATATATATATATATATATATATATATATATATATATATATATATATATACTAGTGGGATGTCCGCGCAATGCAGCGGACCATAAATAGGATGGCGGTTAATAGTTTCGTTTTGTCGATTAATTTCCTCACGGCGCCTCGAATCGGTTTTTTCGATGAATAGTCTCATTCAAGGTTATAAAAGATGCATCATGGCATGTCAAGGATTCTCATGGTGTGAAGCATGGTGTAGCCGTTACGAAAAGGTCCAATGTTGGTTGGTTGAATGCGACGTCCAAAGAACGTGTCAAGACATGTTTTATCGTGTTTTTTTTTTTTTTTTTTTTAATCAAGCCTAAAACAATTGAGTTTTTATTTACTTTTTTATATTCAATCATAATATGACGCTTCCAAAAATTTGATATATTTGATATAATTATTTGATTTATCCTTTTTAATATATATACAGAATGGTCACGCCTGAACAACATTACTCGCCAAGGTTCGTCATGACGTAGGTTTGACCTTGCTGCCGAACTCCCATCTCACGTTATTTACAACCTTTATCCCATTGCATTGATTATATTTCTTTCGAAAACATGATATTTTCCAATGAATCACGTAATACATCGACGATTTATAAACTTTAGCTGATTTTTTATTATTTGTAACCGGCGTATTTCTAATGAGAAAAAATATATACCGACTTTCAATCTTCATTTGTAAATTCTATTTAGCATCATCATATGATTTATTTGGACAATTGGTTTTATTTCACAATTTGATTTTGGGATGCAACTTAAAATATTTGTAATATTTTGACATAAAAGTTGTATTTTATTTAATTTTTGTTTTGTTTGTTTTTCAAAACAGCTTTTGATATATTCTTTTAATTTACCTCGAAATCAAAACATTTGTTTCCGATTGGAGCTAAATTACACCGTTGTCCTAAGATTTGAACCGTCAATTGTAAGACTTATTAAAATTAACGATGTATATTCGGTTTTAAATATTTTATATAATATTAAATTTAAATAGTAATAATAATATCAGGAATGCTTTTATAATTAATTAATTGATAAAACACTATGTTAGTTATATATTTATATATTAAAACTATTTTTTTAAATGTTATGGAATAACATAATTAATAACGTAAATTTTAATAATATAAATATCAAGTTTAGAGGAGATATGGTCTTCAAATAATTTAATATCAAATAAAAAGATACAGTGGTGATAATGAATCTATTAGAAAATAAAATATAGATTTAATTTAAATATCAATTTTTATATGATAAAAATTAATCAAAATCGAAAATTACGTGTATATATGATTTTTTATGACTAAATATAAAAATATTTAAATTAGATACAAAACGTCAGTACAATTTATTTTATTGGATCAATTGTTTATGGGAAAATGTAGGAAAATGAAGAGTCAAACGTTTTTCAGCATCATGATAACATGTGAACTATCAATACAATGTCAATTCACCATTTAAATTCATTAAATGCTAGCCACAATAAACCTATATAGTTTTTACATTCAATTTTTTAGTATAAAAAAAATACTTTTGGAACTGGAATAACCCTATAATTAGTTATATTATACAATTATTTTGTATATGATCACGAATAGAAATGCAGATTTTAACTGTTTAGTTAACCTTTGTTTTTTTTTTTTTTTTTTTGTTATACATTATTTAAATTGTACTAATGGTACATTAACATCTTAAAACTATATGTCGAAATAAAAAATATAAATTAAACAATCAAAAACCAACAATTATTTAAGCGTCATTAAAAAAAATATTTTACTACTAATATTTTTTAAAACAAAGTTATTTAAACAGAATATTTTTTACCCCACTTTAGTTTTTTTAGTGTTCCTTTGCTCCTATAAATAATCAAAATAAATTTGTAATTGTACTTGGCTAAAAAAACGCAATCATCTTTGTTCTTTTTAATTTATAACATGCATCAGATAAGATTTAATACAAGTAAAGGGCTAGTTAATCTTAAGTAATAGCAATGGTTTATGATCTTCTATGTATCTTAGAAATGAACAGGTTGATTCTATAAACTTTGCATCTCCATCTTCAAGAAATGAAACAAATTGATTCTATAAACTTCGGGTTAATGCGCCCTGTGACCTTCAATTCTTGTTTGGACTTGATATGCCCATAAACTTTACATTTCCATTTACCAGAAGCCTTCTTTTCTTTTTACTCTACCAGAAGTCAAGCTAAAAGTGTTTAATGACTGCTATGAGAAACAAAACTTAGTCATATGAAGCAGCATAAACCTTTTTACCGAGATCTTTATAAAAAACTTTAAATCAAATAACAGCTTAACAATAATATCAAGTCCATGTTAAGTTTTTATAATGACCACTTAATCCCAGCATTTAACCGGATTTCGCCCGGTACATCATTAACTACTCGTTAAATGGATGGAAAAAAAACACCAGTTAGCAATCACTCATTCCAGATTTTAAAGAGATAATCACAACACTGATCTTCTGGTTTCTAAACTGAATAGTTTAAACAGTCAAGCACGCTCTTTACATTTGAATAAGTTTATAATTATTAATAAGTTTCAACATAAAATCAAATACCCCCTGAACGCAATTAAAACAAGATATATAATCAACTACCAACAACTTATTCATATCATAACATTTAAAAATCATAATCGAACTATAACAATTTTTAAATATTATGAACAAACATAAAAAATTTAGATGCTTGGAAAAAAAATGTCCATATTAACATATAAAGAGAAGTAGAAAAACATAGAAAAGCAAAATATGCAGGTTTGTTATAAGAGGTAGTTCTGACACATGCACTGAGTTTTTGTAAGGGGTACAGGTTTGTTTGATGTTGATGACGATACAATGGCAGATTGGCAGAGGTATTTCTAAGAGTGGCGGAGGAAAATTTTAGTGGTGACAGTAGTGCGGAAATATAGTAGCTAGAAATGGGTAAAAGTGGCGATGGTGGTAATGGTTAACAACGGCGACAATGATGGTGGCTTACAGTGGTGAGGTCAATGATGGCTTATGGTGGTGACGAAGCTGGTGGCACAGGGTTAAGAGGCCGTGGAGTAAGATTTTAGGATTTCTCAAAGGAATGGGTCTCTATATACAGATGGCAGCTTCAAATGAAGAAGAAATGTCGAATGCAGTTTATATAATATAGATTATGTGTGTTTAGTCTTGTCTGATTGGTTGAAACTTATTAACTTGGATTACCACCATCATATATAATCTCTACTATTTAATTTTGATCCAATGAACAAAAATTCATTTTCTTGTTTTTAAGAATTTGTCTTAAAATTTGATGGGTCCCAATTTATGTATGCATTATATAAATTAGTATTAGTATTAGTAATACGCAATAAATTATGGCCCAAGTAAATTGCAGAGTTCAGCCCACGACTTAGTCTCTCACGTGTCTTCTAACGTGCCTTATTTACTTCCTTATTTCATGTATTTTCTGTTAAATTTCTTTGTATATAAGTTGAGTTGTATGCTCCTGTTTAAAGTAAGGAAGAAAAGTCTTTGTCCTTTTATGGTATCAGAGCGCCGGCCCTTCTTCTTCCCCTTCACAAATTCTCGTCAATGGCAGGAATACTGTCATTAGCACACTCCAATACTCTCCCAAATTTTCAAATACCACCTGTTGGTGTAAAACTTGACAGAGAAAATTACTCCTTGTGGAAAACAAATGTTATAACAACCCTAGAAACGTTTGATCTTGAAACACACATCCTCGACCCTAAACCACCGCCGGAAACCCTTGCTGTTCCAGCTACAGACACTATTCCTGCTTCGACCGAACCTAATCCCGACTTCAACGCATGGAAGAAACGGGATCGCTACGTTCTTCTATGGTTGAAATCCACACTCTCAGAAAAAGCTCTGGCTCTCGTCGCCTGTTCTACATCATCACAGATGGCATGGCTTACCATTGATCGAACTTTCCGGTCACAAACTCAAGCCCGCCGGATGGCTATGAAGACTCAGTTACAAACCCTCTCAAAGGGATCTCTCTCTATGATGGAGTATATCGAGAAAAAGCGGGCCATCTCAGATTCTTTGGCAGAAAACCTCAAACCAGTCTCTGATGAAGATCTTATTTTTTACATTCTCACAGATTTAGATTCATCATATGGTCCGTTTACTACATCTTTTATGATGAAGACTGAAGATAGCACGGTTGATGACCTCGTGGGTTTACTTTTACATGAGGAGGCACGTCTTGAGCAAGAACATTCTCGCATGTCTACATCTGTTTCAGAATCCAGTGATTCCACAGCATTGGTTGCAAACCGCTACCCACCCAGGTCCTTACCTTCAAAGACTGCCTCTTCTCCTTCCTAAAATCGCAGTCAGGACTCTAGGCGCAGACTTCAATGTCAGTTGTGTTCCAAGCTCGGCCATGAAGCAATCGATTGTTGGCATCGCACAAACCAAACCGCCTATCCTTCCTGACGCCCCCTCCGAAGCGACAGATCAACTATGTTGCATACAACAGCCCTTCAACTGTCGTTGATCCATCTTGGTACTTTGACTCAGGTGCTACCGATCATGCTTCACCAGATCTAAATCGTCTTACTGTTGCCGAAAACTATCAAGGACCAGATAAACTTCAAGTTGGGAATGGTAACAAAATGTCGATTTCTCATATTGGTTCATGTTCCCTTGATCATATTAAGTTGTCAAATGTCCTGATTGTCCCAAATCTTGCCAAACACTTACTTAGTGTTTATAGACTTACCAATGATAATAAAGTATATCTTGAGTTTTGGCCTCATACTTGTCTTGTTAAGAACTTTCAGGGAAAGACCCTTCTCCGCGGGGATGTTAAAGATGGACTCTATCGGCTACCTTCTCTCTCCCATACTCAACCCAAGCTTGCTCTCACCGGTGTCCGCACCACTCTACATGGGTGGCACAAGAGGCTCGCTCACCCACATGAACCGTTATTACGCCGTTTGGTTTCTTCGTTCAAGCTGCCAATCACCTCAAATAAATTCCCAGCAATGTGTGACTCTTGTCCTCTTGGAAAGAGTCATCGTTTCCATCTGTCTAGTTCACATGTTGCTTCAAATAAACCATTTGCATTGATGTACTCTGATGTTTGGGGTCCTTCTCCCCTTTTTTCTATAAATGGACATCGCTATTTTTTGCTTTTTATTGATGATTGCACTAAATATGTTTGGATTTACTTTCTGTCTCAACAATCCCAAGTTCTCCCTACATTTATGCAGTTTCGAAAACTGATAAAAACACAATTTAATTGTGACATCAAATGTATTCAAACCGATTGGGGTGGAGAATTTCGAAATGTCTCCACCTTCCTTCGCACACATGGCATTGACCATCGACTCTCTTGTCCGTACACTCTCGAACAAAACGGGGCCGTTGAACATCGCAATCGCAATATCGTTGAAATAGGCCTCACTCTTCTTGCCCAATCTTCTTTACCTCAGCCATTTTGGGAACACGCTTTTCATACTGCCACATTCCTTCACAACCGCACCATCACTCCTACCCTTGCTTACAAATCCCCATATCAGCTTCTTTACAACCGTGACCATGACTATACTTTTCTAAAAACCTTCGGTTGCCTTTGCTATCCGTTCTTACGACCATACACCCAACATAAATTAGATTTATGTTCCCTTCCTTGTGTTTTTCTAGGCTACAGTACCTCTCACAAGGGCTACATTTGTTACCATAAACCGACCTCTCGCATCTACATTGCTCGTCATGTTCTCTTTAATGAAGATAATTTTCCATATCAACACCACATTATCAACACTCAATCTTCTTCCTCTATACCTGATTCACCCATTTCTCCTCATCTTTTATCTCATGCAGCTTCCATTCTCATCTCTCCACCCTTACAAATCTCTCCTACTCCTTCCTCTACTCCCATTCCTTTCTCTCCCTCTACGCCACCTTCACCTAATCTTCCCCCAACACCCATGCAACCTCCTGCCTCTTCCTCTCCCCATTATCAAACACCTACTATCAGCTCCACTGCCAAAGCCAAACCTGCTGCCCCCTCTTATTTTCGACCCGCTACCACCTCCACTCACTCAATGCTTACCCGTGCTCGTACTCACTCTCTTCAACCCAAACAATTTTTTGTCTCTCTCTCCCCCTCTCCCCAAACCATTGAACCCCGTACCTTCTCTCAAGCTATCAAATATCCCCATTGGCAACTTGCTATGAAAATGGAATATGATGCTCTAATGAGAAATAAGACATGGTCCCTTGTTACCCGTCCTACTAACATCAATTTGGTTGGTTGTAAATGGATTTACAGGATCAAGAGGCGTTCCGATGGTTCCATCGAAAGACACAAGGCTCGATTAGTGGCTCAAGGATTTAGTCAAGAGGAGGGTATTGACTATTTCGAGACCTTTAGTCCGATTATCAAACCGACTGCCGTTCGCTTGGTTCTCTCCATTGCTCTCTCAAAAGGTTGGTGTCTACGCCAACTAGACATTAACAATGCCTTCCTAAACGGTGATCTTTCGGAAGAATTTTATATGGCTCAACCTCGTGGCTTTGAAGACAAGTCCAAACCTCATCATGTTTGTCGGTTACACAAAGCTTTATATGGCTTAAAACAAGCCCCACGGGCATGGTTCGCCAAGCTTAAACAATTATTGGTCACAAATGGGTTTAGAGCATGCCAATCCGACACCTCCTTATTTGTCCACCACTCCGCAACTGTCACCATTTACATGCTGGTATACGTCGATGACGTAATAATCACGGGCAATGATGCGTCTATTGTGGCAAATTTTATTTGGAAACTTGATGCCACCTTTTCTCTACGTGACCTTGGCACACTGCATTACTTTTTAGGTCTTCATATCAAGAGCTCCGCAACAGGCCTTACTCTGTCTCAAACCCAATATATTCAGGAAGTCATAAAACGAGCCGATATGGCCTCTTCCTAATATGATTCTACTCCTGCTGATCCGGCTCTCAAATTACATCGTCTTGGTGACCCGTTTCCCAAACCCACAAAATACCGACAGATTGTTGGATCTCTCCAATATGCCACTATCACCCGACCCGATATTTCATTTGCAGTTAACCGAGTTTGTCAATACATGCATGCACCCACAACTCTTCATTGGCAAGTTGTAAAACGCATTCTTCGATACCTCAATGGAACTCTTTCTCATTGCCTTCATTTTTCACCCACCACCTCGTCATCTTTACTTGCTTATTCGGATGCAGGGTGGATGTCCGACTCGGATGATAGTCGTTCCCAATATGGGTTTGCTATTTTTCATGGATCGAATCTTATAAGTTGGA
Source organism: Lactuca serriola (assembly GCF_051521515.1). Taxonomy (NCBI): domain Eukaryota; kingdom Viridiplantae; phylum Streptophyta; class Magnoliopsida; order Asterales; family Asteraceae; genus Lactuca; species Lactuca serriola. Next base: position 37,925,497 of record NC_136410.1, read on the forward strand.
CATCGCGCAAACAAAAAGTGGTTGCTCGTTCGAGTACGGAAGCAGAATATCGGTCTCTTGCCTATACAAGTGCATAATTATTATGGCTTAAACAACTTATCTCTGACTTACGTGCTCCCATCAACAATCCTCCTATGTTGCTGTGTGACAATCCAGGAGCTATTTTTTTAACCAAGAACCCAGTTATAAGCACTCGTTCGAAACATATAGCCTTGGATTTCCACTTTGTCCGTGAACAAGTTGAAGATGGTCTTCTCAAAGTCAGCCCTGTTTCTTCTCTAGACCAGCTTGCGGATATCTTTACTAAACCACTTGGAAAATCACGAGTTGCTCATCTTCGTTCCAAGCTTCAAGTCCGACCCGCCCTTGAGCTTGCCCAGGGGTAATATGCAATAAATTATGGCCCAAGTAAATTGAAGAGTTCAGCCCACGACTTAGTCTCTCACGTGTCTTCTAATGTGCTGTATGCTCCTATTTAAAGTAAGGAAGAAAAGTCTTTGTCCTTTTAATTAGTATATATATATATATATATATATATATATAGAGAGAGAGAGAGAGGGGGGAGAAAGAGAGAGAGAGAACATCATTTTTGGTCCCTGTGCTTTTCCTAGATCTAAAGTTTAGTCCCTAAGTTTAAAAAACTTCACAAATGGTCTCTGTGCTTTCAAAACTTTTGATGTTTGGTCCTTATTAATGACACTATTAAGTTTTATCCATTAACTGAAGGACATTTTTGTCATTTAACTACTACAATGACTATTTATGAATTTTTGTTACTCAATATATATATATATATATATATATATATATATATAATATTTAATATACAAAGGGTCTCTCTCTCTCTCTATCTGTGTCTTTTTCTCAGAAGCTAGACAATATTGACTAAAATCAAATGCCCCTGATTTCTCTTCCTCCCACGAACTAATAAGGTTCCAAATACTGATCATGGAAACAAAGATATTAAGGTTTTGTAACATAAAGATTATTGATTACAGTCATCCGAGAACCAGATGCGAGAACTAAAGAGAAGAAAATGAGTAAAGAAATCGTCTTTCTTTAATTTCTACAACAAAGTGAAATCCTCCCCTATTCGTTGACCTTTTTTCTTCTTCACCTTCAAAAGTCCATCCGTAGCTGCTTGTACATGTATCGCTTGTAAATGAGAGATTCTCATCTCCTATTAGACGCCTGGAAGTGAATCGATTTATGATGTTGTTTCATCTTCTACTGCGCTTAAATTGACTTCAAGGTTCTGATTCTCGATGAGAAGCGTTTCTTCCATAGTGTAGCATCCCAATAATACAGTCTAAAAATTTTGTTTTAATTTAATAATAAAACCATAGTCATCAAACATCATATATAAATCATAACCAGTGTATCTCAAAAATATCATAACAATTGTCAAAATATCCGAGTATAAACATCCCATGCTAAACAGATGGTGTGTGCACTGCAATCTTCCCGAGCTCCCCTTTTGAAATCTGAGTACCTGAAACTGTAAGCATGAAGCTTAGTGAGCTCTCCCAAACTACCACATACCATACAATAACATATAAAGCACATACTAGACCTTGCCCACTGCATATGACCGAAGTCCGGACTAACTGGGGCCTTGCCCCCAGCATCGAACCGAAGTTCGGACTAACTTGGGGCCTTGACCACTGCATCGGACCGAAGTCCGGAAACTGCATCGGACCAAAGTTCGGACTAACTGGGGCCTTGCCCACTGCATTAGAACGAAGTCCGGAAACTGCATCGGATCGAAGTCTGGACTAATAGGGGCCTTGCATCCTACATCGGACCGAAGTCCGTGTAACATCCCAAGTTCCAGAGCAAGAGATCGGGGGTGTTGAGTGTTAATGGAGGTCTAGACTCGACGAGTTTGAAAGGTAACTCGGCGAGTCGAGTCGCGAGTGGATCGCGTGAATAAGTGACCCGACTCGGCGAGTCGGGGCTGGAATATGAAACCCTATTTTCAGGGTTTCCACCTTATTTAAAGAATGATATGCCTTCATTTCAGCCTCTATCTTCCCTGAGTGTTCCAAATAAAACCCTAAATCGTGCGAGGCTCCATTGTTAAGAAGATTGAAGCTTGGAAGGAGAAATTTGTGAAGAGAAGCTGGATGAAATTGAGGATAGCATCAAGAGGGCTTGTGGATCTGAAGTCTACATCAGTTTAGACTCATCTTTGGGGTAAGAAGCCACTGCCTTAAGCCTTTTTCCTTATTGTCATCCATGGTGGTTGTTTTGGGGCTTCTTTAGCTTGGTTTCGATCTATTTCGGGTTTAGAGGTTAGATCTGAAGTTGCAACTTCAGATCTAGGTTGTATTGGAGCCATAAGGGCAGAAAGCATCAGTCTTTGGGCTTGTTTGAGAGTGCCTTTGTCCCAAAACCTTCTTGTAGCTTGGTTGGAGCTTGTTGAGCCTTGCATGCACGTAAAGTTGGAAACTTTATGTGTGATATGACCCTAGGAGTCCATATCTATGTATTGGAAGCAATGGAATGGCCTGTGATCATCTGAATGGAGATGTCACGTGGGGAATCGACGAGTTGGAAGAACAACTCGGCGAGTCTGTTGAAGATTGACTTGGACTCGGCGAGTTTGTTCTTGGACTCGGTGAGTATGATCGTGGAATCCTAACCCTTTCTGGTTGAGCCGTGTCTCGGTGAGTTGAGGGACAACTCGGTGTGTTGAGCAGGATGCGACTCGAAGATTTTTGGACTCGGCGAGTCTTGAGGTGACTGGGCGAGTTGAGTCGTGATTGGGAGTTTCTGAGTATAGGGACTCAACAAGTCAATGGGTGACTCGACGAGTAGGGTCAACCAGGAAGGTTGACTTTGACTGCGGACTTTAACTTAGACCAAGGGTTGACCAGTTTGACTTCCAAGGGTAGTTTGGTAATTATTGGTGTTTATTGGTTTTGGTTATTTGGTAATGATCGGTGGTGGAGTTCGTGCTGGTGGTCGGAGCAGCGTGGTCTTATTTCTTCAAGTCGACAGTTGCAAGTGAGTTACCCTCACTATATCAACAGGGTCTAAGGCACCAAGTCCGACCCTTTATCGGATGGAAATCCGGGTAGTAGTTGTTATGTTATTGCTTTGCTATGACTGCATCCTGGTAGTTAGGATGGTATATGTTACAGACCTGGTTAAGGTCGGTATCCTGGTATATAAGATGATGTTATGCTAGTGACTGTTTACGTCGGTATCATGGTTAGGATGTTGCTATGCTATGTGATATGCTGGATCTGTTTGATTAGTTATGAGATGTTATATGATTATATGTTTATGTGCACATGGTTGTTGGACTGGGTTGGGTTGAGGCAGGTCCTGCTTTGTGTTGTAGGCCAATATACCTAGGGCGGACCGGTTAGGCCGAAGGCCCGGCAAGCGGTCCGGATAGGCTGAAGGCCCCAAGAGGGTGGACCAGACGTGCCGAGGCTTAGAGAGTGGACCGGACAAACTGAAGGCCTGGTGCAGGCGGACCAGCCATACTGTAGACTCGGAGAGAGAGTAGACCGGATGGACTGAAGGCCTAGTGTGGTGCAGGCGGATCAGTCACATTGTAGACTCGATATGCATGGTTGTTCTGTTTATGATATGATATGTGTATGGTTTTGTGGTTGGTATCTTGGGGGTAACTCACTAAGCTTTCGGGCTTACAGTTTCAGTGTATTGTTTTAGGTACTTCGGGAGACCATGGCAAGGCGAAGGCGTGATCTTACCGCTCCTCATGTTTATGATTTTTATGATATGGTTCTGGGAGATACTCTTATGTTTAAACTATTTTGAAAACAAGTGTATGAACTTAATGGTTTTTAAATGAATTAAAATGTTTTATTTTGGCTCGGATTTTATGGGTGTTACAAGTTGGTATCAGAGCCTTGGTTTGAGTGAATTGGAGGAACATTTGTGTGAATCCAGTCTCAAATCAAGGAGGGATTTTCAAAATGGTTTTCAAAAGGTTTTTCGAAATAAGTAAAGGAGGACGCAGAGGGTACGATCAGCTGGAGCCAGTAAGTAGACCCCAAAATACCATACAAGTTGTTTGATTATGTGATTTGTTAGAACATCATGCTAGTACTAGGCTAGGGATCTTCAGGAATTGCATGATAGAATTGCCTGATTATATGATGCCTGATAGCCTAGGTTTTCCTTTGTATGAAATTGACATCATTACTGTAGTTATTTAGTGTATGCATCATGGTTATACATAATTAAGATCTTATAGCCTGAGAATGTTTGATTTGGCCTTATGTTCTGTTCTTGTATGATTGGGAGCTTAGGGTAGGATTGGATATTCTAAAGTCTATAGGGTCCAGCGTTATGTATGACTAGCATACACTAGTGTTGCAGGGTTGGTGGAAGTTTCATGGATGGGAGGGTTGCATGAGACCGGTGGGTCGGTTATGGGACAGTGGTGCTCCTCTAGGAGTCGAGTGTTCGTTATGTATATGCTATTGTTAGGGTGTTGTGGTGACACTTGATACAAATATGGGTAGGTGTGGAATGTAGTATGGGCCCGTACTACTGAAATCACAGGGCCCATACGCGTATCAAGGAAGTCACAACCCCTAGGGTTTTGTGGGGAGCTAGTTCAAGATTATTATGAGGAATGCCTAATATTCTTGTGGCATATTTTTCAGTATGGCGATTACAAGACGTCTTGGGGCAGGATCCGGTTCAGGATCAGGATCAGGAGAGGGTGGTCAGGATGGACCAGTACTACCCGAGGTCATTGTTCAGATGAGTACGGATGAGTTAGATGATAGGATTCGTGAGATCCTGCATGATGAGGTTGTTGCTATGCTCCGGGCTAAGTTTCTAAAGATGTTTGAGTCAATTAAGACCACCATGGTTGAGTACTTTGATGAGCGTTATGCAGCTCTTGCGGAGGCGGCTGCCGCGGCAGCTACAGTGGTTGTATCAGTGGCAGGGGGAGGAACCGGTTGAGGTTTTCAATATCGGGACTTCGATAATACGAAGCCTCCTACTTTCGATGGAGTTCAGGATCCGATCGTTACTATGAGATGGTTGTCAAATGTGGAGGGTTGTTTCTTCACGTGTTCATGCCCTGCGGATCAGAAGGTGAGGTGTGCTCTGAACATTTTGAGGCTTGGGGCGAAGGATTGGTGGAGGTTGACCACGGGATCTTATTCGGATGCGCAGCGGGCTGCGATTTCTTGGGATCAGTTTCGGGAGATGTTCAGTACCCGTTATGTTCCGCGAGTTGAGAGAGAGAGGTTGGATCAAGAGTTCTTGGAGCTGAAGCAGGATTTAGAGACGGTGACGGAGATCACCAGAATGTTCACTGGGAGGGAGATGTTTTGCCTTGTGTTTGCTTCGGAGCAGGCTCAGATGTCCCGATATCTGAGTATGCTCAAGAGGGATATCAGGCAGTTTGTGTCTACACAGAGGTGCGAGACTTTGCTGGAGTTGCAGGAGGCTGCTCGGCGGAGTGAGTTGGAGATTGAGTTACAGTTGCGAGAACAGAGGCAGGCCCCAGTGCAGTCGCAGCCGGCGCCGAAACGGTCCAAGACCGTTGATTCCAGGTTGGGAGGTCAGGGTAGCCACACTTGTGAGAAGTGTGGGAAGGGTCATATCGGAGTTTGTAGGTCTAGTGGTGCGTGCCGCAAGTGTGGGAGAGAGGGGCATTATGCGAGGGATTGCCGTCAGTCAGCCCCGATTCAGAATTTGAGGATTTGTTATCATTGCCATCAGGTTGGCCACTTGAGGTCCAACTGTCCACAGCTTGTCTCCAGACCGGCGTAGGTTCCACCATCGACCACTTTGAGGACTATTGGCGGGGGCCAGGGCGGAGCGGAGCCTCCGAGGGCTCATGGTCGAGCTTTTCAGCTTACTGCCGAGGAGGTCAGGGCAGAGCCAGATGCAGTTGCGGGTATGTTTCCATTTTGTTATCTTGTTATCTTGTGGTTATTATGGAGTATTGTATATCTTCTAGTCTTATTCGCATGATTCATAGTATTGTGTTTGTTTGTGTTTTCGCCTGGTTTATCGTATGATTGAGGGTTTTGGTATTGGGAGTCGTAGTTGGTTAACATCCAGGAGGATGGTTGGTGGGGAACTAGGCTTTTCGGTATGGATGTCGGGTATAGCAATTACGTTTTGAGAAGTGTTTAACGGAGAGTCGAACTCCCTTAGAGTTCGTGATGTGCGATGCCGGGAAGTGATTTTGTGGAGGTTGCTCGTGTAGAGGGAATCAGTTCATTGATAAGGGGAACATGTGAGTAGGGTTATTTAAGTAATGCCGGCTAGGTCACCGGTGGTTGGAAGTCAGTGCTCTAAGTGCGGAGAATTGGAAAACTCTTAGGAGGATCGATAAGCGTTAGAGTTTGATTAGCTGTTTAGGATCCAGCAGTGTTTCAGACAGCCAAGAGTGTGGGCTGATATGAGTAAGTGACAAACCGATGGGGCGGAGTTCAGACCAAGGATTTCGGTTAGGGTGATTGGTTGTTGTGAGGCCTAGGATTAGGCATGGATCTGGGTATATGGAATGGAGTTAGAGTTCGGAACCCCTAAAGGGCTAGAACAGTATGTATGGAAGAGATTCCCAGGAGGAATAGTTCGGGATGATGTATGATAGTATGAGAGGTCTGGAGAGACTGGAGGCCGGTGGGCGTATCAGTTAGGTCGAAGGCTCAGAGAACGGTTCAGACAGGCTGAAGGCGCTGGAGGGCGATCCAGACATGCTGAAGGTTCGGAGAGTGGTCCAGATTAGTTGAAGGCTTGGCAAGGCGGTCTAGTCTTGTTGAAGACTCTGTAAGTGTTGATAGATTTGTATGCGGAAAGTGATTTGAGTATGCTGCTATGCAGTAGCAAGCAGCGGTTTTGGCCCCGGATACTAATCATGTTAGTGGAAGGTTGTGCATGGACCCGAGAGTCCTTGCGAGCAGATTCAGAGCATATGTGATGCATGGAGTAGCGGTTACTCTACAAGTGACAGTGTAGAGTGGGGTGTGAGCACCGTGACACTTGTCTGAAGTGGCAAGGTTGGCGAGTAGATTTCCTTGGATAAGGAAAGGGAAAGGTATGTAACTCTGGGAGGGAGTGTTGGTTCACGGAAGTGAAAGCAGTAGTGAGAATGAATGATTGATAGTATTTTACTTATGGTTGTTGAGCACTGTGATTGTGCCAGTGGTATGGAAGCACATCCGGATTAGGTGTCTGTTGAGGTTGCGGAAGAATTTTCGGTGGTATAGAACTAGAGGAGTTCGGAAGGGATGCAAGGATGGAGCCTTGGATTTCCGGTATGGTTGTGATCAGGAGGTTATGTATGTAGCGGTAATTCATCCTGGGGATGTTTGGAGGTATCGTCAGTATGTCGGGTTTTTCCCAGCCCGAGGATGTTAGAGCAGGTTCAGCACGTGTATGTGATTGCAGAGGAGAGCTCATGGGAGTTGCTCAGGAGCTGAAGGATGTGTCATCCTGTCAGCACGGAAGGAAAAGAGTTGGATACGAAAAAGAAGCGGGATAAGTCCTAGCAGTAAATTCGATAAGTAATGAAAAGCGAGTAAAGGGATAACAGTTGGTACCGGGCCAGGACCCGGTGGTTCATGGTGATATCTAGTTTTGCAAGATACAAGTGATTGTGTGATTTGGGAAGGATGGTAGTATCATCGGGTGATCATTGGTTGATAAGTGTTGTTATCAAGGAAGAAGTCGGTGGCCGGCTTGAAGCAGTTTGTTGTGACTCTGTGAGAAAGAGTTGGACTTTATAGGGGATTGGTAGCAGTGTTTGGAGGAACCTGAGTCGGTTGATACCGGGAGATGCGTTGTGGGAATGGTATTTGGAATTGTGTGCTGTAGCAGGCTTCAAGGACGAAGACTAATTTAAGTGGGGGAGAATTGTAACATCCCAAGTTCCAGAGCAAGAGATCGGGGGTGTTGAGTGTTAATGGAGGTCTAGACTCGGCGAGTTAGAAAGGTAACTCGGTGAGTCGAGTTGCGAGTGGATCGCGTGAATAAGTGACCCGACTCGGCGAGTCGAGGCTAGACTCGGCGAGTCGGTGCTCGAATATGAAACCCTATTTTCAAGGTGTGCACCCTATTTAAAGAATGATATGCCTTCATTTCAGCCTCTATCTTCCCTGAGTGTTCTAGAGAAAACCCTAAATCGTGAGAGGCTCCATTGTTGAGAAGATTGAAGCTTGGAAGGAGAAATTTGTGAAGAGAACTTGGAGGAAATTGAGGATAGCATCAAGAGGGCTTGTGGATCTGAAGTCTACATCAGTTTAGACTCATCTTTGGGGTAAGAAGCCACTGCCTTAAGTCGTTTTCCTTATTGTCATCCATGGTGGTTGTTTTGGGGCTTCTTTAGCTTGGATTGGATCTATTTCGGGTTTAGAGGTTAGATCTGAAGTTGCAACTTCAGATCTAGGTTGTATTGGAGCCATAAAGGCAGAAAGCATCAGTCTTTGGGCTTGTTTGAGAGTGCCTTTGTCCCAAAACCTTCTTGTAGCTTGGTTGGAGCTTGTTAAGCCTTGCATGCACGTAAAGTTGGAAACTTTATGTGTGATCTGGCCCTAGGAGTCCATATCTATGTATTGGAAGCAATGGAATGGCCTGTGATCGTCTGAATGGAGATGTCACATGGGGACTCGACGAGTTGGAAGAACAACTCGGCGAGTCTGTTGAAGATTGCCTTGGACTCGGCGAGACTGATCGTGGAATCCTAACCTTTTCTGGTTGAGCCGTGTCTCGGTGAGTTGAGGGACAACTCGGTGTGTTGAGCAGGATGCGACTCGAAGATTGTTGGACTCGACGAGTCTTGGGGTGACTCGGCAAGTTGAGTCGTGATTGGGAGTTTCTGAGTATAGGGACTCGACGAGTCAACGGGTGACTCAGTGAGTAGGGTCAACCAGGAAGGTTGACTTTGACTTTGACCAAGACTTGACCAGTTTGACTTCCAAGGGTAGTTTGGTAATTATTGGTGTTTATTGGTTTTGGTTATTTGGTAATGATCGGTGGTGGAGTTCGTGCTGGTGGTCGGAGTAGCGTGGTCTTATTTCTTCAAGTCGGCAGTTGCAGGTGAGTTATCCTCACTATATCAATAGGGTCTAAGGCACCAAGGCCGGCCCTTTATCGGATGGAAATCTGGGTAGTAGTTGTTATGTTATTGCTTTGCTATGACTGCATCCTGGTAGTTAGGATGGTATATGTTACAGACTTGGTTAAGGTCGGTATCCTGGTATATAGGATGATGTTATGCTAGTGACTGTTTACGTCTGTATCATGGTTAGGATGTTGTTATGCTATGTGATGTGCTGGATCTGTTTGATTAGTTGTGAGATGTTATATGATTATATGTTTATGTGCACATGGTTGTTGGACTGGGTTGGGTTGAGGCATGTCCTGCTTTGTGTTGTAGGCCAATATACCCAGGGCGGACCGGTTAGGCCGAAGGCCCGGCGAGCGGTCCGGATAGGCTGAAGGCCCCAAGAGGGTGGACCAGACGTGCCGAGGCTCGGAGAGTGGAACAGACAGACTGAAGGCCCGGTGCGGGCGGACCAGTCATACTATAGACTCGGAGAGAGAGTGGATCGGGTGCACTGAAGGCCTGGTGCAGGCGGACCAATCACACTCTAGACTCGATATGCATGGTTGTTCTGTTTATGATATGATATGTGTATGGTTTTGTGGTTGGTATCTTGGGGGTAACTCACTAAGCTTTCGGGCTTACAATTTCAGTGTATTGTTTTAGGTACTTCGGGAGACCGTGGCAAGGCGAAGGCGTGATCGTACCGCTCCTCATGTTTATGATTTTTATGATATGGTTCTGGGAGATATTCTGATTTTTAAACTATTTTGAAAAAAGTGTATGAACTTAATGGTTTTTAAATGAATTAAAATGTTTTATTTTAGCTCGAATTTTATGGGTGTTACATCCAGACTAACTGAACATAGCATAACATAATCATAGCATATTACATAAACACATATACTACATATTGCCTCGGACCGCAGTCCAGACTAACTAACACATAAACATGCCTGAATCACAAAGACATCAAGCATACCGAACTACTGCATCGGACCAAAGTCCGGAACTATTGTTGTCTAAATGGGCCGAAATTATGGTCGTAGACCCTTTCCTACTGGAAGGAAAACTCACCTCACATGCTAAAGTCCCGCTGACAAAACCATAGCTGCTCGATGACAGATTCCCGTTCTGTCAATATCAAATAGCACCCAATTAATAATTGGGTTCCAACTCATAACCATAAGTCCATACTTGGGGTAAAAGACTACTCTACCCTTAACTTGGCTTGGTTCAAGCCCAAGGCCCAATCCAAAGGCCCAAAAGTCCAACCATGGCTTAAAGCCCAACATATGGCCCAATTTTCCAAAGTGAACCAAACCTCTACATGGACTTCCCTTAAGGCCCAATTGTTCAGTTCAGTCCAACATGTCTCATTCTAAGGGCCCAATATCATACAACCATCTAGGTCCAAACTATGGCCCATCTATAGCCTAATTTTCCAAATTAGGCCCAACCCTCACATATGGGCCTTACCCTAAAGCCCATCTAAATGTTCTAGTCCATTTGCTTGCTCTTGAATGGTCCATTATTATCTCAAACCAATACCCAATAGGAAGGCCCAACTCAAAGTCCAAGTGAAGTTAAGGTTTCACATAAAATGATGATTTGGGTTAAGTTTCCTACTTAACCCATTAAGGACTTAATCCACTAAGTACTTAATCCATTAAGTCCAATATTGCTTAGATTAATCATTTCGAACTATTAAATAATTCCCGTGTGTGTGTTCCGATTAATTCTCAAAATTAGGGTTTTATTGGGCCTATTAGACCCACTAGAATATCATTAAGCCCATTAGGGTTAATTGGGCCCATTATGGATTACAAGGCCCATTAGGGTTTCAAGCACCCTAAACGAATCAAACTCAATGAGGTAAGCACACCGCCACCCGACACGGCGGCCGGTGGTGGCAGGGGGCGGCAGCCACCTGCCGCCACCCCCCAAGGTGCTGGTTTTCAATTTCTTTCCATTATTCTATTTTTGTTTTACAATTTACAATGAAAATACCAAAGCAAAACACACTAACTACGCTAAACATACACACACATAACCACCTTGTGGTGGTCGGAGGTGGCACATGGTGGCAGCCACCACCTCACGGTGGTGGTGGTAGCTAATCCCGACTTTCTGGCTAGACAAAACTCCCCATACATAAACTAACACACACACCACACGAGATAACACACACTAAATTGGAATGACACACTCACACAATCTCACAACCACCACCACGGCGGTTGGTGGCGACATGACACGGCAGGAGGAAGGCGGCAGCAGGTCCTCTTCTTCAACAGTCTCCGACAATGAGGGTGGCGGCTAGGGTTAGCGGTCTTGGTTGGAGAACGGCAGCAGCAGCAACGGCCGAAGATGGCCCCTGCTCAGTCTTCTTTAACGACAACATCAACAACCAAGAGTCACGGGAATGGTGGCGCTTGTAGGCAACGCTGCGGCTCCACAACGCCACAACGGCGGTCGTAGGCTGAGACAGCCACCCAAACGTGAACCAGAAGAAGAAGGAGGAGAGGAACGTCCGAGAGAGTCATCAACCTACCCCTGACGTCGTTTTCGTTAACTAAGGTGATCCTCCGATGCACCTGACATCCCCGATGGCGACGCTGTTGTGGTGTTTGGACGGCAAAGGAGCGGCTGCAGTGAGCTCGGCAGCCCACTGCCCTAACGACCAAGGCAGCCTTCATTTGTAACCATGTTGGCATCACTCGGAACTCGTAAGGACGGAATACAAAAAGAACTCGGGTGACTCGCGACTTCGGTGATGGCTAGGAAGTAGCGGCGACCGGTGGTGAGGGTGATCTAAAGGGTGGTGCGGCGTCGATAGTAGATGAAAGGAAAAGTGACGGCTGCATTTGGTCCTTAGGGTTAGGGTTTGTTTAACCTTTATACCCGACTCCACTCAATACTTTTCCATAATGGCAATAACAGTCCCTCCATGCCCCTTTTTATTCAAATGTAATCCAAAAGTTACCATTTTAACCCCTGCCTACAAAACTCTTTACAAATTAAATTTGAATTTTACCAACAGCCCCCTTACTTCATAAAATCTCTTCAAATTAAGCCCCAACAATTACCAGTTAGTCCCTGCCTTGCATAATACTTACCAATTAAATTTGTATCTTACACTTTTAACCCCAGACTTCTATAATTCCTCACAAATTAGTCTGGGACTTACATTTATTAATTTCTTTAAATAAACGGGGCGTTACACATGGGACCATGAGATTTTGGGGAAAAGAAATCTAAAAGATTGGAATTGTTAAATATCATATTTCATAAATGAATACTTTTGATTTAAGTTTCTAATCGGTAAATAAACATTTCACCCTGGAAAGTTTGTTCAATGTAGAAGAAATTAATAAGAGCACATTAATGTATGTAGAGTCAGAATTCATGAAGTAGAAATAAAATTATTGAACATTTGAAATATGACCCCTAATTTCAATAGATGGTGAGTTGGATAATATGCTTGTTCTTTGAATTGGCAACATTAATTGCAATGACGATGACAATCAGAACCCGATGCACAGGACTAAAATGCCCCTACATACTAGCTTCATTCGGCCTCAATCCATGAGACTTTGAGCGGATTGGAATCACCAACTGTCGGGTGGTGGGCTACAAATTCATCATCTTTATCATCTTTCAATTGCTAAAACTGGGTAGGCATCACTTGGAATTTCTCTTCTGGTAGGATCTGTGTGTGGCTTCCAATCTTCTTTCAGGGTATATACTTGTTGGATTAGGTTTCTAAGCCCATAACTATAATTGATATAAACTTGAATTGATAGTATCACAGTCCTTTTGGGTTCCCTTAAAACATGACAATTGAATATGATGACTGTTAGAGAGAGAAGAATGATTTGTTCATTTATTAATTGGTTAATAAATTAATTAGAAATCAAAATAAATTACTTATTAATGTATTATGGAGATAATATATTACTTATAAATCATATTTTTTAATTAATAATTAATCAGAAATTATTTGGATTAATTTTGGGATTAATTGGATTAATTAAAAGTAGAGTGACTAAAGGTGAAAATGCTCAATAGTTGAGCATTTGACAATTCTAGAAGCTCCCCAAAGAGGGGGGGGGGAATGAAATCGAGAGTGTACCTAGGGTTTCCTTGGGCTGTAAGGGTGCCTTGGATGTCTTAGGGAGGAAGTTAAGCAGTTATGGTAATCTTGGATATACCTGCCTTATCCAACATCTTCCTAACTCCTATATAAACCCTACTTATGGTAGAATTTCTGCCATGACTTCTTTCTAAGTGCCTTGGACGAAATTTTGGTCCCTTCCCTCTTTTTCTCTATAGATTTCCTTGGTTTTTAGGGTTTGTTTGTGAACCATTAGAGGCACGACACTTATGACGCTTGCTACCAAAGATTTTTCAAGTAAGGATTCAAGATTGTTTACAATAATAATCTTAAAGGTATGTTTACTATCTTATTTCATGAATTTCGAAAAATAGTATATGCCTTTTAGGTTTTATCTATTGATGTTCAATACTTGTATGTTTAATTATAGATCCAAAGCAAATTAGGGTTACATGCACACATAGGATTGTTTGTTATGCTCAAAACCTATCAGTGGTATCAGAGACTAGATTTGTTTTCTATTGAATTTGATGCAATTGGTTGAATTTGATCAATTAGGGTTTATGGAAATTAAACCCTTTGGGTTTGGAATTTTTTGTAGTTAGGGTTTCCAAAATCATAGATTTTGAATTTTTTGGAAAGGGTTCTAACCCTTTCCCTTGTCCCTTAAGATTCGAAAATTAGAGTTTCCTAACCCTATGGATTTTTGAAATATGGCAAGGATTTAATCCTTGCCTTCCTCCCTAAGATTTGCCAAATTTTGGAAATTAAGGTTATGGTATGGATTTCTTAATTCTGGCAATTATCTCTTTATTTGATTAACTAGATAATTGCAAGATTTTGTTTGATCCCTTCCATATTTTCGAAAATTGATTTAATAAATTAATTAAATGTTTAATTAATAAACAATTATTAAATCATTGGTTTAATTTTAAATTTAAATTAAATTATGTTGACTAATTTAATGGATAATCCTAAAATTGATTTAATAAATTAATTAAATGTTTAACTAATAAACAATTATTAAATCATTTGGTTTAATTTTAAATTTAAATTGAAATTGTTTTAATTTTTGAAATTTAGTAATTAAACCTAGTATTTTGAAATGTTTAAAATACACCTTATATTATATATAAAATTAAATGTTTAGTATTTACTATACGTATAAGAAAAGTCAGTCGAATCGCTAGTACACCTCATTTACGAAGCCATACTATAAGGGCAGTTCAAGGAAGCGACCTATAAAATGACCATCATTGGGTATCCATTCTTACCAACCGCTCTCTTGTATGGTGGATGATCGTTAGCCGAACGAGTTCGATAGGACAAAATTAAATCTCATTAATAAGTATAATGAGATAAAAAGTGACTAAACTATTTTCTAAAATCTCACTCTTAGTTACTTTAGGAAAAATGCGAATTTGATACTAATCCATGAAATTGCACATTGCACTTTATATAAGTCGTTAGTGGCACGCTAATATGGACTAATAAAGGGTGGCAATGTGTAACACCAACTCCTAGTACGTATTTTATTCAAGAAAACTTCATGTTTTACTCTGGGACTCGACAAGTTGGAGGCCCAACTCATCGAGTAGACTCGTCACTCATCGGGGGTTTAAGTGACCTAATCAACGAGTCGGAAGACCGACTCGACGTGTAGGAGCTGTCTGAGTGAAACCCTAAATTTGAGGGTTTGCACCCTATTTAAACACTTTATGAGGACTCCATCCCAGCCTCCATCATCTCCAAACCCTGTCCACGAAACCCTAGTCAACTTTTAAGTGTTCTTGAACTATTTTGTACCATTCTTGTGATTTGAAGTTTGAAGAAGGAAGGAAAGACTTGGAGATTCATGAGGAAGTCTGTAGATCCAGTGATTTGGTTGCATTTCCAGCTTGTTTGAGGTAAAAAGCTCCTACCTTGACTTCTTACTTGTTAGATCTACTCTAGGGCTTGGATTTTGGCATCTTTGGGGCATTTCTAAGCCATTTTCAGGTTGTAGGGTGTAATGTAGAGAAATGGCTTCTGATCTTGAACCTTGGAGGGTTCTCATGGCATAAAGGTGCCAACTTTATGGCCATGAGAGCCCCATGCATCTTGTAGACCTCATTTTTGGATCTTTTGAGCTTAAAGACCCATGCATGGACATAAAGTTCGTGACTTTACGTGTTATATCAACCATATGAGGTCAGATCTACCCTTTGGATGAGATGACCTCAAAAATCGAGTTTATGGACATGGACTTTAGGGGACTCTGTGACTCGTTCTTGGGACTCGGCGAGTTGTGTATTGATTCCCCGACCTTTTATGTTTTTGAGGAATCTGGGTGAGTCTAGAAGGGGACTCAACAATAACGAGCGTGATTATGGACCTGGGAATCATGGGACTCAGCGAGTGTATGAGCAAACTCGGTGAGTCCAAGGCAATCTCCCAACCCATGAAGACGGACTCGGCGAGTTGTTCATATAACTCGGCGAGTCATAGACTGAACACATTCATATGATGAAGATGAACTCGACGAGTTCAAGGATGAACTCAGCATGTCGGTTGAAGATGGTCCCGATATTATGGTTGAAGGAGAACTCGTCAAGCTCTTGCTAGACTCGACGAGTAGAGTCGGGGCTTGTATCATTTTGATAGAATAGGGACTCGGCGAGTTGGTGGACCAACCCGACGAGTCAAGTCAACCGGAGGTTGGCTTTGACCAAAGTTGACTTTGACCTGGACTTTAGTTGACCCTCGTAGGGGTTGTGAGTACGAACTGATAACTTAAAAGAGTTGTCGTATAGGGACTGAGGTGTCAAGGAGAGTCAATTTTCACATCAAGGACAGTGCAGACACTATGCAACATTGAGGTGAGTTACCTTCCAGTCGAAGTGGATCTAAGGTACCAAGGCCGACCAACTAGTAGTTGTTTAGTGGAGACAATTGTTTTAGTGATAATTGTCTGGTTTGCTATTATCTGATATGTTTATATGCCAGCATGATTATGGCATGATATTATATGCTAGTAGTAGGGGGTGAAATAGTCCCTGTTTCCGGTTAAGATAAACTGGAGGGTAGGTCGGCACCCCAGAATAGCCTGACATGGGTAGGTTAGCAACCCATAACAGCTTGACATGGGTAGGTCAGCACCACAGAATGGCTTGACATGGGTAAATCGGGCACCCCAGAACTGCCCGACAATATGTATGTTGTTTGGTATGTGGTATGATGGGGGAACTCACTAAGATTTGTGCTTACAGTTTCAGTTTTGGTTTCAGGTACCTCTTCGTCCAAGGGGAAGGAGCCGACGGTGTAGCAACGCATCACACACATGATTTCCACATTGAGTTTTCTGGGATTGTACTATGATATTTTACCAATTAATTTTTATGGTGTTCGAGACTTGCAATTTTTGAATTAGTGTTGGAACAATTCTACTTATGTTTTCTGTGAGATATTTCTGAAGTAATATAATTAAAAAAAAAATTGGGTCTCGATTTTGGGATGTTACATAATGGTTGTCTAATAAATTATCATTGATTAATGGAGCGCGTGTGGCTAACCGGCACATTGATTAGACGATAAATGTCATCGAGAGAACCAAGCTAATTTGCATGGTTATTTACATCTCGTTTGTGATCCTCGGCATCCCAGTCATAAAGTGAGAGCATAATCGAGATTAAACATGTCAGTGAATAGTTCAATGAATCTCAAAGATATAGGAGTTTTATAAGATTGAAATTGGTAAATGCTTTACCTACCTAAAATAGATTCAAATTTGATTACGACATCCCTCTTCAAAGTTTGAATCGATAATATGGATCCTAGCCTTAATCTGAATTTTTTGGTTAATAATTAAGGATTAAAATCGACTAACTTGAATTCTCTTTTCTCCCATTATAGATGGCGAGTCCAGACAACAATTATCTTCCTCGTCCTTCTGGAAATGTTTTTCCTTCTCTATCTGAAGATGATCTTCCACATGTTGATCAAGGTGAAAGAATGTTCCCTTCTTCAAGCAATAGTAGAACTGGAAATCATGCTTCTACAACTCTTCATCCACTTCCTCCAGTGACTCTCCCTAAGTAATGTCTTCTTCAAGTTTAAAAGTATGAAACTACTTAAGCCCTATTGGCATGTAAACATCAAGTTGGAAAGTCTGTGTGTGCGCATGTTTTGAAAATGAAATCGTACATTGACAGATTGGGGATGTTGGGTGTCGTTTTCCCAAGGGAGCTGGCCATTGACTTGTTTCTAGTTTCACTTCCTGAATCATATAGTCAGTTAATTAAAGACTACTATATGAGGGACCACGACAAGACCCTAATTGATCTGACACATATGTTGATTGTTGTTGAAGCAGAAATGATTAAGAGCATATGTGAAACAAAAGTGTTTGAAGGATCTGTCTCCCAAATTTCCATGGACATTGGCAATGGCAGTCTAGAAAAGGTTTCTCTTCCCAATGGAAAGGGATCGACCAAGGTCAAATTGTTTGACCATATGGTAAAGAGAAAGGCTAATTACGAGATAGTTCCATGTGCTAATCCCAAAGAGTCCATATGTTTTTATTGTCAACTAAAGAGGCATTGGATGCAAAGCTGCCCAAATTACCTGAAAGATCTTAGAGATAGTAAAGTCAATTTGTGTGACTCTACTTCAGGTAAATCCACTATTTAACTCCATTCTTTTATATTAACTTCCTATTCATAGATTCTTAATACATGACATGATAGTCACATTTTGATGTTTTGTAGGATCTAAGAGAAAGGAAGCTTAAGCAAAGTAAGTTGAATCTGATCGTGAGAGATAGATTTCGGTCACATGGTTCGATGATCAGATTTTGAAAGCTATTGTCTGGGAGTTATGATAGACTGCTTAGTAAATATCTAGAAACATAGTTTTCATATATTTGCATTGTAAGGACAAATTTTTTCTGCTGATTATCAATAAAAGTGAAATTTTGGTTTATTTACTTTATATATCCATGCAATGGCATTTACGAAAATTGGTGTTTATATTTCTATTCTTAGCAATGGATTCGATTCTTAGTAATATCTTTTGTGGTAATGTTATAATTGACCAAGTGAAAAGAAATTCTCATCAACCAAGTTTTAGTTAGATAGAAACTAGGAGTCATGCAATTTGAATATGTATGAGAATCTTGTTCATTGAAAAATTATGACTAATTCGTTGATCACATGTTTATGTGAGTCAAGTGAAGGACTAAAGGATCTAGTACACATTGATGTTGACTATTCAGATCCGCCACAAAGGATGATAACTTTATTCGTCATGATTTACTAATGCCTTCAGTAAACATGGTTGTGTTTATAAGATTAAGCAAAATTCTGACACTTTGAAAAGTTTCAAAGAGTAGTGGAACAAATATGAAGAATCTATTAGGTAAAAGGATAAAAGTTTCTCTAATCTGAAAGAAAAGGAGAGTACTTTCATATTTTGTTTTATAATCATCTTAATGATTATGGAACCATGTCACAATTGATCCTATGAGGACATCTTAGTGCATTTGTATGACTAAGAAGAGGAATCAGATATTGGTGAAATGGTTTAATCAAGAGATGAATCATACTTCGTTTCCAATCAAGTTTTAGAGTCATACTCTAGTAACTACAAATCGAATCTTGAATCTTATTCTATACTAAGTAGGTTTATAACATCTCATGAAATGTGGAGTAGTAATGTTTTTTTTTGCTCTGTCACATTTGGAATTGGTAGTTGTGATGTTTTTGGTTAAAACAAAGGATGAATTAAGACCAATTTAATGAAGTGTTTTTCTTGACGAGAATCCACACTAACTTTTGAATATTTGTTTTTTTAAAACTTATATGTCAAGAAGTCAGTGGGAGTCTTATTGATCTTGAAGAGTTTCAAGAGTCAATCAAGAATAAACATTTTAGTTATCACTAGCACGCGACCCGAGGTTGATAACTTATCGTGTTAAGTTGACACATTATTGTTTCTCTGCACCTTCCTGTTGGGTTGGAAATGCTTATGAGTTCTTTGCTTCTCATTTGATTGTAAAAGTCAGAGCACGTTGGTCAATGATGGTACATTGATCAATATGAGTGAGCTTCTTAAACAACATGGAAGCGATGGTGGGCCCTTTTGCTACCAAAAGGCAAGAAATTAAGAATAAGCAAGTTCAGTCCATGAAGGATAAATTTGAATTTGCCATAAACCTTATCTTATGATTGTAGGTGTGAAATGACAAATTCACATGGATAGGAACGCATACACCATAAAATCTGGTGGCAAAAGGTTTCACTTTAATTCATGAAAATGATTATAAGGAAACACTTTCACTGGTAGATTTTAAAGATTTATAAATATCATTAGGGTTAGTGTTTGTGTTAATTGCATTCTCGAATTCGAATATGATTACGTCATCCCTTTTCATAGTTTGAATTGTGAGAAATGGCAAGGAACAGTTTGAACATTCGGGACTTATAGCTATAAGTTCTGAAAAGGTTTAAACATACACATATGCTATATTATGAAAGGTGTATGAGCTTGAGAAATCTGACTGAAGACTTATCGAAGTATTACGTATCAGAAATCTACACTTTAGTAAGAAAATCAATAGTATTGATTTCTAGAAGTCAAGTTGATTTTTCAATACATGTCAAAGCTAGTGGGAGCATAATTGTTATGCTAGTAGGAGCATAATTGTTATGCTTAGTGTTACAAGTCAGCAATACTATTTATAGGAAAAAAAGTTTTCAATTTGCAAGGTGCAAAGTTTGGGAATTGTTTCGCTATAATTGAGACTTAAGGGAGAGGACACTCATACTTCATTTCAAATCTAAAGGTTTAGATTGAAGTTTTAATAAAACTTAGTCATGGACATATATGAATATCATATTGAAAGGATTCAGCATAGGAAATTTGATATATGGAAATATTATAACAAGAGACTGATCAGATATCGGGTCTTTATGTAAGACATTCCCATATGCTTCGGATATAGGATTGATTACATTTTCTATAATATTCACTTGTTCTGATTTTTCCAAATGCCTAGGGCATTGAGAAGGGAAAAGGACTAGGACAGGATGTGGCTAAAGTTGTTAAACAACTGTCAAGAACTATCTAAGGTTTACTGGATATTGGTTGCTTGTGGACAATTTGAAGTATAGTATTAATTTGGACGGACCATATTGACATAATTCTGAATGGAGGAGATTCGTGTTCGGAATTGATGGTCATATAAGAATATGGAAATGTCTCCATAGTGGGAGTTGGTTATTGAAATCTAAATGTGAGTTAGAAAATTTAATGCAAGAAGGATGTTCAAGGAGTGTACTTTGAATTTGAGACTTCGTTTCCATGGAATTGTTTTAGTAACAAATCTCCAATGGAAGGTTTTATAATATCGTTGGCAAAGTCTCTGTGGCTTTTAAGCCTCGACATTACAATTGAACTCTAATATATTCTAGTAATGATTAGAATCAGGAATTGTGAAATAAGCATCATTGGAATAATGTCTTGTCGATATTCTCACAAAGGGAGGACCATTGAGAGACATAGTATGCATGTTATAACATGGCATGATTGATGTTTAATTCAAGTGTTTAGTTGATTACTCAAAACATTATATAATTAATAAAGTCTAGTTAATATGTTGATTAAACAATAAGTGTTTTATTTATATTCAATAGTTTTGAGACCAAAGTTAATTAGGTTATTATTGTGTTTCTCTTTGCATGTTTTACTTCCCGAATAATTGGATTATTCAAACATCCTTAGCCGCTCATACTTTTGGAAGTAAGTAGCGAATTAAGACTGTCATGAATTGAATTGTAGATTGTCTATGGAGATTAGACATAACAATGGTTTGCTACAATGTTTATGAGTACTTGGAAACGGAGATTTTGAGTACTGGATAAACCCACGCTCAAATGATTACTTTCATGGATTTTATCACGAGTAATTTTGAGACGATAATATATTATATTCTTGAAACAGAGATATATGAGTTGTTGTTTACGAGTCAATTGTGCATTGATAATACGTAAACGCGTCAGTAACTTGATGTTATAAAACGTATTGTTGTGTGTTATTTGATGAGTAAATAGTGCAAGCATATAAGTCGAAGTTTATCAGTTCCTTTTGCCCTAACGAGAAAATCAATATATGGTGTTCCCTCGATGATTTGATGATGACATCTAAAGCGCTTGCCCAAACCTGGACTGAATTGATTTATTCAGTTAGTAGTCTGATTTCAGTCGTCATAAATGGGAAAATCGGGAAACAAATATTGGAAAGAGAGATTGATTATAATCCATGTCTCATGTCCATATGATACCTTGTAGAACGGAGGAATATTTGTTCACTTATCTTTGGACATGTCACTGACTGGGTGAGAGTTCGACAACAACTTTTGGTAGCTACAATTTGGTAGTTGTACTGGCAGTTATAGTTATTAGACTTATCCAAGTGGGGGACTTTTGGATTAGGTATCTAATCTCATAACTATAATTGATATAAACTTGAATTTATAGTAGCACAATCCTTTTGGGTTGTGTTCAAACCTAATAATTGAATAGGATGACTGTTAGAGAGAGAAGAATGATTTGTTAATTTATTACTTGGTTAATAAATTAATTAGAAATAAAAATAAATGATTTATTAATGTATCATGGAAATAATATATTAATTACAAATCATAATATTTAATTAATAATTAATCAGAAATTAATTGGATTAATTTTGGGATTAATTGGATTAATTAAAAGCATGAGAACTAAAGGTGACAATGTTCAATACTTGAGCATTGGACAATTCTAGAACCTCCCTAAAGAGGGGGGGGGGGGGGGGAACGAAATCTAGAGTGTATCTAGGGTTTCCTTCGGCTCTAAGGGCATCTTGGATGCCTTAGGAGGAAATTAAGGGATTAGGGTTATCTTGGATATACCTGTCTTATCCAACATCTTCCTAACACCTATATAAACCCTCTTTAGGGTAAAATTTAGGCCATGAATTCTTTCTAAGTCTCTTGGACAAAATTTTGGTCCCTTCCCTCTATTTCTCTATAGTTTTCCTTGGTTGCTAGGGTTTGTTTGTGAACCTTTAGAGGCGCGACACTTGTGGCGCTTGCTACCAAAGATTTTTCAAGTAAGGATTCAAGATTGTTTACAATAACAATCTTAAAGGTATGTTTACTATATTATTTCATGAATTTCGAAAAATAGTATATGCCTTTTAGGGTTTATTATTTGATGTTTAGTACTTGTATGTTCAATTAAATTAAAACATACATCCAAAGAAAATTAGGGTTACATGCACACATAGAATTGTTTGTTATGCTCAAAACCCATCAATACTGACGTTCATACTCAAATTACCAAGATTGTGGGAAATAATTCTTCATGATAACAGGTTCATCAACATCAGCGGAATCGATGATTCCTCTAGTCTGATTTGTTTGAATATTTCATCCAACATGCTATTAGTAAATATACTCGATTTCTTCTATAGCTTTTCAAATTTAAGTTATTTCTCAACCCATTCAAACAATCAGTTGGGAGGAATTCATCCATCGTTGTGAAATTCACATTCAATTTCTTCCATGAGTTTGAGAAACAATTCTTTAAACGTTTTAATCGATTTCAATTGTTCCTTGATGACTTGAAATCTAATTACAAGATAAAATCATAAAAGAATTTGAAAAAAGGTTTGTGTTATCTTTGAAAACAAAGAAAAGATGAAGTATCGAGGAAACATAAATATGTTTAGGAAAGAGAGAGAGAGAGAGAGAGAGAGAGAGAGAGAGAGAGAGAGAGAGAGTATATATATATATATATATATATATATATATATATATATATATATATATATATATATATATATATATAAACGACAACTTTATAAATGGTCCATGTGGTAATAAAATGACGAACATGTCTTTCAGTTAACAGACAAAATTTAACGGAATGAGGCTTAAGGACCAAATATCAAAAGTTTTGAAAACACATAGAAAATCTGTGAAATTCGTTAAACTTAGGAACTAAACTTCAGATCTGAGAAAAACATAGAGACCAAAAATGATGTTTTTTCATATATATGAACTTAAAATTCGTTTATTGTTTTATATTGTAATAATAGAATTATTTTTAAATTTTTTCTTGACGTTTTAAATTCTTTAATTTTTTAGAACTTACTATTTAAACATTTTTACTTACCTGATTCAAGTTTTTTTTTTAAATTTTGTTACTTTTATTTTTTATCTTTTATAATTTTTGTAAAATTTTTTACTTAAGTTTTTCTAAGTTATTTTTACTTACTTTTTTCAAGCATTTTTAGTATTTTTTACTGTTGACATATTTCTTTACACTTATTTTTTTTTTATGAAATAACATTCTAATATGTATTTATATTCAAGATTAATATATTAATTAATAAATGTTTGGATATTTGGAAAGTATTTCTTTAAAACCGGATAAGATCATACGTTTAGAAAATAATCATAGAAGCCACGAACGAACATGAACATACAAATGAACAAACTTCAACAAAAAAATAATTTATTTGAGAACAAAAGCCGTATTTAGTAGAAAATATGATAATCTTTTTTATCATAAATTTATAAACATAAATATACAAATCAATTTTTAGTCTATTGAATTCTAACCAAAAAGTTATTGGAAAAATCTTCTAAAAATAATTGAAAATAAAAAAAAATCACAAATATAAGTGATTTACTCAAAAAAATAATTGATTTAATAAAAAATCATAATATAAAAATATCTGATCACAAAAATATTTGTAAAAATATTTCAAAAAATAAATAAAAAGAAAAAATTAAAATAATAAATGATTTAATCGGAAAAATAATCTAAATAGTAATTTTTTTAATAAAAATATATATTTAAATAAAAATAATCTAAATAATTAATTTAATAAAAATAAAATAAATATATTAACTATAAACATATTTATAGAAAATATTAAAAAAGAAAAAAAATCATAATAGTTAGAAGGGGAAAATGACTTAGGAGGGTAACTACCTCTTATCCGTGTTCACATATTGGCCCCTTCTTATTTTTTGTACATAATAAAACAACTAACTTGTTTTAACTGTTTAAATTACACCAATATTACTGGCTAATACCTGTTTTAACCGGTAACTTAAAGGGAAAATGACTTAGGAGGGTAACTACCTCTTATCTGTGTTCACATATTGGCAACTTCTTATTTTTTGTACATAAGAAAGCAACTAACTTGTTTTAACTGTGTAACATTCCAAAAATCATGACCAAAAATTTCGTTTTTAATTTAATACTAAAACCATAATTGCCAAACCATTAATTTAATACTCCGGCTGTAACGCCGAAAATTTCAAAACAATTTTTCATTTAAAATAATCGTTTAATTCTTAAAAACACTTTGTTTAAAATCTCATTCATAATCGAATTACAAAACATAACTCCATTTCCACTTGTATGATAAACCAGGATCCTCAAAACATGACTCTTTCTCTGGTGTGTACAATCGAGCCGGTGCCTTCCCGTGATACTGTAATAACCTGAAACACACAACACAAAACACTGTAAGCACGAAGCTTAGTGAGTTCCCCAAAATACAACATACAACACACATTAGCCACTCGAGGCTATAACTCTGTTTGACCCTCGGGTCAATGAGTCTCAGTGGGACCCTCCAGTCCCTCAACTCTGTGGACCCTCTGGTCCTAAGCTCGTTGGACCCTCCGGTCCGGTCTACTTGTGCCTTCCGACTCATGAATCGTTGGACCCTCCGGTCCGGTCTGTAAACTCCGCATAGCATAAATCACAAAGACATAATGCATAGCATGTCACATACAATAGGATAACATAATACTCAATGTAAGCACATACGACCTTCCGGTCACACATAACTACCACTCAAGGTAACGTATAGTGAGAAGACTCACCTCGCGTATCTCGATAACTCGCAAATCCCAGAAATCACTCGCGCTCGATCCTACGAGCTATAATCCTCCTATAACACCATAGATCTCTAATTAACACTTTCTCAACTAAGGTTGACTACCCCTATCAAGTCAACACTGGTCAACTCTGGTCAACGGTCAATGGTTGACCCGACTCGCCGAGTCTGGCGTGGACTCGCCGAGTCCCTACGGGAACCCGATCCCTCTGAATCTCTTCCGACTCACCGAGTCACTCACCCGACTCGGTTACTCCACCCCTGGTTCGTAATCACTGAACAACCCGCACCAACTCGCCGAGTCTGGGAATGGACTCGGCGAGTGCATTCCATGCACAACCCCAAGCGACCTTCTGAGGTCAGATCCGCTTCACTAACTTATAGATCCAGTCTCCTTAAGCTTATTGACCACGTAAAGTTCAAGTCTTGATGCTCATCAAGCATTGAATAGCTCATGAATGGTGTTTTAGCCTCAAATACATTGATCCCAAGCCAATACCTCCATGGATGCATATAAAGCTTTGGTAAAGAGGTGCTCTGGACCTCTATGGGTCCAGATCCAGGACCTTAACTCGCTAAGGGACCATGAGGACACTAGATCTAGCCACAAATGGGTTCAAAAGCCCTAAATCTACATGAACATCACAATAACAGAGAATGATTCGAGATTGTACCTCATTTGTGATGTTCTGGACCTCAAATCTTCAAGAATCCACCCCTTTCTTGCTTCCTCTTGGCTAGATCTCCTCTTTCCTTGCTAGACAACAACTCCAAGATCAATAATGGCTCTTTCCCTCACTTGAATCACTCATTTGCTCTAGGGTTTCACTATGGGGACTGATGAGTGCAAATGACGGCCATAAGGCCCTTTAAATATGCCTCAAACCCGAGAAATTAGGGTTTCATTAAACAGCGTGGACTCGCCGAGTCCACTCTTGGACTCGCCGAGTCCGGACGCGAACCCGCGCCCAAATCGCGATCATACTCGGCGAGTCTGAGCTCCAACTCGCCGAGTCCCCTCACAAATCACCAAAAATTATAAGAATAGCTAATACCTGGGAATCCGGGCTATTACAATTCTCCCCCACTAGAACTAGACTTCGCCCTCGAAGTCTCGCTCTGCAAATAACTCCGGATGCTGCTCGCGCATCTCTCGCTCCGGCTCCCAAGTCATCTCGGACCCCTTACGATGCCGCTACTGTACCAAAACCCAGGGTATCTCCTTTTTCCTCAGAACCTTGATTTTCCGATCTCTGATTGCCACTGGTCTCTCAGCATAATTCAGGATCGCATCCACCTGAATATCCTCTAATGGAACCACTTGCCGACTCATCGGCTATACAGTTCCTCAGTTACGACACATGAAAAGTGTCGTGAATCTGCCCCAACTCTGCTGGCAAATCCAAACGATAGGCCACCCGGCCTATCCTCGCGATCACTCGGAATGGACCAATATATCGGGGCCCCAACTTGCCCCTCTTCCTGAATCGAATCACTCCTTTCCAGGGAGAGACCTTCAGGAGTACAAGGTCACGACCAAAAATTCGAGCTCGGACCGGCGCCTGTCCGCATAACTCTTCTGGCGACTCTGAGCGATCAACAACCTCTGCCTGACCTGCTGTATCTGCTCTGACGTCTGAAGCACAATCTCTGTACTTCCCATCACACGTTGCTCTACCTCTCCCCAGCAAATGGGGTCCAATACCCCCTTCCCTACAACAGCTCAAAGGGCGGCATATTGATGCACTAATGATGGTTGTTGTTGTAGGAAAACTCTGCCAAGGGTAATTACGGGCCACAATTTCCCCCCGAAATCTAATACACATGCCCGAAACATACCCTCGAGCGTCTGAGTCGCTCGCTCTCTCTGAAGTGTCCACAGACATCACTATGGTAAACTCTAGCTCGTTTCTTATATTCATCTTCGATACCGAGCACCAGGTCAGCTTTTGGCCCCATAGCTGAATCCCCAAAGGTCACACATAACATGATCCAAAACATCTCACTAACTTCTTCCCCGTGACCACTATCACGGCCCAGTGACACGCAAGTCACGAAATTCCCTATTCCTCATGAAGAAATACAATCCAATCAAAGATCGACTCAGCTCTAACCTCTGGCGTTTGCTGCGCATATTCTCCCGCGCGCCTCGCTGACCCTCCCGATAGAGACGGAGACCCCAGTCTCGCCCCGGTTTTAACCACCAGGCTCCAAAAACTCGACACTAGGGCTACTCAAGCCTAAAACTCTTCTGCATCATGCACTTACCGGAGAACACTCCATCATCACACTCTCTTGCCATCTAGTGGGTACTATGGCTTCCCACACATTACAACAGCCTCTAACTAGTGAGTACTACGGCTCCCTGTAGTATCACCACGCCAACTAACTCGTGAGTACTATGGCTCCCCGTAGTACCACGACTCCCTCCCTCTGACTTGTGAGTACTACGGCTCCCCGTAGCATTACAACACCCTCTGATTGGTGAATACTACGGCTCCCCGTAGCATCACGAGTCTCTATCTCTCTCTTTCTCTGACTTGTGAGTACTATGACTCCCCGTAGCATCACAACACCTCTGACTGGTGAATACTACGACTCCTCGTAGTCTTCACCCTATACTCTCATTCTCATTACAACACCACACTATGTTCACTAACTCATGCACCGAAGACTATCATAGATAGCTACACACACTTGCCCCGATATGCATTATGGACTCTGGCGGCAACCGCCGTAACACAGAACCTCCCTCTGCGGAGATCCACTTCCTTAAATAATCCCTCTTGATGATAATACACAAAGGGCTCCCACTGGAACCGTGGATACATGATACATCACTGGTCATCTTAAGCCCAAGACTTTAAATAACTCTGAAATCGGGACGCTATACGCAGAAACCACAGAACACCCTAACAGAGCATCACGATGTCCTGTCTCTACCACTAATTCCCTTACTCCCAGCACCATACACATACAACAATACATTTCCTCTGAATCCCATAAAAATTTCCTATATCACTCGATGTGCAACTTCAGTGCATCCAAACACTCAATTGGAATACAAGGAAGGCGCTAACCGTTCAGAACACACTGATGATCTTCCGAAACCCTTTCCACTACTGCTCAAAATCCAAGCAAGAATACACATCCCAGCCCGGGAGTTGGCTACTCGACAATCTTCTACCCATTTTTCAACCCAGAAGTTCTCAACTACCCATACCATCATTATGAGCCTTCCACTTGAGACGACTCTGACCACCACCAGATTCCTGATCATTGACCACCCGCCGTGGAGACACCCATCCTTCTCTCAGACATATACCACATGCATTATCTCGCCCTGCACCTTTCCTTGATCACCAATGACCCTGATCTCATGAATTCAAGCCGCAGGTTTCTGCATCCAACCCCTAACCGTTCTTGCACAAATCTCCGGGTCTCTCAATAAACCACCCGGTTCTCCCCCACTTAGGGTTCGAACCATCACTATCTGACACATCAACAACCTCACGAACTATTTTCACCAACAACAACGCACCTGCCCCTGGAAAGTGCTACGCAATGCCCGATAATCCCCTTTAAGGAAATCAATCGATCTCATAACTCTGAACCTCAGGTGAAATCCTCAAGAACTTCTCGTCACGACTGCCTCTAGTCGTTCCAAGTCTCGTACCAATCCAATACCAAGCAACTCAACTGTCCAATAACATCACTGACTCATAAACTGGACCACGAAATCATCATATTCCCCCACCTCGACTCATCAACCGACGTTCCAACACATGGATCATCCCAAGAACAGGGACCCACTCCCATATTCAATACCCAACATAAATAGGAAAACCACTGCACTGATTAACTCGACTGGACTCCCCCACTGATACCTCTACAATACGCATTACTATACTCAAATAGGTGTAACGTGGTCCTCGACTATCTCAGTCCCATCTGACTATCTGCTCATGGTAAATCACTGTCTCGCAGCACACATGCTACCTGATACTCTGATGGAAAATCATCATCAATGACAACCTGTAGGGTTTTACCCCCAAACCCGAAACTTAAACATTAGGCCTCTCATGTTCCGCACACGAACATAAACAATACCACTCAGGTCATAGAGGGTGACATCTCCTCTATCGACTGATTGCTCAACTCAGACCGAAATTCGCCCCTCCCTCTAACTCCTTACCAAAAATACTCTGATAGGCTCTCGACCTCCCTCTCAAGGGACGCCTCTTCGAACTCAATCATGGCCCACAGGCCTAAAACCCATAGCGTCCAATCTATACCTCATCAATCGTGACCAGATAACCGGAGAACCACAAGCATCATTCACTACAAACCATGGTACTCATCCCATGACATATCTTCTCAATATGCTCCGGTGTATGGTACCCGAACCATAGCATCACTCCTCCATCTGCTCCGATGTATGGTACTCGAACCATAACATCATTCCTTCATCCGCTCCGATTTATGGTACTCGAACCATAACTTCACTCCTCGATCCGCTCCGATGTATGGTACTCGAACCATAACATCACTCCCCAATCTGCTCCGATGTATGGTACTCGAACCATAACATCACTTCTCAATCCGCTCCGATGTATGGTACTCGAACCATAACATCACTCCTCAATCTGCTCCGATGTATAGTACTCGAACCATAACATCACTCCTCAGTACGCTTCGATGTATGGTACTCGAACCATAACATCACTCCTCAGTACGGTTCGATGTATGGTACTCGAACCATAACATCACTCCTCCATCCACTCATTAGAACCTTCAGAATATTCCCTGTATCAAGTATGGGTCCTCTGCTTTTAGTAGTACGGGCCCATACTACCTGCCACATCTACCCATACTTTCCACACGGACTATCCCGGAGCTCCTAAGTAGCTGCTTGACCTTCTCGTTCACCAATTCCGTCGCGCGCTCGCTCCCCAGCGAAATTCTCTACTCTGCCAGCGCACTCATCTGGCTAAGGTTACTCCCTAGGCTCTTCCTAGATTCCCACACTTCTCTGCCATCAGCTGCTGAAGAGCTCCTAATGATGCCAGCCATCTACCTCCTGAATATCGTCATATTCACTTGGTAGCTGACTCCCATCATCGAGAGTTCCACAAAGCACGAAGCAAGTAGCATTCGAGCATCGAAGAATATATATGACTCACTCTGGGTGATAACTCCGCTTGCTCTGCTCATCCTCGAAAGTACCACCAAACTCTGCAACTCTTCCCCTCGCGGGTTCTAACTATTCTTTCTCTAAGTACCACGGTACTTATCTAGGTATCTCCCCTAGATTACTCCTCTACTTAAATCCCCTAAAGGATTCCAACTAAATATTCTCACTCATCGCATACTCAAAAGCACATCGCATATAACAACAATCCCTAGGCTAAGGCATCACAAATCAGGCCACTCTAGTCCTAAGATATGAAATACCTAACATGTCTCTAGCATGCAATAATATCTCATAAAGTGCATCATAAATATCTCATGACACAAAAGTAAGGGTATTTTGGGAAATCACCGTTCGGGCTCTGGCTGATTGTACACACTGCTCTTTCTCGCTTTCTCTTTGAACTCTTATTCGCTTTAGAAAATTATTTCTTTGAAAAATTTTCTTACTTCCTCAGTTTGAGTCCAGATTTACCCGAAGGCGCATCCGAATCCCTCAAACCAAGGCTCTGATACCAACTTGTAACGCCGAAAATTTCAAAACAATTTTTCATTTAAAATAATCGTTTAATTCTTAAAAACACTTTGTTTAAAATCTCATTCATAATCGAATTACAAAACATAACTCCATTTCCACTTGTATGATAAACCAAGATCCTCAAAACATGACTCTTTCTCTGGTGTGTACAATCGAGCCGGTGCCTTCCGGTGATACTGTAATAACCTGAAACACACAACACAAAACACTATAAGCACGAAGCTTAGTGAGTTCCCCAAAATACCACATACAACACACATTAGCCACTCGAGGCTATAACTCTGTTTGACCCTCTAGTCAATGAGTCTCAGTGGGACCCTCCAGTCCCTCAACTCTGTGGACCCTCTGGTCCTAAGCTCGTTGGACCCTCCGGTCCGGTCTACTTGTGCCTTCCGACTCATGAATCGTTGGACCCTCCGGTCCGGTCTGTAAACTCCGCATAGCATAAATCACAAAGACATAATGCATAGCATGTCACATACAATAGGATAACATAATACTCAATGTAAGCACATACGACCTTCCGGTCACACATAACTACCACTCAAGGTAACGTATAGTGAGAAGACTCACCTCGCGTATCTCGATAACTCGCAAATCCCGGAAATCACTCGCGCTCGATCCTCCGAGCTATAATCCTCCTATAACACCATAGATCTCTAATTAACACTTTCTCAACTAAGGTTGACTACCCCTATCAAGTCGACACTGGTCAACTCTGGTCAACGATCAACGGTTGACCCGACTCGCCGAGTCTGGCGTGGACTCGCCGAGTCCCTACGGGAACCCGATCCCTGTAAATCTCTTCCGACTCACCGAGTCACTCACCCGACTCGGTTACTCCACCCCTGGTTCGTAATCACTGAACAACCCGCACCAACTCGCCGAGTCTGGGAATGGACTCGGCGAGTGCATTCCATGCACAACCCCAAACGACCTTCTAAGGTCAGATCCGCTTCACTAACTTATAGATACAGTCTCCTTAAGCTTATTGACCACGTAAAGTTCAAGTCTTGATGCTCATCAAGCATTGAATAGCTCATGAATGGTGTTTTAGCCTCAAATACATTGATCCCAAGCCAATACCTCCATGGATGCATATAAAGCTTTGGTAAAGAGGTGCTCTGGACCTCTATGGGTCCAGATCCAGGACCTTAACTCGCTAAGGGACCATGAGGACACTAGATCTAACCACAAATGGGTTCAAAAGCCCTAAATCTACATGAACATCACAATAACAGAGAATGATTCGAGATTGTACCTCATTTGTGATGTTCTGGACCTCAAATCTTCAAGAATCCACCCCTTTCTTGCTTCCTCTTGGCTAGATCTCCTCTTTCCTTGCTAGACAACAACTCCAAGATCAATAATTGCTCCTTCCCTCACTTGAATCACTCATTTGCTCTAGGGTTTCACTCTGGGGACTGATGAGTGCAAATGACGGCCATAAGGCCCTTTAAATATGCCTCAAACCCGAGAAATTAGGGTTTCATTAAACAGCGTGGACTCGCCGAGTCCACTCTTGGACTCGCCGAGTCCGGACACGAACCCGCGCCCAAATCGCGATCATACTCGGCGAGTCTGAGCTCCAACTCGCTGAGTCCCCTCACAAATCACCAAAAATTATAAGAATAGCTAATACCTGGGAATCCGGGCTGTTACACCGGCATCGGGCCTCGCCCGGCATCAGGCCCCGCCTGGCATCGAGCCCCGCTCGGTATACATATATGTCTCTTTTAGGCCCCGCTTTTCTCCGGGCCCCGCCCGCTAAACACATACAATCATATAACATGATAACACATAAAGAAACATACTCAACTGTATCCCTGTCCTAAGAAACATACTCTGCTAATAATGAGATACGGAACTTCGTCTGTACTTAGCTAGTTCCAGCCAGGGCTTCAGCAGTGCAATGTGAGTCTTCTCACTGTGTGAATGGGTCTAAGGCCACAATGCCAACCCATGTAGTCTATGAGTAGGAAGACCCGGGGGTTAGCCCTAGGCATTGTATGCTAGTATGTTATTCCAGACCAAGGTCTGATGTCGGGCGGGTGCCCGAGGAATGTTTGCATGTTAGATTATACTTGTTGTCTATGTGATACTTGTATATGCCTGGTAAAGAGGTGAGTGTGGGCGAGGTCCCGTATCTCATCACTAGCTGAGTACGGACGATGTTTCGTATCTCATTATTAGCATAGTATGTTTCTTAGGACAGGGATACAATAGAGTATGTTTCTTTATGTGTTAGCATGTTATATGATTATATGTGTTTAGATGGGGGGCCTAAGAGAGACAGATTTGTATACCGAGCGGGGCTCGATGCCAGGTGGGGCCTGATGTCGGGCGGGGCCCGATGCCGGAGTATTAAATTAATGGTTTGACAATTATGGTTTTAGTATTAAATTAAAAACGAAATTTTTGGTTATGATTTTTGGGATGTTACATAGTTAAAACAAGTTAGTTGTTTTCTTATGTACAAAAAATAATAAGTTGCCAATATGTGAACACGGATAATAGTTAGTTACCCTCCTAAGTCATTTTTCCCTTTAAGTTACCGGTTAAAACGGGTATTAGCCGGTAATATTTGTGTAATTTAAACAGTTAAAACAAGTTGGTTGTTTTATTATGTACAAAAAAGAAGAAGTTGCTAATATGTGAACACGGATAAGAGGTAGTTACCCTCCTAAGTCATTTTCCCTAGTTAGAAGATGATTAAAACGTGATGTGAAAGGAGTTTTATTTATTATTTTATTTATTTATTAAGAATCTTGAGAGTTTTTTTTTAAGAAACCCCAATATATACCACTTTATATAATATAGTAGAAACGTTTTTTTTCTCATTCATTTGTTATTTAATAGTTATTACTTTTGTCACTTTTTTCCTTTCTTAACATATTAATTTGTTATTTAATAGTTATTATTTTTGTCACTTTTTTCCTTTCTTAACATATTAATATAACTCGTTAGAATCCATATAATACACTGTTAATATATCTAAAATAATATTTTTATAAATATTTATTTCTTTTAATTAAATAAATCAATTTATTTTGGGTAAATTTTGAATGAACACAAAACAAATAAAATGATTGGGGTTTAATAAATAATTTTAAGATTTAATTGTAAATAATAATAGTAATAGTAATATGAATAACAAGATAATGGTCAAAGATTTTTAGCAGAATTTATAGGATTGAATTGTTAAAAAAAATGTCACGTGTCAAAGAAGTATGTTAGAAAAAGGATATGTGACATTATTTATTAGGAGAGAAAGATCGAAATATGATATATGTATATCTACCTAGACGCAAGTTCTTTTAAAAACTTAAAAAATTGTGCGAACTTAAGAACTCTTAATTCACATATTATTTTTTAAAATCAAGTTAATATTAACGAAATGCAGCGTTTAAGCCATATCTAAGATAAAAAAAAAATAAATAAATAAATAAAAAATTGACGATCTTTTTACCGTGATTCATATATATATGCATGCATGCCTATTTATGAATCAAAGTTATATGGACTGTGAATGCACATATGACTCACACACATGCTTATCCACAGTTATATGACTGTGGACGCAAATATGACTCAAACACATTCTTATCCGTAGTTATATTACTACAGACGCAGATATGACTCAAACACATGGTTATCCATAGTTATATGACCGCAGACGTATAGTTCTTAACTGCAAATTTGAAGTTCACAAATTCTGATAGATCATCTTTAGGTTCAATTACAAAGACTGGTCATTAAGCAAAACACTTTTTTTTAAACAAAATTTGTTTTTATTCGAAGTATCATATATTCGTCAAGTCAACAAACCATGTGGACAACTGGGCATAGAATATAATTTGCCCAAAAATCAATGCTATCGTAAATTTGTGTGTGGGTTTTGGTGCAAGGGTTTAGCAGGGAATTCGCCTTGTAATTAAGTGGTACGTCTCTCTCAAACCCTAGTTTATCGTCATTCCTGCATTGCTTTATAAATTTCCGCTTGCTAACCTTAGAATTCAGAGATCTAAGCTTTCGAGTTTCATCGGCGGCTCAAGCATTTTAGGGGCTCTAACCAAGCCAAAAATTTGGGGTTCTTTGGCCTTTACTGTACTCAGAAATAAGAAACAAATGAGATGAATATGTTGCAGAAAATAGAATCGGTAGAAGAATGCAATGTCGTTTCAGTTTTATGAATGCAACGATCGTTGATTTATTCTTCCGCTTCATTTATTTTGTGGTTACCGGATTGGATTTTTTAATGGACTAAACTTTTGGATTTTGGAAAATATGGGACCCCTTAGAATTGGGGGCCTAAGCCCTAGCTTAAAAAACCTATAGAGCCGGCCTGTCGGCATGTTCTTACTTGGAAATCCTCTTTTATCATTATCGTGCATTAGTTGGTTGGAGGTTCATAGATTAAGAGATTTAAACAAGCAAACGACCGTACTATCAGGAACAGAGTAGAGCTTTTTGTTTGATGTATTAGCTAGTTTATGTTTATTTCAATGAAGTGTGTGGATCGATACTGTCCAAGGGGCGATAACACTTTGATTATAAGAAGTTCTAACCCTCTACTGTGCTCATTCTGAGATTGACACGAATGTTTAAGATTTATTATATAATTATATTACACAACACTTCTTTCAATAAGTAATATAGTTCAATACATATCTCATGGTGATGGGCTGATGGCTATTTATTTGTTTGAGGTAATCGTCATTAACATCTCTAATCGAAATAATTATTATGAAGTTCTTGAAGCTGCTTAAATAACGTATTTCAGATCATTGTTATACTATAAACATTAGTTGAACAGGTGATCAGGCTATTATTAGCCTACTGAAATTGGGGATTTTTTGTTTCTCCCATTTCATCATTGGTATATGACTTTATATTTAGCTATGTTCTATGAAATTAATCAAATTAGTATTCAATATTTGTTCTTGTGGTATTAATTCTACTTCTTTTGGGCATTTATACACTTGAATTATAACTTATAAGTGTAAAATTGGGTTCCCAAGGAAGGCTCGGTGTAGGACGTAGAATTATATCACCTTTTTGGATCTTAACTTCACTTGCAGAAAAGGAAGAAGGCAAGTCTTGTTCAGAATAACAATCATACACTTATCAGCTAGCCAAAAGATTTATTAAATTTACAAACAACCTTAATCCATTTACAGAAGTGGCAAAAATATTGAAGATGTGATTTGATGTATCAGTGTTAGAAAATAAATTTTGTTCATTAGTCCCCCAAGGAAGCCCATGAGATAGATGATAAGACTAGACTTATAAGCAGCAATACCTGATGCATTATTGATGCTATGTATTAACCTGTGTTCCTTATTTAATTAGTAGGCGTTTGTTTGCATAAGGATGCAACATGTATGAAAAGTATTCTTCTCTGCTATCCAAGTAATTCATTTAACTTTTACATTATGAAGTGTAGATTATCATTAGATATGTGATTGTGATTTGTGGAGGCAAAAAAGAAGGAATATGATGGTAGAAGATAGATTGAGCAGCTTGCCAGATGAGCTTATTCATAAGATCCTGGCTTCTTTTGACATTAAATTTGTTGTTCAAACATGTTTGCTGTCATCAAGATGGGAATTTCTGTGGACATCAATGCCTTATCTCAACTTCTCAAATTTTGGTCCTTTACCCAAATTTGTGACCAATGTTCTGTCTCACCGAAATCATCAAGTAGAAGTGTCTTCCGTAGAGCTAGATTTTCATGGAGCAGCTAGTCAGGTTTTTGTGAAATACTACGCCTTCTCTCACAATGTCCAACAACTAACTGTTACTAGTTGGCCCAAAAACGACCTTGCAAATTACCCTTCTACCACCCTATTTAGCTCAAAGTCGCTTAAACATTTCACACTGACTATCAATGATTGCATGTCAGCTTGGGTTAGATTCAAAACACCTTTGAATTTAATTTCCAGCTTTAACAACGTTGCATCTCAGAGGCATTGTATTGTGTGATGATCTTTTCTCCAAGTGTGTAAAACTTAAAGAACCTCACTTTAAGATGTTTCTCTGTCAAGGTTGTGGTGGAGGTATTTGACATCATTACCCCTCAACTTTCTAATCTCACGCTTATCAGCAGCTTTCATTTAAACGTCATCAATCTGATTGCACCTCAACTTGAGAATCTCACAATAGTTAATTGCTCGATCAAGTACTTGAATGCTCCACCTGCAGGGATTTCATCTTTGAGCTACAGGGATTATCGTCCTCCCATGCAATTGTCTAAAGATCCATTTCATTCTCTAAACAAAGAGAACATCTGTTTGTATCTTCTTCATGGTTTGACATATGAAGATGCATGCAAAACTATTAACATGCTTCAATAACTCTATATTGCCAGTTATCTTACACTTAACGCAAACATTATTGAGGTATGTTGATATCATACCACTCATTTATGACATGTAAATATTTTGGAAACTATGGACATACTTGGTGCAATCCCAGAAAGGATAAGATAAGAATGAAAAGAAAAACAAAATGAGAATGTGGCCTCTG
This sequence comes from Lactuca serriola, assembly GCF_051521515.1. Classification (NCBI taxonomy): domain Eukaryota; kingdom Viridiplantae; phylum Streptophyta; class Magnoliopsida; order Asterales; family Asteraceae; genus Lactuca; species Lactuca serriola. The sequence continues at coordinate 37,962,865 of NC_136410.1, forward strand.
TTTAATTTTCTAGCGTTTCATGAAAACTATTTTGCTCAAAGTCTATCTCTTTTTGTTTCTGAATGGTGGGATGATTACTATTATTAATATTATTACTTTTAGTGTACAACAACAAAGTATCTGCATTACCAGTTACACATACACTACTAATAAAAGAGCTGCTGTACAATCTATATATTGTTTATGCATCCTTAATGTATAATTAATATATTTCTTGTTATATTTTGCAGTGTATTTTCTCATTTCTGGAATTATTGTTGCACAATCCTCCGCCTTTTAGCAACCTAAATTGCTTGACTATTATAGACTCCAGCATGAAGAAGGATGCATACAAAGTAAAAATGTCTATTGAATTTAAAAACTTCTTTCTCAAGAACTCTCCAAGTGCCACTTTAATCATGAAATTACCCGAGGTACTTTTAGCATAATTAATGATAAATTCATAATACTTTTATTGTTGTTTGTGACTTATAGTAGTGGCTGTGAATCCATTCTCATTTTTTAAGCATATATATCCTTTAACACGTATCATGAACTTTTGTTTTAGGTTTGCTAAAGATTATGCCAACGATGTTAGTCCTCATCGTATTCATGCACAAATTCTAATGAAAAGGTTTGATTAATATATGTTTTTGAATCTTACTTTTTTGTGGATTTTTTTTTGTTAAACTTTTGATTACTATATGCCTTCGAAAATATTTCAAGTGAGAAACCAATGTAAACCTGTACTGCTATGGTACATAAGTACTGTAATATAATCAATCTGTCCAGAAAAATGGCTTGTAAAAATTGTTTTATTATCAATATATTAATGTTTAAGTTTTTACAAGAATAAAATAATTGAAACTTGAAGAAGTATTTTTGAAGTACTACTTTTTGTTAAAGTGTAAGAGTAAGTGTTTTATCTATAGGTTAATTGTTTGTGAATCACGTGATCTTATAAATAGATTTTGATTACTTTCCGTTGTAATTCAATTATGATTCTGTAAATCACTTGCAATGGGTAAAACACAATAATTTACTAAGCTATTGAAATTTTGCTAAAAACAATCATCGATCCCGTAGTGAATTCCGATCCAAAGCAAAATGGCTATATATGTTTTTTTATGTAGCGAACCCCATAGCCGTTTGGGATTTTCATGAAGTGAATATTTTATTTTGTATAATTGTTTTAACTAAATGAAAATGTGTACAAAATTGAGTATGTTAATAAATCATTCTAGTTGTGCATTTCAAATTTTCTTAGTAATTAAAGATGCTTGGAATAAACTTTCAAGTATACATTTGCAAGACAATTGTGATACCCGTGTGGCTGCTCTTACGGGTTATTGTCATATGATTTTGAACAGGAAATATGGAACCATCAAGCATTGTATATATGATTTAGTCAAAGAACCTTCACACAAATTAACAATTAGTCAAAAAAAAAATGATGAGCATTACTTTATGTTTCTTATCATAAGTGTAAATTAATTATGCACCAAAGTATTGATTACCTAGTGCTTTGCATGTGCTTGCTATAGAAATTCTTCACAAGGGCAAGTTTTGCCCTTTGATTAAAGGAAATATTACGATACATAGTAACTTGCTTTCAAAAGTTAATCTATAATAGCGCACATCCTTGTAGAAAAAGATTGTGATAGAACTTGTTCTATGCATGTCAACCATCACGATATTGGAGGTGACTTGAAAAACCTGATGATTAATTACTTGCCATATAATATTCGTAGTAATTAAGATACAAGGATTAAATTTGAGTATAAAATCACTTCTAAAATAAACGAAAAATGGGACGTCTTGCTTGCAGAAAGCCCTTCTATTTTCATATGAAATTTAGCAACTATAATTTATATATAACAAGTAAGCATTTACTTCTTTCCAAGTTGTAATTACTATATTGTACCCATTTATTGTTATCAACCATGAATATTTAATTTTGAAAGAATAGTGGGACAAATATATGTATGTAAATTGTAAAGTAAAGAATAGTGTATTATGTCTAAGTTCTAACCTTGTAATTTGGAATGTGTCCTGAAACCCATTGACTGAGCAACAATTTCCAGTTTATAATTCTTCTTTTTGGCATGCTCCTCCCCTCCTTACAGTTTCACACATTACATTCACACCTGCAATTTCAAGCATTACATTAAAATAAAACAATTCTAGCATTTCATCACACCTCACGTCCATGCTAAAAGCAATAACAAACCACATTAATTTGATATTTAGACCTATGTAAATGGTCAAAATGTAAGGTAATCATCAATATGACACAAAAGGGTCAATGGGTCATTCAATGATGAAATCATAGTTAACATTTTAAAGATCAAAATCTATTTAAAAAATAGCTATCTTGTCATATATAATTGGTCAAAACATATGAAAAAGCTCATTAATGAAAAAACCTACAAAATTTTTTAAAAACTCAAATTTATATACCAAATGATATGACTACAACTAATAAATAAAAAAACTAAGGGCATCCACAATCCATTGAACTCTGTAGAGTTCAATGGATTGTCACATCATCCATTAAACATCTATACAACACCACCTACAACCTATTAAACACCTATTCAATCCTAACCACCATTTTATTCCTTCTATTAAACCATTCAATGATCATTGAATTCATTCATTCAACTCTACTTTATGTCATCACCCACATTTCATTCAACTTTTATTCGATCCTAATCCCCACGCTATTCAACTCTTATACTACTTGGATTGTAGATGCTCTAAGAATTTTCTCAAGCCTCACCACACCTTTGTCTAGAGAAGAACTCATTTCCTTCGATAACTAGGAATCAAGATTAATATTAAAACATAAATGGTAAATTCTTCTAGGCAACATAGAAGAACCAAAGTCCAAACACTGAGCAAGTATATTAATATTCTAGCTTGTTATCATCTTTTTGTTCCTTTAAGTCTAATGTTCTTGAAACCCTTCCCCAATAAGGCAAAAACCTTACCTGTGACCCCTCAAGCCCTCAACTGATCTATGTTGGAAAACGGGTTTTATATCTAAACAATGGTATTATGTGAACAACTTTAACAAGTTGGATGGTCGAATGTGAACAAAAAAATCCTAGACATAAACAAAACCAATAGTTCATTACCCTCATGGGTAATTATTTTTGCCACGTATACGCCACGCAAATTGTAACTTGCTACAGTCAGTTATAATGGTCATAAGTGAACACTTCCAATAAATTAATTGTCTATATGTGTACAAAAAAGTTACCTAAATGTGAACACTTCCAATACATTTATTACCTTAACAAGTCAATTTCCCTTTACAAAACCCCTACCAAACTTTTAGCCAGGTAGCCATAATAGAACTCATACAATTTCCACATTAATAGACCAAAGCACTCTTTAGACTTTACAAGGTTTTGTCGTTTCCAGATATGCATATAACCACATGCAATTTAATAATAATCACTCCATTTATCCTACACTGCAGTAATAAACACTTATGGACACCAAATTAGATTTAATGTATCTAGTCTATCAATGATGAAATTAAACCACATATAATATGTGTATAGCTATTATAAAGGTGATCTAACTTGATAAATCAACTTAAATACCCTTACATCTAACTCTTGTACACACACTTAAGAATTTAAATTAACAATCTACCTTAATTTAGTATTGATCTTGAACCAAACTTTACCAATTTTGGGCATGAATATAAACTGAATATTCGAGAAAAGCTTTAGCCCCAAACTAGGGGTGAGCATGGGACGGGTTGGGTCGGTTTTGGAGTAAAACCGAACCTAACCAGATATTTCATTTTGTGAGTTTTAGAACCCAATAGGTTCAGTTTCTAGGTTCAAATCATGGGTTCATAGGCTTTGGGTTTAAACCCATTTTTCAGAAAATTCAAATAAACTATCAAATGTTTTCAATTTTTTAAAAAACTTTTAAAACATCCAAAACTATCATAAAAATAGTTCATTAAAAACAAAAATCCATTACATCCAAAAGTTCATTAAAACCAAAAGTCTATTACAACCAAAAGACAATTAAAACAACCAAAAGTAACATAAAAATAGTTCACAAAACCAAGTTCAATCTTTAATCTTCATCCATGTAATCCCTTCACCATTTCTCAATTCATCTACAAATAAAAAAAGATTAGTATTGAATTATAAACTTAAAATTATACAAAAATACTTACCGAGTTCTATTTTCTCCAACTTCTCTTTCAAACGTCAATCTTTATCCATGTGCGACACTACGAGAGTGTGAGGCTAAACCAGAGAGAATGACGTGAGAGTTGAGGGCATGTCAGCTTGAGGCTAGGAGAGAACCAAATCAGATTAGGGTTTCTGTTTTCTTTTTTTTTTTATGGAATGATTAAAATTTAAATGTAATATATCATTTTAATAAAATATATAATATTCATTAAAATATATATAATAATATAATATAGAAGACCTGGTTTGTTTTTGATCGGTTTCAAACCCAACGGGTTGGGTAGGTTTTAAGTACTAAACCCAAACCCAAAACCCATTTTTCGGGTTTTTAAAAATTTAAACTCAAACCCGATGGTTTAGGTTAGATTTCAATTTCGGTTTTGTCGGTTTTTGGTTTTCAGTTTCGGTTTCGCTCACCCCTATCCCAAACTGTTATATTAGATCTGAAATCTATCTAATATGAGTAAAAAAAGATGGTCATTTAATGAACAACCATTCATATTTACGAATTTAACTTTGAGTCCTTAAATTAAAAACACTAACTGTTAAGCAAAATACTTTTTTATAAACAAACTTTGTTATACAAATATTTGAAGTATTATTTTCATTAGGGCCGTTCCAAACATAATTTGGGCCTATGACGGAAAAAAAAAGGTCCTTAAAATACACAAATGTCAAAGTTTTTTGTAACAACTCAATAATTGAAAAAAAAAAAAAAGTGGAACTATCTTCTAAATATAACAATTTCCATAAAAAAATTTAGACACCTTTAAAAAATAAACCCTAGACGGTCGTCTCTATCACTCACCCTCTAATATGGGCCTAATTTTTGTCAAGCCAACAAACCATGTGGACATTAAATATAATTTGCCCAAATTTGTTAAAAAAATATTTGGAGTATTTAATTTAGACAATTTTTGAAGGTAAAAATATTTAATTTTGCAAATGTGGGTTTAGCAAGGAATTCGCCTTGTACTAAAAGGTGCGTCTCTCTCAAACCCTAGTTTCTCGTCATCCATGCATTACAATTCAGAGACCTGAGCATTAATTCGAGTTTCATCCATCGGGATGTTTTTACTTTGAACTTCTTTTTTATCTTTATCGTGCATTAGTTGATTGGAGGTTCATAGATTAAGAGATTTAAACAAGCAAGCGACCATACTATCAGGAACGTACAAAGTTGAGCTTTTTGTCAGATGTACGTATTAACGAGTTTATGTTTATTTCACTGATGTGTGTGGACTGTGGAGTGGTTAATATCTATATGATCAATATTGCATTAATTACAAAAGACTACGACCTCTGTCAAAGAGGCAATAACATTTTGATTATAAGAAGTTCTAACCCTCTACTGTTCATATTCTAAGATTGACACGGATGTTTAAGATTTTTAGTTTTAATTTGTTATTTTTCATGGTGATGGCTATTTATTTGTTTGATGTAATCGTCATTAACACCTCTAATCAAAATAATTATTATGAAGTTCTTAAAGTTGCTTAAATAACGTATTTCAGATCATTGTTATATTACAAACATTAGTTTAACAGGTGATCAGACTATTATTAGCCTATTGGAATTGAGGATTTTCTTGTTTCTCCCATTTCATCATTCATATATCACTCTATATATATTTAGTTTGTGTTTTATGAAATTACTTTTCTATATTTGTTCTTGTGGTATTAGTTCTACTTATTTTGGGCATTTATACACTTGTATCATAAATGCAAAATTGGTTTCCAAATATGTTTGAAAAGGAAGTCTAGGTGTAGGATGTAGAATTATATCATTGTTGTGGATCTTAACTTCACTAGCAGAAAAGGAAGAAGGCAAGTCTTGTTTAGAATAACAATCATACACTTATCAGCTAGCTAAAAGATTTATCAAATTTGCAAATAGCCTTAATACATTAATGAAATGGCAATAATATACAAGATGTGATTTGATGTATCAGTGTTAGAAAATAAACTTTGTTCATTAGACCCTCAAGGGAGCCCATGAGATGATAAGACCAGCCTTATTAGCAGCCCTACCTGATGCATTAGTAATGCTATGTACTAACTAACCTGTGTTCCTTATGTAGTAGGTGTTGTTTGCATTAGGACACAACATGTATAAGAAGTATTGTTCTCTGCTATCCAATTAATTCATTTAACTTTTACGTTATGAAGTGCAGATTATCATTAGATACAGGATTGTGATTTGTGGAGGCAAAAAAGAAGGAATATGATGGTAAAAGATAGACTGAGCAGCTTGCCAGATGAGCTTATTCATAAGATTCTGTCTTGTTGTGACATAAAAATTGCTGTTCAGACATGTTTGTTGTCATCAAGATGGAAGCTTGTCTGGACATCGTTGCCCTGTCTCAACTTCTCAAGTCGGCAGTTTCGTAAATTAGATAAGTTTTCCAAATTTGTGAATCATGTTCTGTCTCATCGGAACCATCAAATACAAGTGTCTTCCGTAAAGTTACATTTCTATGGAGCAGCTAATAAGGATTTTGTGAGAAAGATTGCAAATTATGCATTTTCTCACAATGTTCAAGAACTAACTGTCTCTAGTTCGTTCTCAAATAGCCGCCAAGTTTACCCTTCTTGCCTATTTAGCTCTCAGTGTCTTAAGCATTTCACAGTGACTTGCAATTATATGCGACTTTGCACTACTAAAACTGAAGCACCTTTGGATTTTCCATCTTTAACAACTTTGAATCTCAGTTACATCACATTGTCGGGTGATCTTTTCTCCAAGTGCGTAAACTTAAAGAATCTCACTTTAGAACGGTTCATCGTCGAGGATGTGGAAGTAATTGACATCATTACACCTAGTCTTTCTAATCTCATGCTTGTCTATGGCAGTTGTTCAAAAGCCATCAATGTGATTGCACCTCAACTTGAGAATCTCACAATAAGCAATTGCTATTTCAGTCACTTGAATGCTCCACCAGGACTTTCGTCTTTGTGCTACACATTTCAGCTGTCGCCTTGTAGTCTTGTGCAATTCTCTAATGATCGGTTTCATTCACTAAACAAAGTGACTATCTGTTTATCTGACTATTATCCAACCATGCCATGTAAGGAGGAAAGTGCTCGCAAGATTATTAACATGCTTCAACAGCTCCATAGTGCCAGATATCTTACACTTAATGCCGACATTGTTGAGGTTTGTTATTATTATATCACTCCTTTATGCCATTTAGTTTGAACTATGGAAATACTTGGTGCATTCCGAAAAAGAAAGCAATATGACAACATGGTTTATTTCTTTTAATATCCTTTAAGAAAGATCTATTGGCAGTTCTAGCATTTCATATACATGGCTTGTTGTTCTCACCCGGACTGTAATCACAGAACATTGTTTCCACCAGTAGATTTCAAATATTGATTTCTAGTATCATGTTTTTAGTTACATGAAAAGTCATTTTTTCGTGTCTGTCTTTTTCTGTTTCTGAAATGTGCGGATTAGCTTCTTATGCTTACCACAGCATATTATCCACATTACTAGCTACACATACACTACTGATATGTATATTAATGCATGTTTAATGTATATATATCTTGTCATTTTTGTGCAGTATATTTCCTTATTTCCAGATTTGTTATCTCAACATCCTGCACCCTTTAGCAACTTGATTTGTTTGACTATGGACTACTGCAAGAAGAAGGATGCATTCATAGTAACAATGTCTAGTGAAACTAGAAAATTCTTGCTTGAAAACTCTCCAAGCGCCACTTTTACAATGAAATTACCCAAGGTACGTTACTTTAATCAGAATCATATATTCATCCCTTCCCTGTCCATGACCTTGCATTGATTTAAAGTTAATGCATTTCATTCATCCATTACATGTTACTCTACTAGCAAGGGTTATTTAGCCTAACACTTGTATTATCTTAACATTGTATCTCAGATTCATAGTAGAAGATGATGGGTGCTTGAATGTGGTTTTTGTTTACCTATGGACTGGTGCATCATAGAATCCTATTTATGGGCTTTTGTTTGCGTATAGTGGATTTGCCTTTTGAGGAGACAATGTATATATTTTTGTTATCTTTTGGTATGTAATTATGTGGTAAATGTCTTCTTGGGTTATGTGGTTACACCTTATAGTACGTAAAGGTTTGAAGCTTCCGCTAGACACATGATATCTGTACTTATATTTTTAAAATGTTATTATGCTAGTCTGAAAATTACCAGTTTTACAAAACCCCTACCAAACTTTCAGCAGCCAGGTGGCACTACTAGAAACAAGGGTTTTTGCGACAGATAAATTCGTCGCTATTCCGTCACTAAAGGTCTTTTGCGACGGATCTGTGACAGACTTACTCCATAGCCAAATATAACGTGGCTAATGACTTAGCTAGAGATTTAGCGACGGACTTGTTTTTCCTTGCGACGACTTTAGCAACGGAATATCCATCGCAAATTGGTCCCTTACTACCGTTATTCAGGACATCAGCAACAAAAATATTTCGTCGCTAATCCCTTGCAAACCTCTATATATGTCTTTTCATATGTCCGTCACTAATCACTAGCAAATTTTAGATGTGATTTTTTTTTTGTTTCCGTAGCCGATCCCTCGCAAATATATAGTATTAATTTTTTTTTATTACAAATCTAAAACAAAAAAAATACTAAAAACATCAAAAAATTATACAATCCTAAATTAAACAATAACAAATTAATACCAAAAGAATCATATAACTATACAATCCAAAACCAAACACTAACATTAAAATACTAAAATCAAATATCAAAATTTAACAAAACATCCAAAAACATCAAATATCAATGTTTACCAAAATGATCAACATCATCAAATATCAAAGTTTAATATTTTTTGATTTTTATTTCTAAGTATAATGTACCATAATCTCAATTTTGTCTCATATTTTGAGTTTCCACATACATATTCCCCATTGCTTCATATCTTGCATTGCATCCGAATGGACCATAATGGAATTGGATTCCGATTCCCGTTAAACCCCATGGAATTAGGCGAACCAAGTTCTATTTACTTTTTCCTGCAATGGATAAGACATGGTATTTGTTGGAAACATGATTTTCTGTTGATGAAGGACATTATTGTCTACTCATTTGAAGCTAAACTAAATACAAGACTAGAATGGAATTGAATTCCGATTCCGACCAAAAAATATATAAAAAAACATGTTGGTGAAAGAAAATACCATGTTTGCATATTAGTTTTCAGAAATTTCTCTTTTGGGATTTGAACTTTGAACATTTGTATAGACCATTATGGACCACTAAGAAGGTCTTAACTGATCATAACTGCCGGACACAAGAAACCACAGGAAAAAGTGCAAGACTGATCTTAACTGCTGGACACGACATGTCTCAAATGACAATATAGCCCTCCTTAAACTCCTTTTTGCCAATAAATTCCAGAACCCTAACAATCTGAATAAAAAAACAAAGTTCGGCATAAATCCCTATTAATATTCCTATGTATAATCAATCAGTTATTCATCCCTACTAAAACTGAAACTGCAAATACTGACCTGGTCTTCTTTTGGTGCACTTATTTGCACATTAAGACAACGAGAACGAACAACTTCAGTAACCTTTGATGAGCTGTCACAACATAGGATCAAACGACAAATATTTAAAATTGAAACCCTCATCAACACAATAACAAATAACATAAACTAACCAATAAATATACTTTCTGAAAGCTGGATTCTTGCTTGTGCAGTTGCAGCATGAGAATTCTCTATATTTGACCTGATATCATCTGAAAAAACAAACGTCATGTAATTTACTTTCCTTAATATAGCATTGCACTTATGTTTTTTTTCATTTCAACACTGTACTTTCAAGCTACTTACCAATCATGGCTCCTTGTTCATGAACCAAAATAGCAAGATCTTTAAAAATCTCATTTACTTCCCCAATTTGATTATGTATTTCTCTTTCCTCAATAATCGCCTCATTAAACGCAATCTCATTGTCCAATAACAATACCTCCTGTCTACACAACACAAAGAAAGAACTTATAAAAATAATAATGACATGGCCATAAAAAGGTAAAAACGGAAGAACAACAACACCTCACCTTCTAGATTCCACAAGAAGTGCACGTTGTTATGAGTTTTTGTCTGAGCTTATATCGATTTCACTGGCTGCATAACTGCAAATACAACCATAACAATCTGTTAATTCACAAAGTTAATTCAATTTAGTTCCATATGTGAATTGGACATTTACCTTGAAGAAAGAACATCTTGAGGAACAAAAGGAGTGTACGTTGTCTCTCTTTCAGCTGAAAGACATCGAGCTTTATGAAATTCTTTTTAGAACTGCTTGAAAATCTTTTGCAAGTTTAGCATCTATAATCTTTTTGCTAGTCTGCATTCCAACAAAAACAAAAATCAATCACCATGAAAGGAGTGTAAATCTTTTTTGATGTGTTTGTGTATGAGAATTGAGATGGAATCAATTACTTACACTAACTTCAGCACGATGATCTGTTTCACTAGCTTGTTTGAGTTTCTCTTAAGTTTTCAATTGTTCTTCTTAGAGAGTGTTGTGCTTTTCTTGAAAGTTTATCAACCTCATTGAGTACTAATACTGATACAGCATATATAAAACACCATGAGCACATTGGTAGGACGGATGTCACACACACAGATATATATATATATATATATATATATATATATATATATATATATATATATATATATAAGAATACTTGTTTGCAAACCTTTGAAACCCTTCTTTCCTTTAACGCCAATTGGTATGTTCTTTGCCATTTCTATAATGATTTTTTGAACAATGTACCGATCCTGGAACCCAGCATCACTTGGGTTCAGCTCCACTGGTGGGTGCTTGAAAGAGTCGTCAGTTCCAAACCAACAGTTCTACTTCCAGCCTGCAAAAGAGCCACGTTTCAATCTTGTTAGGTACTCTGCATAATCAGGAATAACAAATAATTCAGAATGGAGATACTTAAATCAACTTTCCAGGGTTTTTTCTCCATTTTCACGTGTAAATTAACCAAATTCAGGAAGAACAGACAGTTTCATCATCCAATTAGAGGGACATAAAATTAAACAAAAGAGAGAAGAGACAGAATTTTAGAAAGACCTTCTCGGCACTAGCCCCAAACATCTTCCTGAGAAGGGCCATAACTAGGGTTTTCTTCAATTCCCCAAACATCTGCCTGAGAAGGGCCATGTTTGCAATTAGCCCCAAACATCTGCAATTTTATCGCAATTCCCAGACTCTATGTTTTTATCCAAGCAATTATAACAGATGTTGGTGATGCCACCCTTGAACCACCGAGTAGATATATAGGAATGGCCAATGGCTTATTAGGTGTGTGATACAAGATGAAAGAGGTAGATGTCAGAAAGATAAAAGTATTGTTTACCTCAATTTTGATGTTCCCATTTGTAACATCAAGATTCTCTGAGTAAACCTATTGACCCCATTTCTCTTTCCAAGAGAATTCTGATGCGCAATATCATACCAAAAGCCACCAGGATCTTCAATTGATCTGTTGTACATCTCCAACTCCAAGTACTGAAATGGTGCCCCAAATCATCGATTATATGATGAAAATGTTTATTAAAAAGAACAGCAAATAGGTCATGTTTCCTTCTTGTGATTAAAGTTCACTTCGTATTTTGAAAATCCAAAGTAGAAGACTTCAAATTAAAATAGGAATTTTGTCCTCTTTGTTCTTGTTAGGTCAAAATATATCCTCATTGAAATAACAGATCTATATGTTTATGTAACCATCAATACTTTCTCAATAATCAAAACTAGAGTATCGCCTTTAGCAAGAACTTATGTAATTGACTCGACACCGACTCTATTTTTCCGACGAAATGAAACAATATATGCAGATGATCTGCTATTGATCAATTTTGAGGGTGATACCTTTTGAGGAGAGGGTACGTGTGCCTGTTGGGAGAAATCGTGACCGGGAAATACGAGATCGCCCTCCTCGGATGCAAGAGACTCACCAAGTATCACGACATTCAGCTTTGGTATCTTGCCGGCACCCAACAGGCGAGTCGCCATTGATTCCAAATGGCGGAGGTGATTAGTTGTGGTCAGATTTTTCCTAGTTGTCATGATCGGAAACGTGACTCGAACAGATTTGAGAGTCAACTCTCCTTCCTCTTCGGTTGGAGATTGTTGAGCAGTTATACTAAGAGATCTGAAGAGACAATAGAGGATTGAACGGCGCTGGCAGGGAAACGATGAGTCAATGAGGAATGGAGACGAATCGATAGGGAAGCCAAAGAGGATGTGAGAGGGATTTGAGTCGAGATAAGGCCAATTAGGGCTTTGGGAAAGATATCTGTGGGAATGAAAATAAACCAAGGAAGCAGAAAAGAAGAAAAGTGGGGAATGAAAAAACGAGGCGTCAATTTTCTGCGAGGGTTTTTAGCAATCCATCGTTATTCCCTCGCTAAAGGTTTTAATCTGAGACGGATTAACGATGAAATGCTTTTGTCTAGATATTATTAGCAGTCAGTCGATGATCCCTCGTTAATGCCTCTCTAAAGTATGTTAGTCAAATTTTTCGTGCATTCCATCGTTGATCCCTTGGTAAGTCGTCGTTGATTAGCTACGGATAGAATCCGTAGCTGATTCTGTTGCTAAAGGTCAAGTTTCTAGGCATAATAAAACCCACACAATTTCCTCACCACAATGGATCAATATACTCTTTATTTAGTCTTTACACGACTTTATCATTTCCAGGTATACATATTACCGCATAATTTGTGTAACTATTATAAAACTGATCTCAGTTAATAAATCAGCTTAAATACCCTTACATCCAACTCTTGTGTACACACTCCAAAATTTAAAGCCAAAATTTACCTTAATTCACTACTGATTTTGCACCAAACTTCACAAATTTTGGACATGAAAATAAACTTAAAGAATATCCGAGAAAAGCTAAAGGTGCGTTTGGTTGTGGAAAATTATTTTTATTTTCTAAGAAAATGTTTTCAGACAATATAGTTGAATTTTTATTATTAGTTTTCAATAAAAACTTTTGAAAATGTGTTTGGTTGGTACCGATGGAGTTTTTTTTCCATCTTAGAAATTTAAAAAACATTGAAAAAGTGTAAAAATCACTCTTCTAGTTTGCATACAATTTGGAAAAATGAAAATTTTCATTTTCTTAGAAAACTTTGGAAAATTACACGAACCAAATACGTTTTTCAAAATTTCCATTTTTCTTGGAAAGTTTTCCTGAAAAACTGAAAAAATTTCCACAACCAAACGCACCATAAAGTTCTGTAATGGGAGAGAAACATGTGTAAAACTTCATTAGGGGAAGTAGGTTAGTAGGTTGCAAAATGAGCCTTAGCAAAAGGCCCATAATACCCTTTATGCCATATTATTCTTTTATTTATTGCACATGGATGAGATGTTCTCTTTAATGGTTAAATTCTTCCGTATCATATTTAGTACAAAATCATTATTTGGGTTATCCAAAGGAGTAGTTGTATATATATTGGTGGGTTTTCTCGAAACATAGCACCTTGTTCTTGATTTTCCTTGCAAAGTGGTAAGCACTTTGTTTTTGATTTTCTAGTGACCGGTAATAGAGGTGTTCTTTTTCTAGATCGAAGGTTCCATCCAATTTGATGAGATGAATCCAAGTTCTTTAGAATATGTGAACCCGAACTTGAAACACATGAACACAAACATGATGCATCTTTCTAGAACTATTATTACAACTTGTAAATAAATTTAGATTTAAAGAAAACTAGTTATAGTAATGTAACGTCCAAAAATATATAGTAAATTTTTTATTTTTAATTATAATAAAACCATCCAAATATCATTCCAAATAACGGGGTAATCAAAGTATGCATTTGGAGTTCCAAATCAAATACAAAGTAAATAACATAAAAGTTAATAGTGCGGAATTTCTAGTAGATAAGATGCAATCAGGTTATGCTCTTTCCCTTGCTACCAGAACAACCTGAAACATTTAAACTTGAAACCATAAGCACAAAACTTAATGAATTTCCCAAAATACCACATACGATACATAAATACAGGCCCACCCAACAAACATATTTCAATTATGTGGGTCTCACCCAACAATATATATATATAAAAACGAGCCTCGGCCAACAGAAAATCATACAAACAATATTCACAAAGACAATAAGAATACAATGACACCTCGTGTCTTACATAGTATAGTGAGAAGACTCACCTAAATCTATAGTCAAAATGACAGAACACCAAGTCACGCAAGATTAGCTACGTGCACTCCCCAAACCAATCAGATGTCAAACCTTAGTCTATAGCTCAAAACCTCCAAGTTTGACCAAAAATCAAACTAGTCAAAAAGTCAACATAGTGGAATCGTAACATCGAGTCGTAGAATCGTTCCGATCTTACATTTCCCATTTTTTCCCATTTGAGCAATGTACTTTACCTTCCAACTTCAGAGGACCATAACTTTTTCACATGTACTCGGATTTTGATGATCTTTATATCTACATATTCGTATTCGAGTCGGCTACAACTTTCTTTTAGATAAATACGGCTAAAACTGTAACATCCCGACGCCCAAGTATAATATTTAATTAATTTGCATTCATGATGTCAAAGCAACTCGACGAGTTGGATTCCCCAACTCTCCGAGTTGTGGATTTAATGGCCGCGTGATTTTTAGAGTCTACTCGACGAGTTGGAAGACCCAAACTCGATGAGTAGGAGCTGAGTGTGCAAACCCTAATTTTTAGGGTTTGTGTCCTATTTAAGGGACCTTAAGTCTTCATTTCCACCTCCCTTGTCACTTTAACACCCTGAGAGAAATCTTAAATGAGGTGGTATCATCTGTGAGAGAAAGAGAGACTAAAAGTGTGTGATTTGGTGCATTCTTGGAAGGAGATAGAAGAGCATAAGTCTTGGAACGAGAAGAAACCTCTGGATCTGGTGTTCTTTCAGTGTAAGCTGCTTTTTGGAGGTAAAAAGTTATCACCTTGATCATATTTTTGGATAGATCTCTTCGTTAGGGAGTTTGTGGCCATTTCCATCTTCCATTTTAGCCATTGAGTCATTTGAGCATGACATGGAGTTGAAACTCCAGATCTGGACAGTATGAGGTCCCTTGAGCATAAAGATCCAAGCTTTATTAAGCTATTGGCCAAGCTCCAAACACTAAACCTTCTATAGAGCTTTGTTTTGGCATTTTGAGCCCTAGATGTCATGCATGGACGTAAAGCTTGCAACTTTACGTGGTATTTCAGCCTTGGGATGCTAGATCTAGAGGTTGGGACCTTAGTTCTGCTTAGGATAGTCGGAATGATAATTGGTCTAGAAGGACTCGACGAGTGCATGAGCCAAGTCGATGAGTCGGCTAGGGTTTTCCCCGATAGTCTGGATGTGCTACAACTCGGCGAGTTGATGAGAGAACTAGACGAGCTGAGTTGGATTTTCCCGATACTTCAGAGAAAACGAAGGAACTCGACAAGTCTCATAGATGCACTCGACGAGTTGGGTCAACATGGACTGTTGACTTGGGCGTTGACTTTCGTTGACTTTTAGGGTTTTGTCAAGACATGAGTAAGGGGACCATGGAGGGGTAAAATAGTCTTTCACCCTTTCCGAGAGTGAGGTAAGAGGTTAGCCTAACTTTGTAAGAGTTGTGATTATAAAGTGTTAATTAGAAATTATTATATTATGTAGGCAGAGTCTAGACTGTTCGTGGGGTACTAGATCTACTTGCTTACTTATGAGGTGAGTCTTCTCGCTATACTTACCTGAGCGGTAATACTGCGACCGGAGGGTCGTATTTGAGTTATCGACCGGAGGGTCCTATGTGCTTATACTGATTTATGTGATATTATGCATTTTGTCTTTGTGATATATGCTATATTATTCTGTGCCTTACTGAGTTAGGACTAGAGGGTCCAAACCGAGTTGTTAGACCGGAGGGTCCAAACCGAGTTGTGAGACCAAAGGGTCTTCACTGAGATACAGGACTGGAGGGTCCAACCCAAGCTGTGAGACCGGAGGGTCTTCACTGAGACACATGACCGGAGGGTCCACACCGAGCCATGAGACCAGAGGGTCCTTACCGAGACGCATGACCAAAGGGTCCATGTCGAGCTATAGCCATAAGAGGCTTGTTATTTGTATATATGGTATTTTGGGGAACTCAATAAGTTTTGTGCTTACCGTGTTGTGTGATATGTGTTTCAGGTACTTCTCAGGATCGTAGGAAGGCGCTGGCTTGATTGTACACACCTGTTTGAGATTATGTTTGAGGATTTTGGGATATTATCAGTTATTTTGCTGATTTGTGTTTTGACAATTGATACATTGTGGTTTTTGAGAAATGTGATATTAAGTTTTATGTGGTTTAAAAATGAAAAAAATTTGTTTGAAAATTTAGAGTGTTACAAGTTGGTATCAGAGCCTTGGTTTGAGGGATTCAGATGTACTCTTAGGTATGTCTGGACTCAAACTGAGGATTTGAGAAATTTTTTCTAAAAAGAAATGATTTTTCTAAAACGAGTAAGATTTTTAAAGAGAAAACAAGACGGAGTAGTGTGTACAATTAGCCAGAGCCTGAATAGTGATTTCCTAAAATACCATTACTTGTTTATATTATGAAATACTTATGAGATATTAGAGTTTCATGCTAGAGGATAGGCTAGGTATTTCAGAAATTAGGGCTAGAGTTGCATGGGTTTTTCACCCTATTTAAAGGGCCATTAGCCTCCCTTAGCCTCCCTTACAGTCCCTTGTGAGTCCAGAAACCCTAAATCGTCGTTTTTCCCTCTTTTTGTGTGATATTAAGCCTTGTGGTGGATTATGGAAGGAAGATCTTGAAGTACCCAAGCTTGGAACAAGAGGAAGGATGTAGATCTGAGTTTTTATTCATCTTAGCATCGTTTTTGAGGTAACAAGTTGTTACCTTGACCTTCTTCTATCTAGATCTATGCATGTATGAGATTAGGGCCACTTTGGCAATGTTGGTATGTTATTTTGGGTATTAGGCATGATCTGAAGTTGCAACTTCAGATCTAGGCTTATCTTGGTCTGTAAGATCATAAAGTTTCAGCCTTTAGTGAGTTAATACCTTCTTTATCCCTTAGAACCTTTCTTTAGCTTGAGTCGGGAGCATTCCAGATAGGAGCTGAGGGACGGGTAGGGCATGCCAGACTCGTACTGTGGGCTGGGAGCATTCCAGATATGAGTTGAGGGTCAGGTAGGGCGTACCACACTCGTATTGTAGGCTCGGTGGCAATCCAGATGTGAGTTGTGGGCCTGAAAGGCAATCCAGACTCACACTGTGGGCCAAAGGGTAATCCAGTCTGTAAATTTGTGGACCCAGTACATGATGTTATTTGTACATGTATTATATGTAGTGTATCGGTATTTTGGGGGAACTCACTAAGCTTTGGGCTTAAAGTTTCAGTTTTTGTTCCAGGTACATAAGATGATCGCAGGAAGGCTCACAGCAGAGGAGGCCATGGCGGCACCAGATGTGGTTGCTGGTACGTTTTTAGTGAACTCCTTGCCTGCATTGGTTTTGTTCGACTCGGGGGCGAGTCGGTCATTTGTATCTTAGACGTTTAGTAGGGAGTTCAATGTGCCAGTAGGAGAGCTAGAGTGTCCGTTGCGAGTCTCTATCGCTAACGAACACGAAGTTTCCGCTTCTTCGGTGTACCGGGGATGTAGTTAGAGATCTTCGGGGTATCTTTTTCGACTGACTTGATTTCGATCCCTATGGGGGATGTGTGTGTGTGTGTGATTGTGGGGATGGACTGGCTTATTCGATTCGGTGCCACGATTGAATGCGAGGGTCAGCGGGTAGTGGTTCAAACCCTAAGTGGGGGAGAGTTGATTGTCTATGGCGAGAGTACCAGAGTGGGATCAAGGTTTTGTTCAGCCGCCATGGCTAGACAATATATTCAGCACGGGTGTGTGGGTTATCTTGCGTGTCTGGTGGATACACGAGATAGAGATCAGATTTCAGTTTCAAAGGTCCCACTGGCCAGGGAATTTGCGGACGTGTTTCCGGAGGAGTTACCAAGGATACCTCCGGAGAGGCAGGTTGAGTTTCGGATCGACCTGGTGCCAGGTGCGGCCCTTATCGCCAAGGCATCATACCGATTGGCGCCACTAGAGATGCAGGAGTTGTCATCACAACTACAGGAACTATTTGGCAAGCAGTTCATTCATCCAAGCAATTATCCATGGGGAGCACTGAACCTTTTCGTTAGGAAGAAGGATGGTTCACACTGGATGTGCATTGATTAGCGGGAGTTGAACATGCTGACGGTTAAAAACCATTATCCACTCCTGAGGATAGATGATCTCTTTGATCAGTTACATGGAGCATCTTGGTTCTCCAAGATAGACCTGAGATCCGGCTACCATCAGGTCAGGGTTAGAGAGGAGGACGTAGAGAAGGTTGTGTTTCAGACTCGTTATGGGCAATATGAGTTCATGGTGATGCCGCTTGGGCTCACCAACGCCCCAGTAGTATTCATGGACCTGATGAATCGGTTCTGCAGACCGATGCTCGATCGCTCGGTCATCGTGTTCATAGACGATATCTTGGTGTATTCCAAGACCCGAGAGTAGCATGAGGAGTATCTACGGGAGTTGTTAGGAGTTCTGAGGCGGGAACGGCTTTATGAAAAGTTCTCGAAGTGTGAGTTTTGGTTACGAGAGGTTCAGTTCCTTGGACACCTCGTTAACTAGGAGGGGATTTTGGTTGATCTGGCCAAAATCAAGGCGGTTATGCAGTGGGAGGTTCCCAAAACTCCTTCGGATATCAGGAGTTTTCTGGGATTGGCAGGGTACTATCGGAGATTCATACAGGATTTCTCCAAGATTGTAGTACCCCCCACTCGTCTGACGAGGAAGGGCCTAGATTTCCGGTGGGGCCTCGAGCAGCAAAAGGCGTTTAACACCCTTCGACAGCGACTATGAGAGGCTCAAGTCTTGACTCTCCCGGAGGGAGTCGAGGATTTTGTAGTGTTCTGTGATACATCCATCACGGGACTAGGGCGGTCCTCATGCAGAGAGGACGGGTGATAGCCTACGCATCGCGGCAGGTGAAGCCGCATGAGATGGGATCCTACTCATGTTTTGGAGTTGGGAGTGGTGGTATTCGCTCTCAATATTTGGAGACATTACCTCTATAGGGTCCGCTGTACTATATATACGGATCACAAGAGCCTGAGACACATCATGGATCAGACGAACCTGAACATGAGACAGCGCAAGTGGCTAGATGTAGTCAAGGACTACGACTGTGAGATCCTTTACCACCTAGGTAAAGTGAACGTGGTGGTGGACGCTCTGAGCTGCAAGTCAGTTGGTCCTTCCATACTAGCGACATGTATGAGGATATCAGTGGATTCTCCACTCATGAGTTTGATTATAGATGCTCCGGCTGAGGGCATGCGACCAGAGAACTGGAAACTGGAGAGGATCAGGGGTGAGAACACCCGATTTATGCAGGTTAGCCGGGGATTGTTGACCCGATGTGGTCTGGTATGGGTTCCGATGTCCGGTGGGGCCAGGCAGACGATTATGGAGGAGGCTCATAAGTCTCACTTCTCTATTCACCTGGGATCCACCAAGATGTACCGGGATTTCAGTTTGAGCTACTGGTGGTTGTGCATGAAGCGAGAAATCACTTGGTACATCGAGAGGTGCTTGACCTACAGGATGGTCAAGGCCGAGCATCAGAGGCTGCATGGCAAGTTGTAGCCTCTAGAGATTCCTCTGTGGAAATAGGAACCGATCACGATGGACTTCATAACCAAGTTGTCGAGGAAGGCAAAGGGATATGATGCTATATGGGTCATCATGGATCGATTGACCAAGATTGCCCATTTCATGGCCATACGGGAGAGTTCGTCGGCTAGGAAGCTAGCCGACGTGTGTGTCCGCGAGATCGTTGTTATCCACGGAGTTCCGGTCTCTATTGTTTCCAACCGAGATGTTAGATTCACCTCCCGCTTCTGGCAGAAGTTCCACGAGGAGCTGGGCACACGACTGCATTTTAGCACAACATATCATCCGCATACCGACGGCCAGAGCGAGCGGACTATACAGACCCTCGAGGACATGTTGAGGGTTTGTGTCATCAATTTTGGTAGGAGCTAGGATTCCCACCTACCTCTTGTAGAGTTCGCCTACAACAACAACTATCATTCCAGTATTGGTGCCCCACCTTTTGAGTTGTTGTACGGGCGGAGATGTCGCACCCCGATCTGTTGGGGTGAGGTTGGTCACAGAGTGATGGGGTGGACAGAGATAGTTTTACAAACTACTGAGAAGATTCAGCAGATTAGACAATGGTTACAGACTGTACAGAGTAGACAGAAGAGCTACGCCGATCGACGCCGATCAGAGTTAAAGTTCCAGGTTGGTGACATGGTACTCCTCAAGGTCTCGCCCGGGAAGGGTGTGATCCGCTTCAGAAAGAGGGGGGAAATTGGGTCCCAAATACATCGGGCCGTTCAGGGTCATTTCTAGGGTTGGCAAGGTAGCTTAGAGACTAGATCTTCCTGAGGAGCTCAGTCAGATCCACAACACTTTTCATGTTTCGCAATTGCGGAAGTGAATTCCGGATGAGGAGGCAGTAGTATCATTGGATGACATTCAGGTCGATGAGCGTCTAAATTATGTGGAGAGGCCCGTGGCCATCCTGGAGAGGAAGGTGAAGGTTCTGCAGAACAAGTAGATACCCTTGGTAAAGGTACAATGGGAGCACCGTAGAGAGTCTGAGTGGACGTGGGAGTCAGAGGCTGAGATGCGGGAGCACTATCCGGAGATGTTCACCGCAGCGGACTTGAGGACGAAGTATAGTTCAAGTGGGGGAGAATTGTAAAGCCTCGACTCTCAAGTATTAATTTTACAACTTTATTTTTCATATTGGAAGGTCTACTCGACGAGTTAGATGACCTGACTCGTTGAGTAGGAACTTTTGAGTGTTGAGAGAAAAACTTTGAAACACACTTGAACAAAGATTAGAACATGTAAATAGCGGAATAGTTAATCTCGAAGGATCTGTTAGCTCAACAATAATATTAATAGTTAGAGGTTAGTGAGTTAGATGCAGAAAGTAAAGAAATGTAAATGACAACAATTGTTATATCAAGTATGCACATAAGTTGATTCATAACAAGGAATGCATTCAAACCAAGTTAATAAGGAAGATCAAACTTAGTGATTAAGTCTCAAAGACATGCTCCGGAGAGAGGTTATAATCAGATATGTTTCAGTAATAATTGAGAGTAAGAAGTGAAGAGTTGAGAGATAAAGAAGATAACTTTTGAGTAATGTATTCAGAATATATAGATCGTAAGTTATCAGTGTGTGATACAATAGAATGAGCTCTTATTTATAGAGACTCATGAAGAACACTAGATTACAACTCTATGGTAGCCATGCAAGGAATACTGGACAATAGAGTGAATTACAATAAGACAAGTAAAGTAATCTAGTTATGATGACTGCGGTAGCAAAAGACTCTGATTGCGGTTGCTGATGAAGAGACTGACTGCGGGTGCTGACGAGGTTGCGGTAGCAAGTTTGGATGCGATAGCAGTTGCGGTAGTTGAAGTTCAAGAGGGTCACTTTCATGATTCAACAATTTCCCCCTAAGTGACCTCTTTAACTTTGGTTCAGCTATCAAGTTTGAGGAACTTGATCAGATTCCACCAAAATTTACTGCCGTTTTCCAGCCATTTGATTCTTCTTGTGATCTCGAACTTGACTTCTGTGGTAGTATGCTTCAATTTTTCAACTGCGGACCGACAGATGTCAAGTTGTTTCTTGGTCAGGTGCTGCATGGCAGTCATAGGAATGAAATATTTGATATTGTCAGTCTTTCTTTTCAATATGACTCCAAGATCAGGAAAGTTTGTTGCGCCTAGAGATCTTTCTTCGAAGCCTTCGGTAGGCATTGGCACAGGTTCAAGAGGTAGGAGATCAAACTTCTTGAGTATGGTGGGGTAGATATCCGTATCTATCTTGGCAAAGTCACAGACCGTATCCCTTAGAAAAGAATTGGCTTTTTCAAGCGTAATCTTCATCTTGGGGTGCTTTTCAGACTTATTTTGGAACACCTTGGCAATGAGGAAGATCTCTTCTGGATTCATACAAGGGAAGTCTGCCTGACTTCGGACGTAGTCATGTTCCCTTCTTGTCAGGGCGTACTGGATGTATTCAGCCTTCATAAATTTCCGGACTTTGTAGTTCTTGACTGTGAATGGTCTGTCGTTAGACCATATGTCTTCGATGGAGGAGGCATGCTTATCATAAAAACAATTCAGTCTCTCAAATTCCATCGGCAGTCGTTTGTGATCTGGAAGGCTCCGGTCAAACTGCTCAAATACAGTGAAGTACTTGGCATTTGGAAAAATTGGTATATCCCAGTACCCGTCTGATGGGGGT
The DNA here is from genome assembly GCF_051521515.1 of Lactuca serriola. Lineage (NCBI taxonomy): Eukaryota > Viridiplantae > Streptophyta > Magnoliopsida > Asterales > Asteraceae > Lactuca > Lactuca serriola. The sequence goes on from NC_136410.1 coordinate 37,985,505, forward strand.
TCAGCGTATGTAAGGTGTGGTCTGTAATCTTCATCTAGCAAGTGGCGGTGCGGATTGACCCATGAATTAATCAAGGATTTGTCTATCATAGTGTCGAATCCGCATTCTCTCTAAATTAATTCTGCCAGCTTGGCTGCTTTCCAATCATGCTTTCTTTGGGCGGTGGCAGGAGAGTTTGTGGTGCTTGGAGAAGACATGTATTCAGCCTAGTTCTTGAAGTGTGGAGGAGTCTCTGGCTTTTTAGGAGACTTTCCTTGGTGGAGTCGTATGTGGTGGAGTGTGATGGGATGGTGAAGGAGTGGGGATTTTTTCTGTGATGATGGGGGGGGACTCTGATGAATGGAAGTATTAGAGTGATGGACTTCTTCTTCTTCTTCTTCACTTCCCCCTCTTGAGGGATGCAATGCAGGTGCTTCCTCAAACCATTCCTTAAGTCCATCAACCTTGGCACAGATTTCTTGGAATTGAGCTTTAAGGGTTTCTGTCAGTTGGGAATTGTTAGGAGTAGAGGAGCTAAAGAGTAGTTTATGGATTTCCTTCGCGAGTTAGAGGATCTCTGGACCGTGGAATTTAGAGGAGAGGGATTTATGCAGTCTGTTGATTGTGGCTTGAAGAACAGAGATAGTGGACTCATAAGAAGTATGAGTCTCTTCTATCAATTTCTTAGACTGAGAAGCTTGATCCGCGAAGGCTGCCTGGAGATCCATTTTGATTGCGGTTACCTCATTGATGAGGCGTTCCGCTGCAGCCATGAATTCTTTGTGGTCAGCCTTGCGGTTGTTGTCAAGGGACCGGATCCCCATCTCTACTTTTAGAGAGATTCTCTCTGCAGCCATGCATTCCCTTGTTTCTAGATGTTCTATTCTTTCAATCAGTGACTGTGGTCCTGGGGAGTCTTCAGGTTGCGGTTGAGTAGGCGTGACCGCAGCCATAATCTGATCAACTTTGGCTTGAAGGCTCATGAACTCCTTCCGGGTGACAACATTCTTCTTCTTTTTCTTTTTCTCTTCAGGCTTGGAAGTCGAATGATGAGAACCGCTGGACTCCTCTTCTTCATCAAACATCATTAAGTCATCATCTGAAGGGTTTGGCTTGTTGACTTCTTGGATGTCTTCATCATCAAAACCGAATGTGGGAGCTGAACTAAGTTCGATTGCGGATCCTTCCTCTTGTGATGGATTGACTGTAGGAGTGTGAATTGGAAGGGGAGTTGAAGTAGTAGGGACTTTGGAGGTACCTGCGGTTGTATGTGAAGCTTGAGCTTTTAAGACTGTTTCAGTCATCTCATCCATCCAGTTTTGAACTTTGAGAATGGTGGCTACGGTATTGGCATTGCTGATAGCATTTGCCCAATACTTGGCCACAGACTGGATTTCCTGCTCCTTTTGTTGTTGTTGCTTTATCTGTTGTTCCTTGCAGGCTTGAAATGCTCTTTTGAAAGCAGCATACTTGTTTTTGTCTGACTAAGTTACCAAATTGTACTGTAACCAAGAGTCACTGGATGCATCACCGTCAAATCCTTCAAAGCGCACCGAAGTGTCCTTCGGGTCCACGGATCCTTGCACGTTTGTGCTCACCGTGCCTAAACCACCTGTAACAGATGTAAGCAGAGTAGGATTTCCTGAGCTTCCTCGGTCTCCTTGACCTATGGTCAAGTCTGGCCTCGGCTCAGTTCTGGCATGGGCGAAAAAAGTGCCCTGCTGGTGGGAAGGTGTTTGAAGTGTTTGGGTGACGTTCGAAAGGATTGAGCGCAACTCCTCAGGAGAAAAGAAATGCAGTCGGGAAGCCCTGGAGACCTTAGGGCGAGCACCAATATCATCCTCGTGGCAGTGAATTGGGGGGAGTCTCCACGAAGTTATGAATCAGACTCACTTTATGAGTCTGACTGGAAAATGATGGTGGTGATGAATGGGTTTGCGCCTACCCCAAGGACTACTGGAGCCTTTTGAGAGGCTTCAGCATCGGTCTGGTCACGCATACGAATAGTGGTATCGGTTGTTTTCCTTTTCTTGAGGATAGAAATCGGTTTCCTATCCTCATCTGAATCATTGCTAGATACGGTTGAGGGAGGTTTTGTTTTGCGTTTCTTGGTGGGTGCAGTTTGTTTGGGAGCATCCTTCTTGGGTGTTCTTTGTTTCTTCTTGGATGCCAACTTCTTTCTTTTTTGAGAAAGATTGGATAGTATAATAGAAGAAGGGACTGCGGTACCCTCAGGGTTAATAGCTGCAGATGGAAGAGGCAGGGTAGAAGGGTATGGGGCAATACCCTCCGTAGCCTCAATGTGGTCTGATACATCAACAGTCTCAAGACCAAGAGAAGAAAGAAGATGAGAAGGGAGTCTGCAGAACGGTCCAAAAATAGTTTGATCAGAAGAAGGGTGGTACCTTTTAAGATCCTTAGTGACGAAAAAATTGATGTCACTACCCATGTCTATTCCAGCGTCCGCATGTAGGTCTGATATACAGAGAGACCAGAATCTTGCAAATGTGAGCTCGATTGGGTTCTCCTTCAGGTGCTCCTTAGGAATGTACTGAAGGAAATCGTCCCATAGGATCTGCCCATAGTTGACGTCGTGTCCGGTGAAAATGCTCCCTACTAATTCCAAAAGTTTTAGTCCCATGTTGTCAATGCCTCCGGTTTTGCCAAATAGGCAGCGGATGACAAAGTGACACACGAACTGCCAAACTGCAGGCAGTTGGTTCTTCTTGAACTCACCAATCCCTCGAATTGGTTTTTGATACCCCATCTGGTAGAGGGCTGATGTGACGTCAGCCATTAATGGTGAGAAGATTTTGATGGAGGGATGAACCAGAAGGTTAATGGCTGAAAGGAACTTTTCTTTGGACAAGATGACCAAAGAATCGTTAATCAGGTTGAGGTGAACTTCTTGGGGGTTTTCCAGTGGGCGATAAGTAGAAAAAGCACATTTGAAGAGAGTAGAGACTGGAACAACATCTGTAAATGCATCGAATGGACCAAACAGAGGATGGTTCTTGAGAAACTTGATCACAAGCTTGATGGAAGCATTATATGAAGGATGATCTTCAAACACTGCTCTGAAATTGCTTGATGCGATTGTTGGAGAATCTGAACCTGCTGGATTCACTGAGCCTGAAGCCTTGGATTGCTTCTTTGATGCACCTGATTTAACCATTGTTGAAGTTAGAAGAAATTTAGAGAAGAAGTAGAACACGGATATCTTGAAGGTTTTTGAGAGGGAATGATCGATATTCAGAAAGCGTAAAGTGAATTTGGGGAAGAAGATGGGTTTATAAAGGGGGGGGTGAAAAGTGTTTAACCCTAGGTAAATGGTAAGGATAGGGTAAAACGTCATTTGGATTTGGGGAATCTTTGAATTTGGGATTAAATCTCAGAAAAAAAAAAGATTTTGGAGATTTACTAAAACGGGTTTGCATTTAATGAAAAGTCAGACGCACTTCAATACGTCAGGTGATCGTGGGGGTGAAGGGAGAGGAAGTTGTAACGGATGGGACGTTCTGGGGAGAGGACAAGACAGATTAAGGATGGGTTTATGGAAACACGTTCCTTTTGTCATTATCCCTAAAATAGGTCTGACATAAGGTTTTGGGAGAGAAGAATGTGACAGTTTCTCAAAGGAATGTTTTTATTTAATGTTTTATTTAATGAAGGATCATTAAATAGCACACTATGTTTTTTGTTGTTTTTCAAAAAGAATGAACCGTCTGGAAGGTAATTAATGTGACTGCGGATGAACATATCATTGCGGATGATTTCTTTGATATTGCGGATGACTGCAGTGAAAGAAACTGAGAAGAGCACTTGTACAAAAGTTAGTAATCACAAAGAAGAAGGACCCATGAAAGATAGATATAATATATGGTTGCGGTACATTGACTGTAGTACAGGGTATGTTCCAAAACCATCTATTATCAATAACTTTCACTAAGAGCCGCAATGGAGACCAGGAAGGTCTGCGGTGCTTGTTAATTCAAGAATAATTTAGGGTCCGGATTCATCATTCCCAACATTTGTAGGAACACATTGAGTTTTGTAGAGTCAAGTGCTTTTGTAAAAACATCAGCAATCTCTTCATGAGTAGGAACAAAGATGAGTTCAATATTACCTTTTAGAATGTGGTCTTTGATGAAGTGATACCGTAGTTCAATATGTTTAGTCTTGGAGTGCTGAATAGGATTATGAGAAATCGCTATGGCACTTTCAGAGTCACAATAAATTGGTATCCGCAGCATCCTATATCCGTAGTCTAACAGTTGTGTCTTCATCCAAAGGACTTGGGAACAGCAACTGGCTGCGGCCACGTATTCTGCTTCTGCGGTAGATGATGGGTTTTAGCCATAAGAACTTTCCTATGTGCGCATGCAAAACCCTAATGCTCGGATCTAGGCTTTCTAATTAAACATGCTTTAAATCCAAGACTTCTAATAACTATTTAGGATAAATAACAACATTGAAACAGATCTAGAATCATACCTTTGAATTCCTTGTTGACCTTGTTGTCTTGGAGCTTCTAGAGTCACAAATGTCACTCCTCTAATGGCTTACAAACACCAAAGCAAGAAGGATGATTTAAGAGAGAGGAGAGGAATTTCGACCAGAGGTTCCTTACTTTAGGTGAAGTTTTTAATTCCATCAGTCATAGGGTCTATTTATACTTGTAGACTCCTTAAGGGTTACAACCTAAACCCTAATTGGATAATCTTCTCTTAAGGCTATCCAAATCCATTCCTAGATAACTCATATGGACGATTTTAGCTATCCTATATCTCTTAGAATTCGTCCAAAGCATATCCCAATGGATTTTCAGTCTAAAGTTTAACTATCAAACAATTGACAGTTTATACCCCTTTATTTAATTAACTTCTTTAAGTCACCAAATTAATTCTAATTAATTCTATGACTTATATTAATCAAATAACAATATATTATTCATTATATTATTCCCATAATATATTAATAATATTTACTCTCTCTTATTAAATCATCCTATCAAGTTGCTATGGTGAAGGCAACCCAAAAGGACCATGCACAACCGGATCAAATACTTGTCTAATATAGTTACAGCCTTAGACACTATTCCAACAGTCTCCCACTTGGATAAGTCTAGTAACTATACAAGTACAATTCGGTTTGCAATCGTAGCTCTCAAAGACGCTGTCAAACTCTGATCTAATCAATCTTGTCCTTTAGATAAGGGATCGTACAGTCCTCTGTTAGATATCATGCTGACAATCCTATGTAATGGTTAGTCAAGCATTTAGGTTTCTCGATCTCTGATTTATTTGACATAGAACTTAATCGAACACATCAATTCAGTTCTGACCGGGCCCGGCACATAAGTCAAATCAAATCATCGAGCGGTCGAGATATCGCTTTTACCTTCTTAGATAAAAGTTACAGATAAACTTCGACTTATATGCATTTACTTATTCATTAACCAGCTATACACAACAATGTGTTTTATAACACCGAGTTACTGATGCGTTTTCGCATTATCAATGTACAACCAATTAACAAATAACAAACCATATATCTAGGTTTTAAGACTATATGATATTATCGTCTTGCGATCACCCTTTTATATCTTATTCCATAAGGTGATTCCAGCAAGCGCGGGTTTGTTCCAATGCTCAAAACTAGTTCATAAGCACTCATGAACGTTGCAGCAACCCTTTGCTATGTCTAACACCATTTAGACAATCTACACACCAATTCATGACAATCTTCATTCATATCTACTTCCAACATATGAACGATTGTGGACAATTTGAACAATTCTATTATTCCTAATAATTTCAATTATTCTGGAAGTCAAAACATGCAAAGTGAAACAATAGTTAAACAATTAACATAAGACAGTAACATTACTCATAAATAAAACTCCTTTATTTAATCATCAAATGTTAATTACATTTATCTATTACACATTTCTAATACTATCTAATCTATGCTAATATCATCCTTCAGCCCAATACTCCTAGCATGCTGTAAGTGCTTAACCCTACTCAGTCCCTTCGTAAGCGGATCTGCTGGGTTATCTTCTGATGATATCCTCTTCACTACGAGTTGTCCTTCTTCTACACGATGTCTAATGAAGTGATATTTTTTGTCGATATTTCTTGATCTACCATGATCCCTCGGTTCCTTGGTTAAGGCAACCGCTCCTTCGTTATCACAGAAAATCTCCATGGGCTCCTCTATGGCAGGTACGACTCCAAGATCACCGATGAAGTTCTTTATCCATATTGCCTCCTTCGACGCTTCGCTCGCTGCAATGTACTCTGATTCACACGTTGAATCAGCTATGGTCTCCTGCTTGGAACTCTTCCATGTCACTGCTCCTCCATTTAGGGTAAAGACCCAACCCGACTGCGAACGGTAATTGTCCCTGTCGGTCTGAAAACCGGCGTCACTATACCCTCGCACCTTCAAGTCATCACTCCCTCCGAGGACTAATAACCATTCCTTCGTCCTCCGAAGGTACTTAAGGATATTCTTCACCGAAATCCAATGTGCTTTGCCAGGATTCCCTTGATATCTGCTAACCATGCTCAAAGCGAAAGCTACATCAGGGCGAGTACAAGTCATAGCGTACATGATTGAGCCAACTGCGGAAGCGTATGGTACTCGGCTCATTTCTGCTATCTCAGCTTCGGTACTCGGGCTTTGAGTCTTACTCAACTTGGCATTACTTTGTATTGGTAATTCTCCCTTCTTTGAGTTTTCCATACTAAAACGTTTTAGTACCTTCTCCAAGTAATTGTTCTGACTAAGTCCAATTAGTCTCTTACTTCTTTATCTCACTATCCTTATTCCCAAAATGTAAGAAGCCTCTCCGAGGTCCTTCATAGCGAAGCACTTCCCGAGCCAGGACTTAACTTCCTGCAGAGTCGGGATGTCGTTTCCAATGAGTAATATGTCATCGACATATAGAACGAGGAAGCTTACTATACTCCCACTGGCTTTGACATGTACACAAGACTCGTCTTCGCTTCGTACAAATCCAAACTCTTTGACTTTCTCATCGAAGCAAAGATTCCATCTACGAGATGCTTGCTTAAGTCCATAAATGGACTTCTCAAGCTTACACACTTTATTCGGATGCTTCGGATCCACAAACCCCTCGGGCTGAGCCATGTAAACATCCTCAGCCAACTTCCCGTTAAGGAAAGCGGTCTTGACATCCATTTGCCAAATCTCATAATCATGAAATGCGGCAATAGCTAGCATCACTCTAATAGATTTAATCTTCGCAACTGGTGAGAAGGTCTCATCATAGTCAACTCCAGGAGTTTGAGTAAAGCCCTTCGCAACCAATCGCGCTTTATATGTGTGCACGTTTCCATCCACGTCGGTCTTCTTCTTGAAGATCCATTTGCACCCAACGGTCTTACGTCCGGGCACATAGTCAACCAAATTCCAAACTTGGTTATCATACATGGATTGGATCTCACTATCCATTGCCTCTTTCCATTTCGCAGACTCCAGGCCTACCATGGCTTCCTTATAGCTATTAGGTTCATCAAGATTTATTAGTGTACTATCACTAATATACGTGTCCCCTTCGGTAGTAATATGAAGGCCATAAAACTGGGGATGAACTCTAACTCTATCGGAACGTCTAAGAGGTAAGGATTTGTCAATTGGTTCAATCGGAGTTTCCTCCTCGGGTTGAGTGCCAGCGGTAGAGGTTCCTTCATCTATCGATTCTTGAATCTCTTCAAGTTCGATTTGCCTCCCACTGTCTCCTTGGCTTATGAGTTCTCGCTCTCGGAAAACTCCTCTCCTCGCAACGAAGACAACATTGTCCTTCGGTCTATAGAAGAGATATCCAAAGGATGTCTGCGGGTAGCCGATGAAAATACATTTCTCACTTCGAGGTTCAAGCTTGTCGTGAGTATCTCGTCTTACGAAAGCCTCGCAACCTCAAACCTTGATATGTGCCAACGAGGGAGCTTTCCCTGTCCACATCTCGTGAGGTGTTTTGGCAACCTTCTTGGTAGGGACTCGGTTAAGGATATGGGCGGCAGTCTCTAAGGCATACCCCCAAAAAGAGATAGGTAGTGAAGCACGACTCATCATAGAGCGAACCATATCCAATAAGGTTCGATTACGCCTTTCTGCCACACCATTCAACTGCGGTGTCCTAGGAGGCGTCAATTGCGAAACTATTCCACACTCCTTGAGATAATCGTGGAATTCAAGACTTAGGTACTCTCCTCCACGATCGGATCGAAGTATCTTGATTTTCCTGCCCAATTGATTCTCCACTTCATTCTTGAATTCTTTGAACTTTTCAAAGGTTTCTGACTTTTGCTTGATTAAGTAGATATACCCATATCTACTATAGTCATCTGTAAAAGTCACATAGAAGCGGTTCCCATCCTTCGTGGTTGATCTAAATGGTCCACATACATCGGTATGTATTAGGTCCAATAGACCTTCACCTCTTTCACATGTACTTGTGAAGGGTGATTTAGTCATCTTTCCAAGTAAACAAGATTCGCATGTGTCATCTTCCCTAAGGTCGAATGACTCCAACACTCCATCCTTTTGGAGTTGGGCTATGCGTTTCTTGTTGACATGTCCAAGACGACAATGCCACAAGGATGCTTTATCCATACTAGTGGAAGAATCAATATTCAAAACATCATTTCCTAAGTTATCAACAATCATAACAGTTTCATATATTCCATTACATGGTATAGCTTCAAAGTAAAAGACACCATTTAGATAAGCCAAAATAGAACCATTCTCATTATTAAAAGAAAATTTAAATCCTTGTCTATATAAACCATGAAATGAAATGATGTTTCTTGCCATTTCTGGCGAATAGCAACAATTGTTCAAATCTAAAACCAAACTATTCCTAAGCACTAAAGAATACACTCCAATCTTAGTTACAGGCGACGATCTTCTGTTCCCCATGATTAGATTGATCCTTCCTTGCTCCACATCCCTACTTCTTCTTAGTCCCTGCACATTAGAACAAATGTGATAACCACAACCGGTATCAAGGACCCAAGAAATAGCATGATTAGAATCGTTAGATTTAATTGCGTATATACCTGCGAAAGATGGCTTGATCTTTCCTTCTTTGATTGCTTGCAGGTACTCTGGGCAGCTTCTCTTCCAATGTCCTATCTTGTGGCAGTGGTGGCACTCTGCCTCCTTCGGGTTAGGACAGGGCTTAGCGGGATCAACTTTGGTCCCACTAGAAGAGGCACCATCTCGGGCTTTGACCTTGCGATAGTTCTTCGATGAAGTCTTCCTCTTCTTTCCCTTTCCTTGACCAATAGCCAAGACAGGAGCAGCAGGTGGATTGGGAGTCGGTGCAGCAGACTTGTCTTTGAAGTTGCTCTCAGCAACCCTCAAGAGACCTTGGAGCTTGCTTAGGGTGACCTCCTCTTTGTTCATGTGGTAGGTCATCCTGAACTGGTTGTACATCGGAGGCAAAGAGTGAAGCACCATGTCGATCTCCAAGTCTTCCCCGAAGTCAACATTTAACTTGCGAAGGCGGTCGACATACCTTTGCATCTTTTGCAAGTGCACGGTAAGAGATTCTCCATGACCCATCTTCGCGGAAATCATGTTAGTGAAAATCTCATACCGCTCTTGTCTCGCGTTTTGGTGGTACCTCTCCAATAAGTCTTGGTGCATCTCGTACGGGTACATGTCCTCGTAGGACTTTTGGAATTCGGAGTTCATGGTAGCAATCATGATGCAATGTACCTTCGTTGCATCTCGCTCATGAGTTTCAAAAGCAGTGATTTCGGCCGGAGTAGCGATTTCGGTGTTGATTTTCTCGAGCTTCTCATCAAGGACATTCTCATTGTCCTTATAGCGAGCAATGGTGCGAATGTATCTTATCCATTCGCTAAAGTTCGTTCCATCGAAAGTGACCTTTTGGCAAAGGCTCATCAACGTGAAAGAACTAGCAGCAGCGTTGTTTGCGTTCGACATCTATAATTAGAAAAGGACAAAGATAGATTAGAATATGAATCCCTAATTATCACCCAATAAGAAAAATTAGGGCTAGGATCCAACAATGACATTTACATATGAGAAAAGGGATGCCGTAATCTAACATGCAAATAAATTGAAGGTAAGTGAATGACGATTCACTAATTCTCCATCACAAAAACCTAAACTATTAGTCCTAAGTGTTTTTGAGAATTCCTAGGTTCAGATGAGATTCATTGAAACTATTCAATGGCATGTTTAAATCTCGATATGCCCCTCTTGTTTGTGACTGGGATACCGAGGATCACAAAGCGGGTGTGAATTACCATGCAAATTCACATGGTGCCTTCATTGTAACGATCACCTATTCGATGTGCCGGTAAACCACACACGCTCCATCGAACTATGATAAACAATGAATCACCCTTTGCCACCTTCTCTTAGAACCAATTAGTGTGCCGGTAAACCACACACGCTCCACTAACTTCTTAGCAAGGTGCAAAGTGTAATTTCATGGGATTGCATCAATTCACTTTTCCTAAAGTAACTAAGATTGGGAATATTAAAATATGTGTAGTTACTTTATATTTCTTATTATACTTTTAATGAGAGGATGAGGTTGCCCTATCCTACCCGTTTGGCTAACGACCCTCCACCAATCAAGCAAGCGGTGGGTGTGAGTGTACACCCATTAAGCGCCATTTTATAGGCCGCAACCTTATACCCACCTTATAGATCGGCTTCGTGAATGAGGCCTACTAACGGTAAGACTAGCATTTAGTTATACATATATATATTATACTAGTAATATCATATTAGTATAGGGTTGTATTTTAAACCTTTTAAAATCTAGGGTTTTGAAATTTAAGTTGTCTAAATTAAAACTTTTAATCATAAATATAAATTTCAAAACTTGAGGGCAAGTTTTAAACATTTAAAACATGGAGGATCAAAAAACAAATAATTCCAATTAACAATTAATATCCTAATTATCTATATTTGATTTATTCAAGATTTCTTTTAAGATAATTACCAAAATAATCAAAATAATTAATTAATTATCATATAAGGAAATTAAATATTTAATTAGTTGATAATTACCTTTAAATAGATCAAGATAATTGTTATATTTATCAAAAAATCGGATTTATGTTGATCTATTATGATTAAGGTAAGTTTCCATAAGATAATTACAAAGAAATCTCGAATCTGGTCATTCCTGACGCCTGGACTCGCCGAGTGCACAAAGGGACTCGCCGAGTCAGGCCTACTCGTCGAGTCCACTTTGAGACTCGCCGAGTCCATGACTCAGAAACCAAAAATCGAATTTTGCAGGTTTGTTTCAGTTAATCAAGCAACAATTTAAAGAAAACCAAGTTAGGCTCTGATACCACTGATGGGTTTTAGCCATAAGAACTTTCCTATGTGCGCATGCAAAACCCTAATGCTCGGATCTAGGTTTTCTAATTAAACATGCTTTAAATCCAAGACTTCTAATAACTATTTAGGATAAATAACAACATTGAAACAGATCTAGAATCATACCTTTGAATTCCTTGTTGACCTTGTTGTCTTGGAGCTTCTAGAGTCACAAATGTCACTCCTCTAATGGCTTACAAACACCAAAGCAAGAAGGATGATTTAAGAGAGAGGAGAGGAATTTCGACCAGAGGTTCCTTACTTTAGGTGAAGTTTTTAATTCCATCAGTCATAGGGTCTATTTATACTTGTAGACTCCTTAAGGGTTACAACCTAAACCCTAATTGGATAATCTTCTCTTAAGGCTATCCAAATCCATTCCTAGATAACTCATATGGACGATTTTAGCTATCCTATATCTCTTAGAATTCGTCCAAAGCATATCCCAATGGATTTTCAGTCTAAAGTTTAACTATCAAACAATTGACAGTTTATACCCCTTTATTTAATTAACTTCTTTAAGTCACCAAATTAATTCTAATTAATTCTATGACTTATATTAATCAAATAACAATATATTATTCATTATATTATTCCCATAATATATTAATAATATTTACTCTCTCTTATTAAATCATCCTATCAAGTTGCTATGGTGAAGGCAACCCAAAATGATCATGCACAACCGGATCAAATACTTGTCTAATATAGTTACAGCCTTAGACACTATTCCAACAGTAGATAAAGAAACACAACTTTGTTTTCTTGAGGACCAGCTGACAAGTCTACCTCCTAAAAATTGACATCCACCAGATGTACTTTTTCGATCAAGTTTGCATCCGACATGATCCGCATCAGTAAACGCTTGAAGACTGAAGTCATTGCCTGCGGGGTACCATAGACCAAGAGATTTGCTTCCTTTTAGGTACCGAAGAATTTGTTTGGCTGCGGTCATGTGTGACACTTTTGGGTCAGCCTGATACCTTGCACACACACCAGTTGCAAAGACAATGTCCGGTCGGCTTACGGTAAGATACATTAAAGAGCCAATGATACCTCTATAAGTCTTGTGATCCACAGATTCGCCAGAGGGATCAGCAGAGATCTTATATCCGAAGGCCATAGGAACCTTAGCCGAAGAACAGTTGTCCATAGAGTATTTCTTCAGAAGTTCACTGGTGTATTTCTCATGATGACTGAATATCCCTTGCTGAATTTGTTTGACTTGAAGGCCTAGAAAGAAGTTAATCTCTCTATTCATGCTCATTTGAAATTTGTTTGTCATGAGCTTAGCAAATTCATCCACCATTCCTTGATCAGACGATCCGAAGATGATATCATCCACATATATTTGTACAAGCATAAGGTGAGACCCGTTCACTTTTCTAAATAGTGTGGGATCAATCACTCCTCTTTTGTAGTCTGGAGAGACTAAGAATTCAGAAAGAGTCTCATACCAAGCTCTAGGGGCTTGCTTCAGACCGTAGACAGCTTTCTGAAGCTTGTAGCAGTGATGAGGGAACTCGATACTTTCAAATCTGGGAGGTTGTTGAAGATAAACCTCTTCTTTCAATTCCCCATTGAGAAAAGCACTCTTAACGTCCATTTGGTGTACTTTGATGTTTTTGTGAGAAGCATATGCTAAGAAGATTCGGATTGCTTCCATTCTAGCCACTGGAGCGTATGTTTCATCGTAGTCAACACCTTCCAGTTGACTATAGCCTTTAGCAATTAGTCTTGCCTTATTTCTGATAACCGCATCAGATTCATCTAGCTTGTTCTTGAATACCCATCTTGTACCAACAATAGTATGGCCTTGTGGAATGGGAACAAGTTGTCATACTTTGTTTCTTTCAAATTCTTCCAGTTCTTCTTGCGTTGCAGAAATCCAATCTGGTTCCAATAATGCTTCATTGATAGATCGAGGCTCGACTGCGGACATAAATGTTGCATAGTGACAATGATCAAATAAATCTTTGGCGGATCGAGTTTGGATACCTGCGGATGGGTTGCCAATAATTTGGCCTGGTGGGTGATCCTTCGTCCATACATGTAGACGAGGCATCAGATGATCAGCAACTGCGGTTGAAGGAATGTTTTCAATATCAGAGGTTGCTTCGGATGGGGAAGGAATTTCCCCCTAGATTTGTGAACAGCCTGTTGAATCATCTTGACTTGTTGGAGCGAGAGAGGCATTTTCTTTAGTTTGGAGAGGTTACTCCTGGATTACTGAAGGGTGTTCATCTGAATACGAAGATAAATTTAATGAAATTGATTTTCTGAGAGTGGAAGCTTGAGCATCATCAAGTACTGGAACCTCGATGGTTGTAGTATGAACCGGAGTAGAGCTTTCCCCCTCAACAGGAGAGGTGAAAGTATTGAGAGGTGCTACTTCGGATAGAGAGGGACCAGAAACATCAGCGTGTTGTTGTTGAGCAGTTGGAGATACCAAAACTTCAGATAGTTTTGTTGTTTCAACAGGGTCTAAAAGATCATCATTTCAATAGGGTCGAAAAGATCATCATAATTTACTTCAACCAGGTTTAGAGGTCCTAAAGAAATAGGAATATCGCTCTCCATAATGGCAGTGGTTTCCTTAGATGGAGGGGTGTTGCGGATGTAAGAGTCATCGAATTTTACGTCAAAACTTTCAATGATTAACCATGTACGTCTGATGAGAACCCGATACGCAACCTTATTTGTGGAGTAACCAAGAAAGATACCTTCATCAGACTTCGGTGCAAATTTGTTAAGTTGATCTCGGTTGTTGATCACAAAACATCTACACCCAAAGATGTGAAAGAAACGAACATTTGACTTTCGATTGTTGATGCCCTCATATGGTGTCTTGTTGAGGCGTTTTCATACGATGCTTCGGTTTTGAACAAAGCATGCAGTGGCTACAGCTTCAGCCCAGAAGTAAAGAGGAAGATGGGCGAAGTTGAGCATGGATCTGGCCGCTTCAACAAGGGTGCGGTTTCTTAGCTCAAAACACCATTTTGTTGAGGTGTATACGGAGCTGAAAAGTTATGTGAAATACCTGTTGACACCAAGAAGTTGTTGAGTGGATGATTGGTGAATTCAGTACCATTGTCACTGCGGATGCGTCTTACAGGAAGCTTGATCTGAAGTTCTATTTCTTTGATGAAGTTTATTAGAATCTGCAGTGTTTCTGATTTGAGTCTGAGAAAGAATACCCAAGTGAAGCGAGTAAACTCATCTACTACAACCACTATATATTTTTTATGATGAAGACTGGATACGGTTGATGGACCGCAGAGATCAATGTGAAGAAGTTCGAGTGGTTCGGATATGGAGGAGTCAATTACCATAGGGTGACTTGCTTTTGACTGCTTACCACATTCACAAGCAGGACATAGAGTGTCATTGCTGAACTTGAGAATGGGTAGGCCTCTGACCAATTGTTCAGTGACTAAGGTATTGATGTATTTGAAGTTGAGATGAGAGAGCTTGTGGTGCCATAACCAACTAACTTCGGATACGGCTTTAGAGAGGAAGCACAGTTGTGGTTTACCAATGATGAGAGAGACATCCAGAGGATACATGGTGCCTTTGGATCATGACTTGATTAAGCAAGTGCTTCTATCACTTGTCATTATGTAACATAATTGAACATCAAACTCCACTCGATGGTCTGTC
Source organism: Lactuca serriola (assembly GCF_051521515.1). Taxonomy (NCBI): domain Eukaryota; kingdom Viridiplantae; phylum Streptophyta; class Magnoliopsida; order Asterales; family Asteraceae; genus Lactuca; species Lactuca serriola. The sequence goes on from NC_136410.1 coordinate 38,000,547, forward strand.
TTACATAGTTGACCAAAACTGATGAGATTGTGTTTAAGGCTTTCTACATAGGCAACCTTCTGAATTGAGAAATTCCCCGTGGTGAGTACACCATAGCCTCGTATGATGCCATTCACATTGTTTCCAAAAGTGACATTTCCACCATTGCATATAGGCCTGAAATCCTGAAGGTATTCTAACCTTCCGGTCATGTGCAAGGAGCAGGCACTGTCGATCAACCATTCTTCTTCTTGATCCTCCTTGCACAAAGCCTACAGAAATTAAGTGGTTGATTTGGGCATCCAAGCGAGTTTGGAGCCCGGAGTCACATACGATGTGTTAATTGATGCATGATGTGAGGTGGCAGGGACAGGTTTTAAGTCAACTTTCAAGCCTAGTCCTGGGTGTTTGAAGTTCTTTGGAGTTTTGTGAGATTGTGGATAGTTACGAGTTTTTTGGGAGAGATGAGATGTGTCATGAGAGAGAATTTTTTGACATTGATATTGACATGTGAACTTTTTGTCATTTTCCCTGACATTTGACTTAGTTTGAGGTTTTGAATAGAAAGTATGCTTTTATCCAGTCCGAGGATTGTGAGATTTGACCCTTTTGTTTGTGTGTCTTGAAAAAGTGTTTTGTGCAGGTCTTGCAGGTGTGTAGACACATGCAGATCTTTTGTGATGTGATTTCTTAAAAACTTGAGATGAACTTTTGAGTGCAAGAGTTGGCAAAATTCCTTTCCATTTTTGAGATTTTGAAAGTGACATTGGAAGGGTTGGAGTAAGTAGGATACCTTTCCATTTTGGATCATTGAGTGAATATATTTGAAAACCATTTGATCGAAAAGACTTATCCTTAGAGTTGGATGTTTTTTGAGTATTGTCTGAAACAGTGAACTCCTTCCTTTTTGTTTTCTTGGAAACAGTTTTCTTGAAATGATAATTTGAGAAGACAAGTTTTTCAGGACTTTTTGACTTTGGACATTTCACAAATTTCTTTTGTTTTGAACAAATTTCCCGTTGCTTCCCACGAGAACGAAATTCTTCTTTAAAAACTCTTTTTGCTTCGGTCTTAGGAGAACCGCAATCAGTGACATTTAATTGCAGTTTCCTTAAATCTTTTGAGGATTTTGAAAAATAGTGACTCGATTCATCCAAACTTAAGAAGTCAGGACTTTGAGAACATTGACCAAATTTAAAAATTTTCAATTGGTAATTCATGATTAATTGGTTCAATAGTCACAAAACTTTTGACTATGGTCAGCGGTGTAGTGCTTTGGACTACCGCAGAGTAAGTCTTGGTGGACACTTCGATGGGACATTTGATATTGGGCAATGGGACGGATTGCAGTTCATGACTGCGGTTAGAAACATTGCGGTCAAACTGCAAGGATGGGAAGTCTAAAAAGACTTCAGGACTTTCAATAACAATTTCCTCATCGGCTACGGATGATGTCTGAGACTCTGTGTTATCAACATGAGTAGGAAATTCAGGGAGAATTTCTTCTATAACACAATTATTACTCAGATCATGAAGTTTACCAAAGTGGGTGATGTGCACAAAAGTACCCACTAATTTTAATATTTATGACCTAACAAACTTAGACTAACTATGCACTTATAGGCAATGTACCTAGTCAGATTACAGTATAGCTTAGGTAAGTCGGGTGTCGATCATAGGGAACGGTGGTGAATTAAATTGAAATATTTGATTATAGGTTACAGGTCACATGAAAGAATAAAGAAATAGTTTAATAAATCTCAAACTAACAATTAATTAACAACTTTCGATAAACTAACAGGAAAACAAATCTCTTCAGGTACTTTGATTTAGATAAATTACACCTTAAAAACTTAGATAATTGCATACATAAATTCATTTATTTATGTTCACCGATTCCTAAAATGATTAGATTCGCGTTCACTACAACTAATCCTTTAGCAAACAAGTCAATTCAAACAGTGATCAGTTGATTAAACTAACATGCTTCCTAGTGTTCAGTTCGTATCAAGCAAGACTTGTAAATATAGTTAATCAAATTACTAATTCAATTTAACCTCTTGTTGATGGTCATCAAACAAGGCTCACACATTAACTTACTTATTCCCAAGTTAATCCTAGTTTCACATTCGTTATTCTTAGACTTATAATCTCGATGGTCATCAAAATCATAAGCAACAAGTAATCAAGCAGATGTTCATACAACTCAATTTACTTAATAATTAACAGCAAATAATTATCATTAATACGTAAGGATCTTCTAACAAGCTTGGCAAGATAAATTAAACATAAACAAATAATTCAATATAGCAATTAGTCTAATAATCAAAGCTTCATTCAATCATAAACGCAAAGTAAAAGGTTTTTACACCCAAATCAGAAACTAAATACAGAATAGTAACACAATGGAATGCTAAACATGGTCACGTTAACAACCCATATGATTACCGACATGTATACGCTCTCCAATCCTTCCAATCTCCCCTCCCGTTAGCTTAACGGCCTTCCGGCCGCCTCCTAGACCCTCAAAACGGCAAATATGAAGTTTTCTTGTTGCACAAGTCGAAGTGGAATATCATAGATTATGAAACTGGTGGAATGATATGGGGTATTTATAGTTGATGGAGATGGAATTATATGGAATATTAGAGTTGGATTGGAATAAGGAAACTAATGTGGCTTAGGGATTAAGCAAATAAAGATAAGGAAAGTGGTGCTTGGGAAATAAGTAACTTGGAGGGAATTTCCGTCCAGCTTTTATGCTTCATCTTCAAGGTCGATTTTGGATAAGATAATTGTCGAATTAGCCAAAAGTCCCTCTCACATAAGTCGTAGGAAATTTCGTCTAGTTGTAAGAACATTTTGAATCTCGTCAATTGGACTTGTGAGTCATCAGATATACCCGAAACACTGAAGAGGGGTCAATCTGCCAGCAATATCCTTTTTGCATCTTTTCAGCTCCATTCTCTTTCTTTTGCATTCCATCTCCCATTTTAACTGTAATTAAATATTTCAAAGCATATTAAGTATATTTTAGTTCTAAATAATAATAATAAAGGCTAAAATATTAAGATATGTTATACATAAATATATATAAAAATACACATATCAGTGGGCTTGGATATCCTCAGGAAATGTTTTGCTATTGACCGGAAATAAGAAGTTGCGGTCTGGTGGGACATAGGGACGTTCCGGTGTGAACCAAGGTGAGGAGTCCGTTGCGGTTGGATAACCATTGGACCAACCCCAATTAAAAGTGTTATCAACATTCCCATTGTTAACAAGATTCTCAATGACCTCAGTTTCATTAAACAACTTTTCAATTAAAAGATTTAAGCGTACAATTTCATTATGTGCTTAATCTCTCTGATTCAAGGCTATTTCTAATTGTGTTTTACTTAACATCCTAGCATCTTTTTCTAGCATTAAGTCCTTCTCTAACATTGCCATTTTGAGTCTCTTATTGTCCAAACGTCCTCTAACATGAAACATCTCATGCGAAGCGATGTTCTTCTCATCTAGGGCTTTATTGTAGTCTGTAAGGACGGCAGCACAAGTGTCATTGAGTGTGTCTATGAAAGGTTGACAATCATGCATGTTGTCATTTAAAGTTTGAATCATAAGTTTTACCTTTTCCACAATGCTGAGAGTTCCATCTTTTGCCATATAGCAATGGTTCTTCTTTAGATTGGTTGATCCGTCTTCGTCAGCAGTTGCTACCATACAGATCTTGCCTTTTCCTTTATTGAGAATATCTTCATCATCTTCATCTCCTGATGACCACACCTGATGATTCCTTTTCACTTGAGCAACGTAGGCCTTTCCCTTTTCTTTATCATCCAGTTCTTGAGCCATTTTGATATAGAAGGCTCTATCTTTCACTACGTTTGCATTGCAATCTTTGGCAAAATGGTTTTCCTTGTTGCACTTGTGACATATAATAATGTCACTCTTGTCTTCTAAAGAGGTACCGAAGTCAGTTGATTGGGACTGCAATGGTACTTCTTTGGGCTGTGTTTGCTGAGGCTGCGGTGGAGGGAGAGGATTCTTGGTGGAACGGAAGTGATTGTTTTGAAAGTTGCGGTTGAAAGGTGGTCGATTGTATTGTTGGTTTTTGCAAAATGAAGGTGGTAAGCGATTGAATTTCTGACTGATAAGAGCAATGGCATTCTGAAACTCTTCTTCATCGTCATATTCTGAGTCAGTTCATATGACTGCGGTGGTGAGTCATACTAAGTGGGATAGGTTTGAGTGTGAGGTGATTGTGCTACTAATGCAAGTGGACCTCCAAAGTCTGAGCAGTCCTTGAGTACGGTGGACTCTTGAGCTTGCAACTCTCCATAAAGCTTATAGAGAGATAATGAGTGAATCTTCTTGTCACCTTGTACAATCATTTTGGTTGTTGTCCAGTGTCTTCCTAAGAAATTAAGGAACTGTAGATTTGTTTCATGATTGCTACGGATGATACCCGCATTGGACAATTTTGTGACGATCAAGTTGAATCTCTTAAATGAGTCTTCCAAACTTTCACCAGAGTGGGCTTTGAAGTTGTTGAATTCATTGAGTTTTGTAGTGAGCTTCTTGTCTTGAGCCTGCTCTGAACCTTCGTACAAGTCTTTGAGAACATCCCAAATCTCCTTTGCTGATTTGCAATTTATGATGATGTCGAAGTTGTCAGGAGCAACTCCACAAGAGATTTCATAAAACGCAATAGCATCATTTTCCATCTTGTCTAGATCATCTTTGGTGGGACGGTTCAAAGTTGGTTGACCTCCTCCTAGCCTTGCTGTGGCTCCATCGGTTTGGACTGGTGTAAGGACTGGAACATGGGGTCCTTCTTCTATGGATCTCCAGACATCTCTACCAAGTCGTCTAAGATATCCTTCCATCCTCTGAGACCAGTGATGATACTCATTTGCAACCAGTATTGGGGCTCGATTGGAACCACCAACATTGTTGGAGACATTCAGTGATAACGATTGTGCCATTTTGAAGATTTTTTTTTTGTTTAGAAATGAGCTTCAGTGGTATAGAAACCTTTTCGAAAAATCAGAGTTCCGATTTTCAAAAAGCAACCACTATGGCTCTGATACTAATTGTTGAGAGAAAAACTTTGAAACACACTTGAACAAAGATTAGAACAAGTAAATAGCGGAATAGTTAATCTCGAAGGATCTGTTAGCTCAACAATAATATTAATAGTTAGAGGTTAGTGAGTTAGATGCGGAAAGTAAAGAAATGTAAATGACAACAATTGTTATATCAAGTATGCACATAAGTTGATTCATAACAAGGAATGCATTCAAACCAAGTTAATAAGGAAGATCAAACTTAGTGATTAAGTCTCAAAGACTTGCTCCGGAGAGAGGTTATAATCAGATATGTTTCAGTAATAACTGAGAGTAAGAAGTGAAGAGTAGAGAGATAGAGAAGATAACTTTTGAGTAATGTATTCAGAATAGATCGTAAGTTATCAGTGTCTGATATAATAGAATGAGCTCTTATTTATAGAGACTCATGAAGAACACTAGATTACAACTCTATGGTAGCCATGCAAGGCATACTAGAAAATAGAATGAATTACATAAGACAAGTAAAGTAATCTAGCTATGATGACTGCGGTAGCAAAAGACTCTGATTGCAGTTGCTGATGAAGACACTGACTGTAGGTGCTGACGAGGTTGCGGTAGCAGTTGCGGTATTGAGGCCATGTGTTTAAATGACCAACTCGCCGAGTCGGAGACATGACTCGACGAGTTGGAGCTGGAGGAAACCCTAATTTCCGAGGTTTTGCACCCTATTTAAAGGGTCATTAGCCTCCCTTACAACCCCTTGTGAGTCCAGAAACCCTAAATCGCAGTTTTTCCCTTTTTCATGTGATATTAAGCCTTGTGGTGGATTGTGGAAGGAAGATCTTGAAGTACCCAAGCTTGGAACAAGAGGAAGGCTGTAGATTCGAGTATTTCTTCATCTTAGCATCGTTTTTGAGGTAACAAGTTGTTACCTTGACCTTCTTCTATCTAGATCTATGCATGTATGAGATTAGGGTCACTTTGGCAATGTTGGTATGTTATTTTGGGTATTAGGCGTGATCTGAAGTTGCAACTTCAGATCTAGTCTTATCTTGGTCTGCAAGATCTTAAAGTTTCAGACTTTAGTGAGTTAATACCTTCTTCATCCCTTAGAACCTTTCTTTACCTTGATTTGGGCCATTATCACCTTACATGTACGTAAAGTTTGCAACTTTACGTAAGAAGTATGCCTTAGGAGCTTAGATCTGCATTATGGAGCTTTAAAGTGGCTTAAAATCGTCTGGATGGAGAAAGGACTGAAGGGACTCAACGAGTTGCATCGCCAACTCGGCGAGTCCGATGAAGATTGTCATGCAAGGACTTCTGAATGGACTCGGCGAGTCAACTAGGGTTTTCCCGAAATTTGGACTTGCATGAACTCGGCGAGTTTCAGGGAAACTCGACGAGTCAACTGGGGGTTTCACGACTTCTTGAGTTCAGGAAGGACTCGACGAGTCGGGTCAACATGGACTGTTGACCTTGACCATTGACTTGGATTTTGACCAAGGGTTGACTAGTTGACTTCTAGGGTATTTTGGTAAATTGGAAATTTATGGAAATGGTTTTAAGGTAAATATAGGTAGTGGAGTTCATGACCATGGTTCGAGAGTTTGAGTTTATCACTTCAATTCGACAGTTGAGAGGTGATTTATCCTCACTATACTTAGGGGTCGAAGGCACTAATGTCGGCCCATTGGATATGTTATCCTAGCAGTTGGTAGTATGTTTAGTATGAGTTAGTATTGCATGATAGTTGTTATACCAGTTTGGTAGATCTGTAGGACAACCTGTATTATTATGTGATTATCTATATGCACATTAGTTATGTTATATGTCGACATATTATGTGGGTTGTGTTGAGGTTATACTGCTCCGTACGATAGCCAACAAACCCTAGAGTATTCCAGACATGAGTAGAGAGGGTTGGGCGGGGCATGCTAGACTCATACTGAGGACGCGGGAGGATTCCAGATACGAGCTGAAGGCCGGGTAGGGCATGCCAGATTCGTATTGTGGGCTCGGGAGCATTCTAGATACGAGATGAGGGACAGGTAGGGCGTACCAGACTCGTACTATGGGCTTGGTGGCAATCCAGATGTGAGTTGTGGGCCCGAAAGGCAATCTAGACTCATGCTGTGGGCCCAAACGTAATCCAGTCTATAAAGCTATGGACCTAGTACATGTTGTTATTTGAATGTGTGTTATGTGCAATGTATCGGTATTTTAGGGGAACTCACTAAGCTTTGGGCTTACAGTTTCAGTTTTTGTTTCAGGTACATCAGATGATCACGGGAAGGCAAAGGCATGATCGTGCAGCTCCTCATGTTTATGACTTGTTTCTAGGATACTATGATATTATACAATTTTGAAAACAAGTTTTGTAATGATTAATGGTTTTGAAATGTTTTGAAAAAGTTTAAATTTGGCATGATTTTTATGGATGATACAACAGCTATCAAAGAGGCCATACTAGAGATACCCGGTTCTGTTAAGACCACATTGATTGAGACATTCGATTAGCGATACGCTGCTGTCATGGAGGTTGCTGCTGCCGCAGCCACCACGGCCATAACTGCTACCAAGCCACAAGGAGGTGACTCGTTGTTGTTCCGTGAGTTCAGCAACACGAAGCCACCATAGTTTGATGGGACGCATGAGCCGATTGCTGCCATGAGATGAATTTCCGACATTGAGGGGTGTTTCTATACGTGTTCATGTCCAGAGCATCTGAGAGTTCGGTCCGCGCTGAACCAGCTTCGCTTAGGAGCGAAGGACTGGTGGAAGTTTGTGATGACTGATTCTACCCCTACAGATCATGCTATAGTGACTTGGGAGAGGTTCACCAAGTTATTCAGAGATGAGTATGTTCCCCGGGTGGAGAGGGAATGTTTGGCACAGGAGTTTCTGTCTTTCAAGCAGAAGACATAATTAGTGACATAGAATATGAGGATGTTTCATGAGAGGGCGTTGTTCTGCCCTGAGCATGTGTTTATTGAGCAGGCACGCGTGAGTCGGTATTTGAGCATCTTGAGGAGAGATATTCGGGATTTTGTGGCGAACTCGTCTTATCGGACATTGTCTGAGTTGCAGATCAATTACAGGAGGAGAAAGATTGAGTTGGAGATTCAAACCAGGGAGGAGGGAGAGCAGCATGGAGAGATAGGAGACCAGTGCAGTCACATCCGGCGACAAAGTGGGCTAAGCCCGCTAATTCAAGAGCTGGAGGCCAGAAGGGCCGCACTTGTAGCAAGTGCGGCAAGAGTCGTGAGGGGTCTTACCGAGCGGGGATTTGCTACAAATGTGGCAAGGAGGGGCATATGGTGAGGGACTGCCCCAATGGATTTTTGGTTTGCTTTCACTGAACTAGACGGGTCATCGGAAGGCCGAGTGTCCCCAACTCACCCAGGGATCAGCCTATGGTTCTACTCTTGCTGCTTTACATGTTACTGATGGCCAGACGGGGAAGGTCGAGCCTTCGAGAGCTTGTGGGAGAGCATTCCAGTTGGCTGTGGAGGAGGTGCGCGCAACGCCTGATGTTGTTGCTGGTATGTATCTCCTTATTTATGTTATTTTTAGATTTGCTTATACTTATATTATGTTGTATATAGGTACTTTTCTTGTGAGTTTTGTGCCTGCTTTGGTGTTATTTGACTCAGGTGCGATTCGATCTTTCGTTCTTTATCCTTTAGTCGTCACATTAGTGTCAAGCGAGGCGTTGACTCGACCACTGAGGATTTCTATAGCCGACGAGCATTCGATTTTTGCCACTGGTGTATTTCGGGGATGTGTATTAGAGATTTTCAGTGTTGAGTTCTCGATAGATCTGGTGTTGATAGCGATGGGTGATGTCTGTGTCATAGTGGGCATGGATTGGTTGAGCCGGTTTGGAGTTGAGATTGTGTATTGATTGTGTTACTGTACATAGAGGAGCTCTATATATAGATTCATATTCAATCTAATTATAGTAAACTAGTTGTCTAATAACACTAATTGATAATTACAATCAATGACAATTTTAGCACACCAATCACTGTCTAATATTCCCCCTCAAGCTTAAGGTCGGGGTGCGACCTAAAGCTTGGATCTAATAAGAATAAATCATCGAGAGGAAAGAGGCATTATGAGCACATCGTTAATTTGATCATCTGTCTTGATAAACTGCATTGGGAGCTTTCTTTGAGCGACTTTTTCTCTAATAAAGTGAAAATCAATTTCCACATATTTTGTTTGGGCATGAAATACCGGATTAGCTGAAAGGTAGGTGGCACCTAAATTATCACACCACAAAATAAGAACTGATGTCATAGAGATGTGAAGTTCCTTTAGAAGCGCATCAAGCCAAGTTAACTCAGCAATCGTGTCTGCTAAAGCTTTGTATTCGACCGAGAGACGGTACGTTATTTACGAGTACACCACGAAATGAGATTAGATCCTAGGTAGATGACAAATCCCCATGTTGATCAACGGTCATCAAGAGAGCCATCCTAGTCTGCATCGGAGAAGGCTGTGAGAGATCGATTGCATGCATCATTGTATGCGTGGATGACAAGGACTGATTTTTGTTGAATTGGCAAGCCGATATGAGAGGTTCCTTGAAGATACCGAAGAATTCGTTTGACCGCTGACCAATGATTTTCTGTAGGGGAATGTATAAATTGACAGACTTTGTTAACTGCAAAGGTAATGTCTGGTCTGGAAAGAGTTAGGTATTGTAGCGCCCCAACTATTTGTCTGTTTGAGTTAGTGGCCATGGGAGATTCGACCAGTTTGGAGTTTGAGAGACCTGCCTTGCCAATAATTTTAGAGATGTAGTTCTTATGGGAAAGAATCAAATCACTACCTTTGGGAACTACCTCGATCCCCAAAAATATGAAAGTCAACCTATGTCTTGGATTGCAAAAGTAGTGTCTGGTCGTTAAATGATGTGGTTGATGAGCCGGGGATTGTTGTTGGTATATAGAAGATTACCATTGTGGGAGTAAATAAACAATGAGGGATCTGTTTTAGACCCTTGAAATCCAAGCTATAACAAGACTCCGGAAAGGCGATTAAACCAGGCCCTTGGAGCCTATTTGAGTCCGTATAAGGACTTGTGAAGCAGACATAAATAATTCAGATTATGTGGATCAATAAAACCTTTTGGTTGTCGTAGATAAACAGTATCTTGGAGATCACCATGCAAGAAGGCATTTTGAACATGTAGTTGATGAAGAGACCATTGCCTTGTAACAACAAGTGACAGCCTTGTAACAACAAGTGACAAAACTACACAAACATTTGTGGATTTTACCACCGGGCTAAACGTCTCATGATAATCAATTCCTATTTGTTGGTTGAAACCTTTTGCCACCAAACATGCTTTGTAACACTTTATATTGCCATTTTGATCACGTCTCAACCTATACACCACTTATAATCAACAATATTAGCATTAGGAACAGGTGGTACTAGGGTCCATGCGCCGTTTCTCATCAAGGCAGTGAATTCCTCATTCATGGCAGCATGCCATTGAGGACTTCGATTGGCAATAGCAAAGGCAGAGGTTTTGGTAAGGGAAGAGTCTGTGGAGGTGTGAAAGGCAGATGCATTGTATGGATTTTTCTGCTTAGGGTTTTGACAAAGGTTTAGAGGTTGTGTACACGGTTGGCTTTCGGTTGTGTAGGTATTTGTAGGAAGTTGAGTAGTAGTAGTGGGTTGGGTGGTGGACAGGATGAGAAATATGGACCAGGTGAGGGCCTAGGAGGTGTAGGTGATGATTTTTGGAGAAAAGGAAAATGTGCTTCATTAAACCGTACGTGTCGGGCAACATAAATGCGATCTGTAGTAGGATCTAGGCATTGATACCCATGATGAGATAAGTTGTACCTTAAAAAGATACAAGGTAGAGAGCGGAAATCCATCTTGTATGGATTGTATGGACAAAGGTGAGGGAAACATTGACACCCGAAGACACGTAAGAAAAAAAAATTGGGTTTGCGATTAAGAAGATGTTTAAAAGGAGAGATATTTGAGGATGTGCGAGAGGGCATGCAATTTATCAAATACGTAGCAGTCTCAAAGGCAAAGTTCCAAAAATGCATTGGAACACCAGATTAAGCCAAAAGGGTGAAACCGGTTTCCACCACATGGTGGTCTCGTCGCTCAACAAATCCTAAGGGCAAGAGAGACGGTGTATGATTCCAAGAGTTGTGAAAAAGGAGGATAAGTTTCAAAATTCCCCTCCCCAATCTGTTTGAAGAAGATAAATGCATTTTTGAGGATTTTCCCATAGGGCATGAATTACAAAAAGAAATGGCAGAATGTTTTGTAATAAGATGATGGTTTTCCGAAATCACAGAGTGTAAAATTTACGGGTTGGGGTGTCCAAGTCTTTGATGCCAAGTTGTTGGAGAAGCTCGAATAGTGGAAAAGGCAACGTTAGAAACGGAATGAATCTTTAGTAGAGAGAAAGAGTAGAGACCATCTTTGATGGGACCCATGAGGAGGATAGTTCTGGTAACTGTACCCTTCACACAAGAAAAGATAGAGTGAAACTTAAAGAATACATTGTTGTCTTGACAAAAACGTTGTACTGAAAGAAGGTTTCTTTTGATTTGAGGGACATGTAGAATTTTGTTTATTGAAAAGTTTGTTTGGTTAGTTAAAAGATGTAGAAACAATATGAAGAATAGGAAAACCATTGCCATTACCAACATGAAGTGTATCCTCACCATAATAAGGCTCAGAGTTGTCAAAACCGCTGAGATTAGGTGCCACGTGACTGTTTCACCGGTGTCTGGCAACCATGATGATGATGCGTGTGATCGATAATCAGTAAAGTTTACTTGTGGAGCCTATCTTGGTGGATGAATTGTTGTCGGTTCACGATTGGGACACGGTGAAGGAACGTGTCCAATATCACACCTGTTACAAGAACCATAAACTGTATTCTGATTAGAAGCCCAAGCAAATTTATTATTGTTGCCTGCAGTGGAGCCGAAGTTTCAGTTGTTTTGATTGTTGGTGTTGTACGACCGATTGTTGTTGTAGTACCCTCAACCACGTTAACTAGAGGGGTCACGATCATGGTTGGCTAGTGCACGAGCAGTATAAAACACTTGAGTTGGTTGTTGTGCAGGTTGCACATTAAACCCCAATTGTGTCATCAATTTTTGAAGAGATCGTACCGTTTCAGGAGTAAGCGAGGAAGAAGCAAAATCATAATTGGTTGTAGTGGTGAAAACTTAAGCAATCATAATAGTGGAATCGATCTTTTTTATCATGTACTTGTGATCAGTAAGTAATCTAGAAAGTTCCAAAAAGGTAGGAGGTTGTCTTGCAATCAAGGTGGGCTTCAAGGAATTGTATTCTTCTCTAAGACCTTAAATAACCAACATAACAATGTCTTTTTCTTTCATAGGCTCACCAACGTTTGCTAAAGCATATGAATACTCTTGTGCTTGAGCAAGATACGTAGCAGATGTTCCTTTAGGTTTCATCTCAATTTTGAACAATTGAGTTTTGAGGGTGTATTCTCATGAGGATGCGTAGAAAATTGAGTATGTTAATAAATCATTCTAGTTGTGCATTGCAAATTTTCTTAATAGTTAAAGATGCTTTGAATAAACTTTCGAGTATATAAAAAACTTTGCAAGACAATTGTGATACCCGTGTGGCTGCTCTTACAGGTTATTGTCATATGATTTTGAACAATAAATATGGAACCATCAAGCATTTTATATATATGATTTAGTCAAAGAACCTGCACACAAATTAACAATTAGTCAAAAAAAAATGATGAGCATTACTTTATCTTTCTTATCATGAGCATAAATTAATTATGCACAAAAGTATTGATTACCTAGTGCTTTGCATGTGCTTGCTATAGAAATTCTTCACAAGGGTAAGTTTTGCCCTTTGATTAAAGGAAGAGAAACTAAATTACTTCCTACATTTTATTACTACAATTATTCATACTCATTAAAATTATGACAAATCATCATTCAATCTAATTTTATTTGATATATTTCTAATATAGCCTTGATGAGTTAGTTAAAAAAATATGGAATTGTGACATTTGTCATAATTTTATTGAGTAGAAACATTTGTAGGCATAAAAAGTAGGAAACAATTTAATTTCTCTTAAAGGAAATATTGTGATACATAGTAACTTGCTTTCAAAAGTTAATCAATAATAGTGCGCATCCTTGTAGAAATAGATTGCGATAGAACTTGTTCTATGCGTTTCAACCGTCACGAAATTGGTGGTGACTTGAAAAACATGATTTTAACTTGATGATTAATTACTTGCCATATAATATTCGTAGTAATAAATTTGAGTATAAACTCACTTCTAAAATAAACAAAAAATGGGACGTCTTGCTTGCAGAAAGCCCTTCTATTCTCATATGAAATTTAGTAATTATAATTTATATATATAATAAGTAAACATTTACTCCTTTCCAAGATGTAATTATTATATTGTACCAATTTATTGTTATCAATCATGAATATTTAATTTTGAAAGAAGTGGGACAAAGATATTTATGTAAACTGTAAAGTAAAGAATAGTGTACTGTGTCTAAGTTCTAACCTTGTAATTTCGAATGTGTGTCCTGAAACCCATTGACTGAGCAACAATTTCCAATTTATAATTCTTCTTTTTGGCATGCTCCTCCCCTCCTTACAGTTTCACGCATTACATTCACACCTGCAATTTCAAGCATTACATTAAAAATAAAACCATTCTAGCATTTCATCACACCTCACGTCCATGCTAAAAGCAATAATAAACCACAATAATTTGATATTTAGACCTATGTAAATGTTCAAAAATGTGAGGTAATCATCCATGGACATCAATGGGTCATTCAATGATGAAATCATAGTTAAGATTTTAAAGATCAAAATCTATTTAAAAAATAGCTATCTTGTCGTATATAATTGGTTAAAACATATGAAAAAACTCATTAATGAAAAAACCTACAAAAACTTTTTAAAAACCCAAATTTATATACCAAATGATATGACTACAAGTAATAAATAAGAAAAACTAAGGGCATCCACAATCCATTGAACTCTATAGAGTTCAATCCACATCATCCATTAAACATCTATACAGCACCACCCACAACCCATTAAACACCTATTCAATCCTAATCATCATTTTATTCCTTCTATTAAACCATTCAATGATCATTGAACTCCTCCATTCAACTCTACTCCATGTCAACACTCACACTCAATTCGACTCGTATTCAATCCTAATAACCACCTTATTTGACTCTTATACTACTTGCATTGTGGATGCTTTAAAGATTTTCTCAAGCCTTGGGTGTAGAATCAGATACATGCACCACATCTTTGTCTAGGGAAGAATTCATTTCCTTTGATACCAAGGAATCAAGATTAATATTAAAACATAAATTATAAACTCTTCTAGGTGACGTAGAAGAACCAAAGTCCAAACATTGAGCAAGTATATCAATATTCTACCTTGTTATCGTCTTTGTGTTCCTTTAAGTCCAATGTTCTTGAAACCCTTCCCCAAAAAGGCAAAAACCTTACCTGTGACCCCTCAAGCCCTCAACTGATCTATGTTGGAAAATGGGTGTTACATCTGAAATAATGGTATTATGTGAACAACTTTAACAAGTTGGGTGGTCGAATGTAAACAAAAAAACTTCCTAGATATGAACAAAACCAATAGTTCATTACCCTCATGGGTAATTATCTTTGCCACATATACGCCATGTAAATTGTAACTTGCTACAACCAGTCATAACGGTCATAAGTGAACACTTATAATAAATTCATTGTCTATATGTGTACAAAAAACCTACCTAAATGTGAACACTTCTAATAAATTCATTACCTTAACAAGTCATTTTCCTTATACAAAACCCCTACCAAAATTTTAGCAGCCAGGTAGCCATAATAGAACTCACACAATTTCCACACATTAATGGACCAAAGCACTCTTTAGACTTTACACGGTTTTGTCATTATGAGATATATATACATATAACCACATGCAATTTTATAATAATTACTTCATTTATCCTACATTTCAGTAATGAACACTTATGGACACCAAATTAGATTTGATGTATCTAGTCTATCAATGATGAAATTAAACCACATATAATTTGAGTATAACTATTATAAAGGTGATCTAAGTTGATAAATCAACTTAAATACCCTTACATCTAACTCTTGTACACACATTCAAAAATTTAAATTAAAAATCTACCTTAATTCTGATATTGAACCAAACTTTACCAAGTTTTGGCATGAATATAAACTGAATATTCGAGAAAAGCTTTAGCTCCAAACTAGGGGTGAGCATGGGACGAGTTGTGTCAGTTTTGGAGTAAAACCGAATCTAACCCGCATATTTCAGTTTGTGAGTTTGAGAACCCAATAGGTTCGGGTTTCTTATCAGGTTCAGTTTCTAGGCTCAAATCATGGGTTCACAGGCTTTTGGTTTAAACCCATTTTTCAGAAAATTTAAATAAACTATCAAATGATTTTAATTTTTTTTAAAACTTTTAAACATCCAAAACTAACATAAAAATAGTTCATTACAACCAAAAGTCCATTACATCCTAAAAAGTTCATCAAAACCAAAAGTCCATTACAACCAAAAGACACTTAAAACAACCAAAAGTAACATAAAAATAGTTCACAAAACCAAGTTCAGTCTTCAATCTTCATCCATGTTATCCCTTCACCATTTCCCAATTCATCTACAAATAAAAAAAAAGATTAGTGTTGAATTATAAACTTAAAATTATACAAAATACTTACCAAGTTCTATTTTCTCCAACTTCTCTTTCAAACTTCAATCTTCATCCATGTGCGACACTACGAGAGTGTGAGGCTAAACCTGAGAGAATGAGGTGAGAGTTGAGGGCATGTTAGCCTCAAGTAGGTTTTAAGTACGAGATCAGATTAGGGTTTTTGCTTTCTATTTTTTTGATGGAACGATTAAAATTTAAATGTAATATATTTTTTAATAAAATATATAATATTCATTAAAAAATATATAATAATATAATATAGGGGACTTGGTTTGTTTTTGATCAGTTTCAAGTAGGTTTTAAGTACTAAACCCAAAAACAAAATCCATTTTTCGGGTTTTTAAAAATTTAACTCAAACCCTACGGTTTAGGTTCGATTTCAGTTTTGATTTTGTCGGTTTTTTTTTTGTTTTTAATTTCGGTTTTGCTCATCCCTACCCCAAACTGTTATATTAGATCTGAAATCTATGTAATATATAAGAGTAAAAAAAACGATGGTCATTTAATGAACAACCATTCATATTTATGAATTTAACTTTGAGTCCTTAAATTAAATACACTAATTGTTAAGCAAAATACTTTTTTATAAACAAAATTTGTTAAAAAATATTTGAAGTATTATTTTCGTCAGAGGCGTTCTAAACATATTTTGGGTCTAGGAAGAAAAAAAAATAACTCTTAAGATACACAAATATCATCAAGTTTTTTTGTAATACTTTAATAATTGAAAAAAAAAAAATTATTATATTATCTTCTAAATATAACAATTTTTATAAAAAATTTATATACTTTAAAAAATAGGCCCCGGTCGCAACTATTGCCCAATGGACCTGATTTTCGTCAACCCAACAAACCTTGTAGAGTTGTGGGCATAAAATATAATTTGCCCAAATTTCTTAAAATAATATTTGGAGTATTTAATTTAGACAAATTTTGAAGGTAAAAATATTTAATTTTGCAAATGTGGGTTTACCGGTTTAGCATGGAATTCGCCTTGTACTAAGAGGTACGTCTCTCTCAAACCCTAGTTTCTCGTCATCCATGCATTACAATACCAATTTCCGCTTGCTAACCTTACAATTTATCGTGCATTAGTTGATTGGAGGTTCATAGATTAAGAGATTTAAACAAGCAAGCGACCATACTATCAGGAACAAAGTTGAGCTTTTTGTCAGATGTACGTATTAACGAGTTTATGTTTATTTCACTGATGTGTGTGGACTGTGGAGTGGTTAATATCAATATGATCAATACTGCATTGATTACAAAAGACTACGACCTCTGTCAAAGAGGCAATAACATTTTGATTATAAGAAGTTCTTAACCCTCTACTGTTCATATTCTAAGATTGACACGGATGTTTAAGATTTTTAGTTTTAATTTGTTATTTTTCATGGTGATGGCTATTTATTTGTTTGATGTAATCGTCATTAACACCTCTAATCAAAATAATTATTATGAAGTTCTTAAAGTTGCTTAAATAACGTATTTCAGATCATTGCTATATTACAAACATTAGTTTAACAGGTGATCAGACTATTATTAGCCTATTGGAATTGAGGATTTTCTTGTTTCTCCCATTTCATCATTCGTATATCACTATATATATATTCAGTTTGTGTTATATGAAATTACTTTTCTATATTTGTTCTTGTGGTATTAATTCTACTTATTTTGGGCATTTATACACTTGTATCATAAATGCAAAATTGGTTTCCTAATATGTTTGAAAAGGAAGTCTAGGTGTAGGATGTAGAATTATATCATTGTTGTGGATCTTAACTTCACTAGCAGAAAAGGAAGAAGGCAAGTCTTGTTTAGAATAACAATCATACACTTATCAGCTAGCTAAAAGATTTATCAAATTTGCCAACAGCCTTAATACATTAATGAAATGGCAATAATATACAAGATGTGATTTGATGTATCAGTGTTAGAAAATAAACTTTGTTCATTAGACCCTCAAGACCAGCCTTATTAGCAGCACTACCTGATGCATTATTAATGATATGTACTAACTAACCTGTGTTCCTTATTTAGTAGGTGTTGTTTGCATTAGGACACAACATGTATAAGAAGTATTATTCTCTGCTATCCAATTAATTCATTTAACTTTTACGTTATGAAGTGCAGATTATCGTTAGATACGGGATTGTGATTAGTGGAGGCAAAAAAGAAGGAATATGATGGTAGAAGATAGATTGAGCATCATGCCAGATGAGCTTATTCATAAGATTCTGTTTTGTTACGACATGAAATTTGCTGTTCAGACATGTTTGTTGTCATCAAGATGGAAGCTTGTCTGGACATTGATGCCCTGTCTTGACTTCTCAAGTCGGCAGTTCTGTACTTTACATAAGTTTGCCGAATTTGTGACTCATGTCCTGTCTCGACGCAACCATCAAATAGAAGTGTCTTTCGTAAAGCTAGATTTCTATGGAGCAGCTGATCAGGATTTTGTGAGAGAGATTGCAAACTATGCACTTTCTCACAATGTTCAACAACTAACTGTCTCTAGTTCGTTCTCAAATAGCCGCCAAGTTTACCCTTCTTGCCTATTTAGGTCTCAGTCTCTTAAGCATTTCACACTGACTTGCAATTATATGCGACTTTTCACTACTAAAACTGAAGCACCATTGGATTTTCCATCTTTAACAACTTTGAATCTCAGTTACATCATATTGTCGGGCGATGTTTTCTCCAAGTGCGTAAACTTAAAGAATCTCACTTTAGAATGGTTCACCATCAAGGATGTGGAAGTATTTGACATCATTACACCTCGTCTTTCTAATCTCATGCTTATCCATGGCAGACGTTCAATAGCAATCAATGTGAATGCACCTCAACTTCAGAATCTCACAATAAGCAATTGCTATTTCAGTTCCTTGAATGTTCCACCAGGACTTTCGTCTTTGTGCTACACATTTCAGATGTCGCCTTGTAGTTTTGTGCGATTCTCTAATGATCAGTTTCATTCTCTAAACAAAGTGACTATCTGTTTGTCTGACTGTTATCCAACCATGCCATGGAATGAGGAAGGAGCTCGCAAGATTATTAACACGCTTCAACAGCTCCATAGTGCCAGATATGTTACACTTAACGCGGACATTGTTGAGGTTTGTTGATATCGTATCACTCATTTGTGACATTTAGTTTCTACTATGGAAATACTTGGTGCAATCCGAAAAGGAAAACAATATGACAACATGGCTTGTTTCTTTTAATATCCTTTAAGAAGAATCTATTGGCAGTTCTAGCATTTCATATACATGGCATCTTGTTCTCACCCGGACTGTAATCACAGAACATTGTTTCCACCGGTAGACTTCAAATATTGATTTCTAGTATCATGTTTTTAGTTACATGAAAAGTCATTTTTTCATGTCTGTTTTCTTCTGTTTCTGAAATGTGAGGATTAGCTTCTTATGCTTACCACCTCATATTAATTATCCACATTACTAGCTACACATACACTACTGATATGTATATTCATGCATGTTTAATGTATATATATCTTGTCATTTCTGTGCAGTATATTTCCTTATTTCCAGATTTGTTTTCTCAATATCCTTCACCCTTTAGCAACTTGATTTGCTTGACTATGGACTGCCGCAAGAAGAAGGATGCAGTCATAGTAACAAAGTCTAGTGAAGCTAGAAATTTCTTTCTTGAGAACTCTCCAAGCGCCACTTTTACCATGCTATTAGCCAAGGTACTTACTTTAATCAGAATCATATATTCATCCCTTCCCTGTCGATGACCTTGCATTGATTCAAAGTTAATGCATTTCATTCATCCATTACATGTTACTCTACTCGCAAGGGTTATTTAGCCTAACACTTGTATTATCTTAACATTGTATATCTCAGGTTCATAGTAGAAGATGATGGGTGCTTGAAAGTGGTTTTTGTTTACCTATGGACTGGTGGATTATAGAATCCTATTTATGAGCTTTTGTTTGCGTATGGTTACAACTTATAGTAAGTAAAGGTTTGAAGCTTCCGCTAGACACATGATATGTGTACTTATATTTTAAAAATGATATTATGCTAGTCTGAAAATTACAAGTTTTACAAAACCCCTACCAAACTTTCAGCAGCCAGGTGGGCATGATAGAACCCACTCAATTTCCTCACCATAATGAATCAATACACTCTTTATTTAGTCTTTAGATGACTTTATCATTTCCAGATATACATATTTCCGCATAATTTGTCTAACTATTATAAAACTGATCTCAGTTGATAAATCAACTTAAATACCCTTACATCCAACTCTAGTGTACACACTCAAGAATTTAAAGCCAAAATTTACCTTAATTCACTACTGATTTTGCACCAAACTTCACCAATTTTGGACATGAAAATAAACTTAAAGAATATTCAAGAAAAGCTAAAGCTCTGGAATGGGAGAGAAACATGTGTAAAACTTCATTAGGGGAAGTAGGTTGCAAAATGACCCTTAGCAAAAGGCCCATAATACCCTTTATGCCATATTATTCCTTTATTTATTTCACATGGATGGGATGTTCTCTTTGATGGTTAAAATCTTCCATACCCTATTTAGTACAAAACCATTATTTGGGTTATCCAAAGGAGTAGTTGCATCTTTCTAGAACCATTATTACAACTTGTAGATATGATGCTATCAGGTTGTGCTTTTTTTCTTGCTACCAGAACAACCTAAACATTTAAAATTGAAAGAATAAGCACAAAACTTAGTGATTTCCCCAAAATAAAACATACGATACATAAATAACAGGCCCGCCCAACAAACATATTTCTATCATGCAGGCCTCGCCCAACAATATATATAAGCGAACCTC
This sequence comes from Lactuca serriola, assembly GCF_051521515.1. Taxonomy (NCBI): domain Eukaryota; kingdom Viridiplantae; phylum Streptophyta; class Magnoliopsida; order Asterales; family Asteraceae; genus Lactuca; species Lactuca serriola. Next base: position 38,021,204 of record NC_136410.1, read on the forward strand.
GCCCAACAAGATTCACTAAGACACAATAAGAATACAATGACACTTTGTGTCTTACATAGTATATTGAAAAGACTCACCTAAATCTAGAGTTGAAATGACACAACACCAAGTCATGCAAGATCACCTACATGTACTCCTTAAACCAACAAGAGGTTAAACCTTAGTCTATAACTCAAAACCTCCAAGTTTGACTAAAAATCAAACTAGTCAAAAGTCAACATAATGAAATCGTAAAATCGAGTCGTAGAATCATTATGATTTTACATTTCCTCTGTTTTTCCCATTTGAGCAATGTATTTTACCTTCCAACTTCAGATTATCATAAGTTCTTCATATGTACATAGATTTTGATGATCTTTTTTATATCCACAAGTTCGTATTCAAGTCAACAACAACTTTCTTTTAGATAAATACGGCTAAAAACTAATATATTATTTACTTTTAATTCCATAAACAAAGTTTTAAACACTTTAGAACTTGTGGATACATTGTTTGTTATGTTAGATTAGATTGGAAACGATATGTATTAGCTATCATAAATGTTTTGAATTTTTTAGAACTTGTGGGCAATCAACTGATGGATGAAGATATATTTTTCATGTGTTGAACTTATAATATTTTTTTTAGAATCTTACAATTCTGATTCGATCTTACAATCCCGATTTTGCAAACCAATAAGCAATCCAATGTAAAATACTAATTTTGACAACCTTGACATAGACATGTTGGTTTTGAAACATTATCGTGTATCTGTTTGATCGGAGCATGATAGAGTTAGTGGATATTAAATAAGAAAATGACCATATTGTTAGAATAATTGATTTTTCTTCCTCTATGAAGCTTTTTGTTTGTTGTTTAGTGAGTTTATGATAATTTCACGACGTGTGGAGTAATTAATATCTATACCGATACTGCATTACTAACAAAAGTCGACGATGACCTCTGTCCAAAACAGTATCGATTTTGTGAAATTCTAACCTTCTATGTTTCAAAATTTAAGATTGACACGCAATGTTTGAGATTTTTAGTTTTAAAGTGGTATTTTCTTTTAGTGATAGTTACCGACTGTTTAATGTGTTCATCATGTTTATTATTAATCAAAGTAATTAAGTTTATACTATTAAAGTGCTATACTCTAGCTTTAGAGAAGTAAGAATAGAAGAATCAATTGAATGAATCAAATGATTATATCAACTTCCGTCTTTCGAGATGGAAACATCTCCAAGGACTCCATCATGAAGGATGCATACAAAGTAAATATGTCTATTGAAGCTAGAAACTTCTTTCTTCTAAACTCTACAAGTGCCACTTTAATCATAAAATTACTGGAGGTACTTTTTGTTGGAATTCCTTAGACTCCAAGGATAGAAGGTGGTTTCCGTAGGCAACGAGGATGCAAGTTGGCTTTCCTTGTATAAGTTAGGTATTAGTATCCTAATCTAATAGCTTTAGTTGTAAGCTATATATATACACATGCATACCGAGTTATGGTCAGTGCATCACCAACATTGTAATTGAGTTTTGTGTTGGTTTCTCAATAAATTAGAGAGTTATTCCATATACTTTGTGTTTTTTTAATCTTTAATTGGTATCAGAGCTTCATGATCAACAACACTAAGCAAATGAAGGAGGAAGACACCTCCCTCAGAAGCAACCACAGCCAACCTGTCGGTTGTAAATCAGATCAGACATAGTAGACGCCACTGTACCACCAAGAGGAAAGGAGATCGGAGCAACCTCACATTGTAAAAAATATTGATCGGAGCAACTTCAATTCCTGCCAATTTATGCACATATCAATCATAACTTATTTTAGGGTAATCAAAATCCACTTCACGTTGTAAAAAATATTGGTCAGATAAGATAATCCTTTGTGTTACTGCACAACCTCATGTAGGATGCCATGTTAAAGACTTTTCATCAGTTTCAACAGTTGGTTCAATCAAATTGTTCAAAATAGAAAATTTGACAAAAAAAAAATTCAATGACTAATTAAGGTAAAAAAAAAAAGCAATTGAGGGCATAATGGGTCCAAAATGACCATTAATTGATTGGCATTAAGACATTAACCGTAACATATATAATTCAAAATGCAATAAGTATTTAAAATAGGAATTTATAAAACTCTGTCTAGACATTGATTTGGCACTCTTTGGGAGATGTGAACTCAATAAAGTAAGGGGAACGCAAAATCATCTTAAATTTCTCATGATATCCGGAATAGATTTTCAAAATTGTTTCATTTAATTACGTAAAAAAAAAACTCCCTTGCCCCTCAAAAGATGGAGCCCCTGTAAAATTGGGTGGAAGTAAAGTTTTCAAGAGATTAAAGGGGAAAAGAAAGAAAACGGATGAAATTGAGAAACAAAACAAGAAAAATTTAACTGCAAAGAAGAACAAAATTTTATTACAGATGGAAAGAAAGATCGGCAACAGAAAACGGCAAAGAAACTTGTGACTGTTTTAGGCATTTTATCCAGTTACAGGTTCAAAGAAGATCAATACAATTTCTCGATCTGATTGAAGAAATTTTGGAGAGGAATTCAAGTAAAGATTCTTGGAGTTTTTTCATGTTTTTTGATGGGTATGAAATACGCTAACAGGTGATCATAAAAAATGAACAATAAAACAATAGCAGTTGCAATTGATAGGGACAAAGGAAGCCAAAGTGCATTAAAATGGGCTGTTGATAATCTTGTGGGCAAGGGCCAGATTGTGTATTTGGTTCATGTTAAACTTAAACAAAGTAATTGCCCTTTCTCTATCTTTCTCACATATATATATTCAAAGATTAATTTTAGCTTATTTTTGTTGTGTTTTTCTTCTGTTTTAATCAATGAATTCATTTCTACATTTTTGTCTTAGAATTTGTTTTCTTGAAATGTTTAAAATCCACATCAATCTTGAAAAATAAATGAATCTTGAAATGCTTTTCAATTATGTGCAGAACCGAACAAAAGTACCGATTTCAGTAATGACTCATTTTTGATAAACACTGACGTGCAACTCAAAGAGTTGTTCCTCCCATTTCGATGTTTTTGTACAAGAAAGGAAGTTAGTCTCATTAACCTTTTTCCTAAATATCTATCTTCACAAAATGTCACACTTACATATCCTTAAACATAACTTTGTTTTCATGAGATAGATAAAATCACAAGAAGTGGTGCTAGAAGATACAGACGTTGTCAAAGGACTAGTCGATTTTGCCACACACTCAATTATAGAAGTTCTAGTTATTGGAGCCCCTTCAAAAGGCGGTATTCTCAAGTACATACTACTCCAACACTTAGTATGAGTTATGACATATGAAGAATTAATAACTTTTTTGCAGATTCTGACTAGGATGAATCTATGAACTAAAAACATCATATTGTAATGTGTTATTATAGGAGATTCAAAACAAGAGATGCTCCATCAACTATACTAAAAGGGGCGCCGGATTTTTGCACTGTTTATGTGATTTCTAAAGGAAAGATTTCAGCCACGAAAGCTGCTTCACGTCTTCCTCCATTCATCTCTCCACTTCATACCCACATACCGCCTGAACCAAGTACTGCACCAGCCAAAGTTTCAACCGACAAAATACTACCAATCAAAGGTTTTTCTTTTGTACTACTAGCTATTTTTCATTTGCATTTAATTTGACATGTTCTTTTCTATAAATTAATTATTAAATTTGATTTTACTTTCTTTCCATCAGCAATGCCAGGGCCACGGAAGTCTGTGGACTTATCTTTTCCCAGACAATCCATGGAGTCGCCTTTCAGTACTTTTTCCAATGACTCAAACACCATGAAGTATGCCATTATATATAACTAGCATTTGTTAACATTTCAATAAGACTAATTATGATTGAAAACAGGTCACCCTTCACTAATAGAAAAGGCCCGAATGGTAAACCTTATGGAGAATTGCTCCCACCGGATTTAGACATTTCTTTTGTCAGCGCTGGTAGACCGAGCGCCGACAATGTCTTATTTGACAGTGACATTGTGGGTGCAAACTCACGGATTAGCTTCTCAGAATTAGAAAACCCAGGTTACGATTCGTATAATTTGGGGCGAAAATCAGTAGATGTAATTAGCGCAAATGATATGTCATACTCCACATTCGATAGTCCTAGAACATCTCTCTCCAACAATGTACGTACTAAATTTCTTACCCTGTTAAATGCGTTTTTACAATTTCATTCTTGACATGTATGTACGTATAATTTGAGAAATTGAATAGGGTTTTCAAAAGCAAATTAGGTTTTAAATCTTACTTAAATCGAAACTGGGCTCTAAATTATGAATCTTTTGGAGGTTTTAGGAAGATGTTGAAGCAGAGATGAGAAGGCTAAAGCAGGAACTCACAAAGACAATGGAAATGTACAGTACGGCATGCAAGGAAGCACTTACAGCAAAACAGAAGGTTTGCTAGCTAATTAAATTGTACCTCAGAAGTTTAATTATACCTCATTGATCACACTGAATGGTTTTTGTAGGCTATGGAGCTTCAGAAATGGAAACTCGAGGAGCAACAAAAGATAGAAGAAGCACGTGTAACAGAAGAATCGACAACTGGGGTTGCTGAGAAAGAAAATGCAGCTGAATCCACTCAGAGATATGATGCCAGATATAGAAGGTACACGATCGATGAAATTGAAGAAGCAACAGAATATTTCTCAGCTGCTCGTAGGATAGGAGAAGGAGGTTATGGTCCGGTTTACAAATGTCATCTAGATCACACACCTGTTGCTGTTAAAGTTCTTCGGCCTGATGCAGCTCAAGGGAAATCCCAATTTCAACAAGAGGTCGAAGTGTTGTGTTGCATACGTCATCCTCACATGGTTCTTCTTCTAGGAGCATGTCCAGAATACGGATGTCTAGTCTACGAATACATGTCAAATGGAAGCTTAGAAGATTGTCTTTTAAGAAAAAACAAAACCCCACCTCTCTCATGGCAACATAGGTTTCGAATAGCAGCTGAGATTTGCAGTGGTCTTCTTTTCCTTCATCAAACAAAACCTGAACCAATCGTGCATCGTGACCTAAAACCTGCTAACATTTTACTTGATAGAAATTTCGTAAGCAAAATAGCTGACGTAGGGTTAGCCAGATTGGTCCCACCATCGATTGCAGATTCAGTAACTCAATACCATATGACTTCTGCAGCAGGGACGTTTTGTTATATAGATCCTGAGTATCAGCAAACGGGAATGCTTGGTGTGAAATCGGATGTTTATTCTTTAGGGGTTATGCTTTTACAGATAATTACAGCTAGACCACCAATGGGTTTATCTCATCATGTTGAAAGAGCTATTGAGAAAGGAACTTTTGCTGAGATATTGGATCCAGTAGTGACTGATTGGCCTGTTGAAGAGGCTCTAGGGTTTGCTAAGCTGTCACTTGGTTGTGTAGAGTTAAGAAGGAAAGACAGGCCAGATCTTGGTAAGGTTGTCATGCCTCATCTCCAAAGACTGAGATTACTTGCTGATGATGACACCATGTAAAATTATGCCATTTTTTCACTAGTCAATCAAAGGCAAAGTGTCTTATGTAATTAAGTTAGCATTATCTTGATCAAGAATTCAAGACTAGGTGTAGTTTCGTTGTTCATATCCAATTTATATGACTTCTTTGTGAATTAATTACCTACAAGTATGTTGGAGCTTTGACAGCGAAGGCATGGCTTTTCGTCTGGGATCTTTTTTTTATTTTCGTTTTTGTTCAACAATGGAGTTTAACATGTTATCTAATTTGCGTCTTAGACTTCTTGTTCTAATTCCGTTCCTTCAACTCCTACGGTGTTCTCCAAATCTAATGTGTGTATGATTCTTAAATGGAACTCGAAATTGCAAGTAGAAGAAGTGGAATTTGATACACAATTGATCAACTGCACCACCAGTTGTAGAACTACAATCTGGTTGCTTTGCTTGATTATCTTCTTGAATGAGAAGAAAGATGATTACGATGTCATTAACCATATAAATAGTGTTATTTTTATACTATTAGAACTACCTTCCTTGCATAATAAGCCCTTATATTTGAATTGTTTAAAGTTGTATACGGACATACAACAAATCTCCACATTAACTAAAACTAGTTTTCTCCTATATCCAACTATGGGTTTAAGGAAATCTAAACAAAGTTTAAATCCCCTAATCTAATAAATAAGTAGATTTTTGCCACGTGGCATTTCCTAAGCCCTCTCCAATCGCATTTTCCACCACAGTGCATTTCCCAAATGTCCTTGCTTCAGGTTTAATAGTTATGCATTACTTGCCGTTTGAATTGATATACCAAATTGTCGGCAATCAGCTTTAATAGATGTATTATCCCATAACAATACGATTATTCCAATAAATCAGCAAAGAGATTTGAATTTCATTTACATTAGGCAAGAAATCAGGAGTTGTTAATCATATCCAAGATTAAAAATGATGGCTAGGTCTTCCGATTCATATATATACCTCCAACCCAACAAACTCGCTTTCAGTTAAAGATTTATTGGATTTGTGGCATCGAATTTTTGTTCATATATACTTTCAACCCATCACGTTTATTTCAATCGCCTCTAGATGCCTTCGATTTTTCCCAAGAAATTGAAGATTATTCTGTTCTGCCCATAGATTTCAGGTAGTTTCAAAGCTCTTCGTCTTTCTGTATATGACGTGTTGCTTTGTTTGTTTGGATGTCATTTTTTTAGTTCATGATGCGGCTAACTTGGAAAAGTTGTTTTGCCTACCACGTGTTTGATAAAATGTCTAATAGAACCATTAATTAGTATATACAACCAATTACATAATCAATTGATTAGCATTCATTTTTCTTTCCTGTTATTCTATCATATATGAAGTATACATGCATTAGCTTTTCAAATAATAATATGCATGTGGTTTGTAGTGATGCAGTATACCATATTATTTGGCTTTTTAAACACAAATAACACGGGGAGGCTTTAGCATTAGTTAAAGGTAGACAGCACCGTAGTGACCTCCTTTATGATGTAAATTTTATGAAATACAAGAACCTCTATGGATGTGTTGGTATGATTTCTATTTTTATAAGATTCCATGCATCTCCATAAAGCTTAAATATATTAGGGTAATTAAGATCACTTTCCAATCCGAGACATTATTTTAGTTTATGTAATTTCAATAAACCCATAACTAAATTTAATTATTTAGTTAATTATCACCATTTCATGAAATATGTTTTTAGAATTTGAAGTATGTTTCATGTAGTTTTACTCTTATTTGGGTAAAATCTTGTATTATTTTTAGGAAAACTTGCTTGCACTTTTGTTAATTACATATAGTAATGTAAATAATGCTTCAAGCTCCAAGGTGGTTATTTTCGTTTTAAATATCTCTTCGAGAATATTTCCTTATTTTTGTTAAGCTCTTTGGATTGTTGGGTGGCAAGGGGTATATCAGAAAATTAATTATTGGTAAAAAGAGTAAAGCAGTTGGTTATTTTCTAGCAATTTTTTGATAACAACATTAAACAAAGTAGTTTTGGCTCAATGCAAAATCCATTAGTGCAATCGCAGGCTGGTAATACTTCAACAAAACCAATGGCATTAAAAACTCATCCCATATCAGAGTATTAATGGCTTACAAAGACCACCATTGTGGTTTTAATCATGATCCAACCAATGTAATCAGGGTCGGTCCTGAAAAATGAAATATTCTTAAAGGCCCAGAACGAACAAGAAAAAAAAGGGCTCTTATCTTTATTATAATTTTATATTTTTAAATAAAAATATATAATCAAAAAAATTGGGCCTTGTGCAGCTGCCCACTTTCCCCCCCCCCCCTCCCCCCCCCCCCCTCCTCCTCTAAGCCCCCCATGAATGTAATTATCAAACATCAATTGGAACCAATGTTATATCTTGGACTTTATGTGTTCAAATGATAAAGTAGTTCTATAATAACCAAAAATAACATTTTTCATCGATCGATATAAGAAAACGATAGGAAACTAATTGATTTTATAACCTCCTTTTTATATAGCATATCCTTTTATTTTATTTTAATATCTTCTCCTTTTGACATGTTACTCCATTTATCACTTTTATAATAACTTTTAAAAGAATTATGATTTCCCGAATGATAAATCTAACATATATCTAGATAACTCATATTTTTAGTAAGTTTTTTTATAATTTAATGCTAAGAAACACTTAAAATGTTTTTTTGATGAAAAAAAATATATCTTTTTGTGATTAAATTAAAAAAGAAATATTTCGAGAAAATTATTTTGATGGCTAGACCAAATTATATTGATTTTTATAGATTTATCCTTGGATTTTTGCAAAAACTCATTTAACGAAGTTTATGTTTTTCATTTCCATACTATTGTCCTTTCATTCATTAATTTATTAATTTCTTTTCTAAATATTTTTTTTTATTTTATCAAATTGATTAACAAAAAATCGAAATTAAAAATACACATTAAATATTCTTATGGTTTGGTTTACTAATTAAAAAAGAATCAAAAAGTAAAAATGGTTTGTTAACCAGCAAATAGGTTGGGGTTGTAGGCTTTTCGGTTTCGGATATTTTGAAAACCTCTATTACGTATGTTGTCATTATTTTAACCATTTACCGTCACTACATTGCCCTACCACCACGGCAATATTAGATTAAAGATTCACCTAATCATCGACCAAACTGTAATCGTCCGAAAACTATTTGCCAAAATAAGCTATTATTCGTGATGAAACCATTCGTCGCTGCATAAATGTCTACAACTATTCAAAATAATGTATATGTTAATTTTAACTAATCATTATAAACATATAAACAAAACTTATATCTTTGTAATTTAATAAATCTTTAATTTTTTATTACCATTTTTTATTATCAATAATGTTTTGTTACATGTGGTTTCTATGGGTTTTAACCTAGTTTGTTTTATATTAACATACCCATTGGGATATCATGTGTGTGGGTCTTCTTCCACTACAAAAAAAAAATCCTAAATAGCTACGGAAAGTTGCTATGGAATCAAAATTTGTTGTTATTTTACTATGGAATATGCTATAGAACGACTTGTTGTTGCTATTTTGCTACAGAATTACATTATGTAGCTAAATCATAAATAGTTATGTAAAGTTCTTATGGAATCTAAATTCATAGTTATTTTACTATGAAATATACAAAACGGTTGGTTGTAACTAATTGGCTACGGAATTGCATTTCGTAACTAAATCTTGAATAGTTGCTACGCAATTAAAATTTGTAGCTAGTTTACTACAGATTTTTTGGTTTTAGCAATTCTCTACGGAACTTGTTAAGGAATCCATGTGTGTAGCTAGTTGGCTACATAATTGGCTACGAAATAAAAATACGTAGCTAGTTAGCTATAGAATTGAGATCCGTAACTATTTTGCTAGGGAAACTAATATGCTATGTAACTTGTTACGATAAAGTGAATTTGTAAAATAGCTACGAAGTCAAAATCCGTATGTAACACCCATAATCAGAAAGACCAAGAAAGGAAAGGAAAACCCTAAGTCAAGGGGGTCAACTCGTCGAGTCCGGGGTGGAACTCGACGAGTCCGAGCGGGATCCGAGTCGAAGAGTAAGTAACCGACTCGACGAGTCGGCAAGAGGACTCGGCGAGTCCGGTCTGAAGAGGAAAACCCTAAATCCGGGACTTTGTGCACTATATAAACATCTCATTCTCTCCCTTAGGGTTCTCTATAGCCTCTCTTATCCAGAACACGAAACCCTAAGCCTCCATTTTAGCACATTCAAGCTTTCTTGCCATTTTGGGTGATTTGAAGGAAGAAGGAGGAAGGGAACCTTTGGTGATTCAAGGATTGGCTTTAGATCCAGAGTTGGTGTGACTTTTCAGATCCCTTAAGGTAATAAGCTGACCTTATTGCATTTAGATCTATCTCATGGTTGAGATTTGGGCATTTTTGGGTATGGAGGAGGTTTATTTCGAGTTTGGAGTAGATCTGAGGTTGCTACCTCAGATCTAGGCTATTAAGGATCCAGAAAGCCATAAAGTTTATGCCAATAAGTTGTTGGTGAAGCCCCTTGGTCACAAAACCTAGCCCTAGAGTGTTTTAAGCCCATATCTCTTTGGTTTCACGTAAAGTTTGCAACTTTACGTGAGGAATAGACTTGGGAAGGGTAGATCTATGAGTTGGAGCCCCTGCATGGCTCGAAAAGCCACTATATGGATTAAGAACTGAAGCTACTCGGCAAGTCACATGAGTGGACTCGACGAGTTGGATGAAGAAAGGCAGGAACTCGACGAGTTGGAAGAACAACTCGGCGAGTCTGTTGAATATTGCCATGGACTCGGCGAGTGTGTTCTTGGACTCGACGAGTCGGATCGCAGAACCTCAACCTTTTTTGGTTAAGGCTCAGATCAGTGAGTTGAATGGTGACCCAGTGAGTTGGACAGGATGAGATTCAGAGATCGTTGAACTCGACGAGTCTTGGGGTGACTCGGCGAGTTGGGTCACATTATGAGAGTTCTGAGTATATGTACTCGATGAGTCAAAGGAGTGACTCGGCGAGTAGAGTCAACCAGGAAGATTGACTTTGACCATAGTTGACTTAGTTTGGTTTCTGGAGTTCAGTTTGGAACTAAGTGATATGTATATTGATATTGGTAGCTCGGGGAGCTAGCGGAGCAGCGGTTCGGAGAATTGTCGGTCAACAGCAAGAGAGTTATCAGCAAGTTCAGCAGTGCAGGTGAGTTTCCCTTTAGGGGTCTAAGGCCACAATGTCGGCCCATGTAGATATGAGTAGGAAGACCCAGGGGTTAGCCATAGGCAATGTATGCCAGTATGATATTTAGGACCAAGGTCCATTGATAGCGGGCAGGTGCCCAAGGAATGGTTTGCATGATAGAGTATACTTGTTGTCTGTGTGATACTTGTATGTGCCTGGTAGGGAGGTGAGTGTGGGCGAGGTCCCGTATCTCACCAATATCAGAGTGTGGACGGTGTTCCACATCTCATTAGCAGCAGAACATGGGCGAGGCCCAAGCTAGGGAAGGAGTGAGTGTGGGCTGGGCCCGTATCTCACTATCAGTAGGAGCGTGGACGGGGTTCCATGACTCATCAGCAACAGGACAAGGGCGAGGCCCAAGATAGGCGAGGCCTTAGGACAGGATTCATTAATATATGTTTAGCTTATGTGTTGTGATATGTTTATGTGATAGTATATGTTAGCGGGCGAGGCCCAATCACAGGCGAGACCTAAGTGAAACAGATATGTATTCCGAGTGGGGATCGAAGCCAGGCGGGGCCTGGAGCGGCGGGGCCGTTGTAGCGGGTGGGGCCCGAAGTAGGGGGCGAGGCCCGAAATAGCGGGTGTAGCCCAGTATGTGGTGTATGTGCTTATTCAAGGTATGTGGTAGGTTGGGAACTCAACAAGCTTCGTGCTTACGGTTTTCAGTTTTGGTTTCAGGTACTTCCGGTAATGAAGGGAAGAGCTCGAGGTGATCGCATGGCACACACCATTGATTAGTAGCCTGGGATGTTTACTCTAATAATGAAAATATGTTTTGGAAATGATACTCTGAATTCACGTTATGACTCATGATATGTTTTTATGAATATGGTTTTGGTAATGATTTAAAGAAAAAAAAATTTGGGATGTTACAAGTTGGTATCAGAGCCTTGGTTTGAGGGATTCGGACATACCCTCGGGTGTGTCTGAACTCAAACTAAGGGATTGGTCTAGAAGTTTTCAAAATGAAAATACAGTTTTGTAAAAAGAGTTTTTTTTGTTTAAATGAAACAGTTTTAGAAAAGTGAAAAGAATTCATAAGGAAAAGAATTTTGATAAGAGAAAAGGGTGTGGTGCATGCAATCAGCCAAGCTCAAGTAAGTACCCCAAAATACCCATACAAGTTTATGTTATGATTATTAGTTAGTAGAACAGCATGCTAGATTAGGACTAAGGATCTAGGAAGGATGCCTTATGTGCCTGTTATATGTGCTTTGATCTGCATGATAGTGTTGGTTAGACAGTAGTAGGATAGCCTGTTTAGGTTATGTCTGAGTTTATGAGCTTATGTCGCATGCTAGAGCAGATTCTTCATATGAGATTGTGATTGCTTGAGTATGTTATGGTTAGATTTTCCCTTGTCTGAATGTTGCTTGCTTTGTGCATTGTGGGATTCTGAGTGATGGGAGTTAGCCATTAGGTGAATACGTCACGTCACATGTAGTCAGGGTTGAATAATCTCAGAGTGTTGGATTTGGCCCTATTGCGCAACTTTCGTTTGAGTCTAACCGTTGTAGGGACGAGTCTTTTACTCGAAGGATTATATGAGCCTCGTCACATGTGATGGTTTTCAAATGATGGCTAATTGGCATCACAAGGAGGCCTTCAGCAGCTGAGGACTGGTTTGAGTTGATTCAGAGGTTTCCCTAGGGTAAGCCTAGGATGGGATAGTGCTGGGAGCAGTAGTAGTAGAAAAAGGTACCTGGTGGATTCGAAGCAGTTCTTGAGGAAAGTATGGATATATGTGGAAGGTAGTATGGGCCCGTACTACTGAAAGCAGAGGATCCGTACTCGATTCGAGAAAGGTCGAGATAAGACCGGGAAACTTGTAGTATGTATGTATGATCCCTCAGCGGTGATGAGTATTCTGATAGTTATTATGATATGTTTCCAGCATTGTGACATTGCGAGAGAGACCAGTGGGCGGATCAGGCGCCGGAGAGGGATCAGGCTCGGGTTCAGGGGCCGAGCAGCTGGAGGAGCAGATGAGGGAGTTGATATCATCTGAGGTTACGCGCAGTATCTTAGATCAGACTCCTGTGATCTTTGGCACGGTCAAGGGGGGTATACTGGAGATCTTGGATGAGAGGCTGGGAGCCTTTCGTACCGAGATAATGGCTTTGATGGGAGTGCGTACTATGACATTCCGAGAGTTTAGAGCTTGCGGAGCGCCAGATTATCACGGGGCTAGGGACCCCATCGCTAGCAGCAGGTGGTTGGCCGATGTTGCCAACGCATTCCGTACGAGTCGGTGTCCTGAGGGGGACAAGGTTAGACTCGCCTCCTGTCTTCTGAAGGACAGAGCGAGGGATTGGTGGGAGGAGGTTGGTCACGCCGTTGGTGATGATGTCGCGTTGGACGCGATGACCTGGAGCGATTTCTCGGCCAGGTTCAGGGCTGAGTTTTCGCCGATTATTGAGGTGCGGCAGCTGGAACGGGAGTTTCAGGATTTGACGCAGACTACTGAGACCGTGGCGGAGATCACCGCCAAGTTCAGGGAGAGGGCCCTTCTTGTTCCGCAGTATGTCGCGGACGAGGAGACGAAGAAGGTCTGATATCATGAGATGTTGAGGGCTGACATCAGGGAGTTCGTGAGCAGGTCCGGTTGTAAGACGCTGGAAGATATGATTTCTCGGGCTAGAGAAAGGGAGATTGATTTGGAACAGATCCGGAAGAGGAAGCCGTATGAGGTTCAGGTAGCCACAGGTTCGGGCAAAAGGCCCAAAGGGTCAGATTTGAGGTCAAGGAAGTACCAGATCCGCAGCCGATGCGGGAGGTGCGGCAGGACGCACGAGGGTGCGTGTAGGAGTGGTAGTGGTTGAGATTCAGGCTGCTTCAATTGCGGCCGGATTGGTCATCTTAGCAGGGATTGTACTGCTACCACCATACAGGGATCAGACCTGATAATGTTTCCACTGCAGTCAGCGGGGCCACAAGAAGGCCTAGTGCCCTAGTTTGTTTTCGGCAGGACGGGCGATAGCACCTGCCCCTACAACTCCGAGGATCACAGATGGCCGTCAGGGCTGAGCAAAGGCGCGTGCGGTATGTAACGCCCGTAGATCCGGGCTAGTCAATTTAGGGATAATAGGGGTCGAAAACGACTTTTCGGCAAAAGATTATTTAGAATAAATAATCTTAACCAAGTTGTAGTATATGTTACAAGGTTTCCGTACATATAAAGAGCGCCGAAATCCGAGTTATAACGAAGAAGTTATGACCCGTCGAAGTTTCGCGACGGAACCGGCACGACGCCGGGAAGCGTAAATAGTGAATTTACGATAGAGAGAGAGAGAGATTTAGCCTTAGCGCTCTAAACGAAAGTCGTAGAATATGTTAAACTAAGAACATCGATAAAAAGAATGCCCAAATCTGACTTCGTATGAGGAAGTTATGATTTTTCTAAGATTTAGCATAGAAGTGCACAGCCCGAAATCTGAATTTTAGATCGGTCGATTTTTAGCCGACGGGATCTAAATGAAAGTTGTAGTACTCGTAAATACCAACGTGTGGATATAAAGAACGTCGATAATAGAGCTCGTATGCGAAAGATATGGACGAAGCTTAGTCCCTACTTTTCGAGCGCGACGAATTCGATACAGTTTTGTAAATCCGAGATAGAATGAGAATTAGCCAATGAGGTCTAAATGAGAGTTGAAGATCTCATTAATAGGAACTCAACGGTAAAAAGACAGACAAAAACGGAGCTCGTATGCGAAAGTTATGGACGAAGCTTAGTCTCTACTTTTCGAGTGCGGCGAATTCGATACAGATTTGTAAATCCGAGATAGAATGAGAATTAGCTAACGAGGTCTAAATGAAAGGTTAAGATCTCATTAATAGGAACTCAACAATAAAAAGACAGACAAAAATGGAGCTCGTATGCAAAAGTTACGGACAAAGCTTGGAGACTACTTTACTATACACTTCCTATAAATAAGAGATGAACTCTTCATTATTTCCTCACACCTTCAAACCTTTCTTTCTCTCTCTAACTTCTCTCTAACCTCCCTAAACCCCTCCCAAGTCTAGGGAACCTCCCTATCACGAGAAGAAAGCCCCAGAGTGCCCGACGGCTCCGAGAAGAAAAGCTTTCGGCTCGGAAACGCTGCTCCAGCGAAGCCCGGTTTTTAATAAAAACCCGTTGTAAGTGAGTTACGCCTATACTATATTTAATATAGCTTTTATTTAATTATAGTAACATTATTAGGACCTTAAAATAATTATTTGGGCTATTATTATGAGTTATATTTAGTGTTATTTAACGCTTATATAATAGTAATAATAGCTAGACTATTAATTAGTCGCGATTAGTGTCAAAACTAAACTATAGTGGTATTAATACTAGGTTTTGGTCAAGGAAAAAATTGTTTTAAGAAGTAACGAAGTGTTGTCCGAGTGCCGAGTCACCACCTTACCAGGTGAGTGCATAGTTACTTTCATCTTACACATAGATATGAAGTATTTTATATAAATTACGTGCTATGTGTGTATATTATCTGAGTACTTGTTGTCTATGCTAAATGAACGATTGTATACATGTTTTAAATGATTTAAACTGTATATGTATTTTATATCTACAATAATGTTGGGGTAAAACATGGGTAGATGTAATAGATGGAATATGAGTTGGATGATGAGTTGAGAGGTGTTATAGACCACGAGGTGAGGGTGAGAGGTGGACGATATGAGAAGCCTTTTCCCAAACGATGGCCCCATCATCCAGCAGAGTATGGATGACAACCACGGACTATTCTAGACAGTCCAGTGGAACACTAGCAGGCTCGCAACCTGTAGGTGTTGTGAACGATGTGTTCACCCGGTGTACTCTAAACCTTGGTGATCATGCAGACTTGATACCTAAACCCTGTTGATCATGCAGACTTGATGCCTAAAACCTTGGTGATCATGCAGACTTGATACCTAAACCTTGGTGATCATGCAGACTTGATGCCTAAACTCTGGCGACTATGCAGACTTAGTGCCTAAACCCTGGCGACTATGCAGACTTAGTGCCTAAGCCCTGGCAACTATGTAGACTTAGTGCCCCTTGTGTAAATCGTGGAAACGATGGACTTCGTGTTGATTCCTTAGGATGATCCTTAGGAATAAATGAACGAGTAATAGTTGATTCCTAGGGTAGATCCTTAAGAATAAAGAAGATAATGGGGATGGGTAATTGGGTTGATTGTTTAATTGTTTAAAAATAATAGTTATATTATTGTGGGTTGAAAACCCTATGTACTCACCAGGTTTCCCAACCTAACCCACTCAGTTTACTTATATCACAGGTGTCGATATGAAGTGACATTACACTGAGAGATTAAGGAGATATAGATCACTAGTGATAATGAATGTAAGTTCTGTTTATGCTTATGTTTCTGTATTGATGATGACATCCCAAATGTTTTCAATTGAATAAAAATACTTTTCTTCGAAAATGATTTGATAGCTTATTTATCATGTTTTACTGGGAATAAATTCCGCAACATTTTTATTAAAAGAGGTACTCTGATTTTTATAAAGCATAAACAAAAAAATCGGTTTTTTCTGGTCGTGAAAATGGGGATGTCACACGGTACGAGGCAGGGCTTTTCAGATGACTATCTTGGAGGCGCGAGCAACGCCGGACATAGCAGGTACGCGACTGTCGCTCTCTGTTTACTTCATTCATGGTTATATTGTTATGGTTCTGCATCGTTGGTGATGTAAGTATTTTAGAATTGAGCGGATTGCTTGTAATTTAGTTATGTCGTCTGCATGCTTTTGATAACAAAATGGTAGTTAGGGGTCGTGCCTTATGGAAGCAAGTTACTTAGGATGCAGTAACTATAGCATGCTTGTGTGGAACTCAGTAGTGATCCGCTGGATTCAGAAATGTGTTATTGAGTAATGGATCGGTTAGATCCCTAGCTATGGCAAGCTTGGTTCTTCAGCAGATTGATTGTGGTATAGCAGAGAAGATGGGGAATTCTTCTCAGGCATTGAGCAGTGAGGTATAAGCAGGATCAACGTGGGGGAGAACCCTCTGAGTGTACAAGGGTATAAGCACGTGAGTCCAGGATGAGTACACGACCTCTGAGAAGGAAAAGAAGTAGCACAGCGATTGATGGGTTGAGGAGTTCAGCGTTGGGAGCTTGAGAAACTTCCCAACAGTTAGTTCAAGTAACCGAGATGGTTAGTAGTTGGTTGGGAATTCGGGTTGGAGGGTCGCTTGTAGGACTCGAGAAAGTTAGAAGGGGGATTTTGAGAACGGTTAGCATGGGATGCTTTTGTGTTAGCAGTCAGTGGCAGAGACAACAGGTAGAGCATGGTAGAGCGGCGGGAGAGCCGCAACATTTTTCGTCAGCAGTCAGTAAGTATAGAAAGTGTTGTAAGACTACGGGTAAGCCGTAGCATTCACTAGTAGCCAGTAAATATGGAAAGTGTTGTAAGACTACGGATAAGTCGTAACATTCCCTAGCAGCTTAGTTAGTGGAGTGTGGGTGGAGGCCCGTATCTCCTAGTTAGCGGATTTTGGGCGAGGCCCTTATCTCCTAAGTGATCAAGGTTGGGATCAAGAATGGGTAGTAGATGAGAATAGTATGGAGCTAGCCTGCATAGCCGGGTGAGACCCGTGGGCGAGGCCCGTATGTGAGTAGCAGTATAGGTGAGACCTGAGAGCAGGGTTGCTTAGTAGTATAGTCGGATGAGACCCGTGGGCGAGGCCCGTGAGTTTTAGTAGCACAGGTGGGACTTGGTAAGGACCTTAGGGTCAAGTTAGGGGATCGAGGATCCCAGTACTTGTAGCGCCAGGGTGGCAGAGTAGAGGGGGCAATATTAGGTAGCCTAAGTCTCCTCGGAAGTCGCTGGGAGCAACTAGAAGTTTGTGTTGGGGCTAGCGACCGGTGGGAGCTGGTAATCCATATATTTATAGATTAGTAGGGACTAGGGTGGTCTCGGTTCATCCGGAAGTCGGATAAGGGACAACAGAAATTTTCAGACAGTGGCAGTGATGGTAAGCAGACTATGGTGGAATACAATTAGTTGATCGAGGGGTGCTTTGCACATCACAGCAGGTTGGATAATCTCATAGGGAAGGGTTTGACCCTATTGCGCAGCTCCCGTCTGAGTCTAACCGTTGCGGGGATGAATCTTTTACTCGAAGGATTATCCGCACCATTCGTTGAGAGGGGTGCTCAACACTAAGTTATAGTGGTGAGAAGTGTCCAGTGGATACTGGCGGTAATGACCCATACTGGAAGTAGCGGGAGTAATGGATTTGGTGAGGGATAGGACCTTCACGATGACAAAGGAAGTAGTTGGTTATGGAACGTTGCCCGGGGAGTGCCAGAAGGATTGGCAATTGAGTAAGTTGTGTTTCCAAGATGGTCAGGGTTAGGGTAAACCCGAGAATATTATCCGCAAGGATTAATGTTAGTCAGAATGACCAGACGGAAGGCTAGCGAAGGTGGTCAGCGGGTGTTAGGTCTACCAAGTAGAGTGTTGAAAGCAGATTGCAGGACGATTGGTCGTAGAAAAACTTCGAGGACGAAGTTTAGTTTAAGTGGGGGAGAGTTGTAACACCCATAATCAGAAAGACCAAGAAAGGAAAGGAAAACCCTAAGTCAAGGGGGTCAACTCGTCGAGTCCAGGGTGGAACTCGACGAGTCCGAGCGGGATTTGGGTCGAAGAGTAAGTAACCGACTCGACGAGTCGGCAAGAGGACT
Source organism: Lactuca serriola (assembly GCF_051521515.1). Classification (NCBI taxonomy): domain Eukaryota; kingdom Viridiplantae; phylum Streptophyta; class Magnoliopsida; order Asterales; family Asteraceae; genus Lactuca; species Lactuca serriola. The sequence goes on from NC_136410.1 coordinate 38,039,654, forward strand.
CGGCGAGTCCGGTCTAAAGAGGAAAACCCTAAATCCGGGACTTTGTGCACTATATAAACATATCATTCTCTACCTTAGGGTTCTTTATAGCCTCTCTTATCCATAACACGAAACGCTAAGCCTCCATTTTAGCACATTCAAGCTTTCTTGCCATTTTGGGTGATTTGAAGGAAGAAGGAGGAAGGGAACCTTTGGTGATTCAAGGATTGGCTTTAGATCCAGAGTTGGTGTGACTTTTCAGATCCCTTGAGGTAATAAGCTGACCTTATTGCATTTAGATCTATCTCATGGTTGAGATTTGGGCATTTTTGGGTATGGAGGAGGTTTATTTCGAGTTTGGAGTAGATCTGAGGTTGCTACCTCAGATCTAGGCTATTAAGGATCCAGAAAGCCATAAAGTTTATGCCAATAAGTTGTTGGTGAAGCCCCTTGGTCACAAAACCTAGCCCTAGAGTGTTTTAAGCCCATATCTCTTTGGTTTCACGTAAATTTTGCAACTTTACGTGAGGAATAGACTTGGGAAGGGTGGATCTATGAGTTGGAGCCCCTGCATGGCTCGAAAAGCCACTATATGGATTAAGAACTGAAGCTACTCGGCAAGTCACATGAGTGGACTCGACGAGTTGGATGAAGATAGGCAGGAACTCGACGAGTTGGAAGAACAACTCGGCGAGTCTGTTGAATATTGCCATGGACTCGGCGAGTGTGTTCTTGGACTCGACGAGTCGGATCGCAGAACCTCAACCTTTTTTGGTTAAGGCTCAGATCAGTGAGTTGAATGGTGACCCAATGAGTTGGACAGGATGAGATTCAGAGATCGTTGAACTCGACGAGTCTTGGGGTGACTCGGCGAGTTGGGTCACATTATGAGAGTTCTGAGTATATGTACTCGATGAGTCAAAGGAGTGACTCGGCGAGTAGAGTCAACCAGGAAGATTGACTTTGACCATAGTTGACTTAGTTTGGTTTCTGGAGTTCAGTTTGGAACTAAGTGATATGTATATTGATATTGGTAGCTCGGGGAGCTAGCGGAGCAGCGGTTCGGAGAATTGTCGGTCAACAGCAAGAGAGTTATCAACAAGTTCAGCAGTGCAGGTGAGTTTCCCTTTAGGGGTCTAAGGCCACAATGTCGGCCCATGTAGATATGAGTAGGAAGACCCAAGGGTTAGCCGTAGGCACTGTATGCGAGTATGATATTTAGGACCAAGGTCTATTGATAGCGGGCGGGTGCCCAAGGAATGGTTTGCATGATAGGGTATACTTGTTGTCTGTGTGATACTTGTATGTGCCTGGTAGGGAGGTGAGTGTGGGCGAGGTCCTATATCTCACTAATAGCAAAGTGTGGACGGTGTTCCACATCTCATTAGCAGTAGAACATGGGTGAGGCCCAAGTTAGGGAAGGGGTGAGTGTGGGTTGGGCCCGTATCTCACTATCAGTAGGAGCGTGGACGGGGTTCCATGACTCATTAGTAACAAGACAAGGGCGAGGCCCAAGATAGGCGAGGCCTTAGGACAGGATTCATTAATATATGTTTAGCTTATGTGTTGTGATATGTTTATGTGATAGTATATGTTAGCGGGTGAGGCCCAGTGACAGACGAGGCCTAAGTGAAACAGATCTGTATTCTGAGTGGGGATCGAAGCCAGGCGGGGCCTGGAGCGGCGGGGCTGTTGTAGCGGGCGGGGCCCGAGGTAGGGGGCGAGGCCCGAAATAGCAGGTGTGGCCCAGTATGTGATGTATGTGCTTATTGAGGGTATGTGGTAGGTTGGGGAACTTAATAAGCTTCGTGCTTACGATTTTCAGTTTTGGTTTCAGGTACTTCTGGTAGTGAAGGGAAGAGCTCGGGGTGATCGCATGGCACACACCATTGATTAGTCAGCCTGAGATGTTTACTCTGATAATGAAAATATGTTTTGGAAATGATACTCTGAATTCACGTTATGACTCATGATATGTTTTTATGAATATGGCTTTGGTAATGATTTAAAGAAAAAAATTTGGTACAGATTTTTAGGATGTTACACCGTAGGTAATTGGCTACGGAGAATTCCGTAGTCAAGTATTTACAAAATATGTTTCTGTAGCAAAATATAGAAGATTATTGAAAAAAAAAACATATATTAAAAATAAACAATTACCTTTGAAAACTCAAGGACAATAATAAAATATTATTTTTAATTGTTTTGAATTTTTAATTATAATATAATTTCTACATTATCAATATTGTAGCTGCAATTTTTAGATTTTGATGACATAAATTTGCTAATTTTCTAATAATAATATTATTCCCATGTTTTGAGGCTTTGGATATTATTACGCGTAAATCAAAATTTATTTACCCTCAGCCTTGTATAGCCTTGTATCACATGTTTCATCATCTATATCTACCAAAATAACATATATTAATTTAATATATAAACATCTTATATTGTTTTTATGCTTTCTACTACATTGGTAATGATTGGGTGTCCATATGCAGAATTTAACAACATACTTTTAACTTATTTGGTTCAAGAATCAAGTGTTTTTATTGACAAGGATGTAATGTATGCTGTCAATTTTCCCCGAATGAATGTAAATCTAAATCCTTATACAATTTTATATTTAATAGACAAAGGCATGATGAGAGATTAAAACGAAGGGGTGAACAGAAATCAGTGGTGGTCTTATAAAAATTAATCTAATCTTGCTTAAATCTCAAATTAATTTGGTCATGATTCCATTTCATTTGTTTTCTATGAGAATTATCGTATACCTTGTAACAGAGAGGAACATACAGAATTCAAAATGCTTATATGGGTATTTGTTCAAAATACTTATAGGTGACGCTCAGAGGTGACGTCACCAGACAGTTAGTTAACGTGGGCATGATTCTCCCAGACAAAGGAGGCCACGTTTCACGCTCATCGGACGAGGTCCCCACGATCCGTTAGAAGCATGTATAAAAAAAAATATTCCGCCTCAAGGAAGGGATCCCATCTTCTCTCTCAAAAATATTACCCTAAAATTACCCGTCTCAGAAATCTAACTTGATCGTCAGAGCGACGTCCCGGGAGAACACCTAGACGTCCTTTAACGATTCTCCTATGTTTTTTGTTCTCAGGAAAGCTCTCAAGGCAGATCCATCATTCGGCATCTAAATCCCCCTGAAACATGTCACAACAGTTCCCTTTGGAACGTAGCGCATACGCGCATGACATCCATATCCATAACTCGTGAGTACATTGCACGTACTTAGAGTGGTACGCCCTGCGTACGCACTCTTAGTCCAAACATAGTGGCCTAATAGATCCAATCCCAAACAAATTTAATTAATTAACCCAATATATATATATATATATATATATATATATATATATATATATATATATATATAAATACCTTGAGGAATTACTAATCGTTACACAGTATGTGATTTATGCGCATGCTATGATATTATATGTTAGTGGTAAGGGTGAAATAGACCCTGTAACCGGTTGAAAGAAACCGAAGGGGTAGGCAAGCACCATAATATGCTAGGCGGTTACTGGTTGAAAGAGACCGAATAGGTAGGTCAACACCCTGTTATGCTAGGTAGTACCGATTGAAAGAGACCGAATGGGTAGGCCAGCACCCAAATATGCTAGGAAGTTACCGGTTGAAAGAGACCCACGGGGTAGGCCAACACCCTAATATGCTAGGCGGTTACCGGTTGAAAGAGACTGAAGGGGTAAGCCAGCACCCTGATATGCTAGGCAATACCGGTTGAAAGAGACCGAAGGGGTAGGCCAACACCCGGGTATGATAGACAGTATGTTTGTTGTATGGTATGTGGTATAATGGGGGAACTCACGAAGTTTTGTGCTTACGGTTTTCAGTTTTGGTTTCAGATACTTCTCCTTCGAAAGGAAAGGAGTCGGCATGATCGCAGCGCATCACACTATGATTTTCCGCACGTGATATCTTTGGGAGTTGTACTTTGATGATTTTTTTTCCTACGACATGTTTTGGTTACTGAGATATTGGTTTTTGATTATGACATGGGATGACACTATTGATGTTTTCAAACTATCGTTTTTTATGAATTACTTAATTAAAAACAAAATTTTTGGTCTTAAATTTTGGGATGTTACAAAGGAGTTACCAAAAGGCTTCTAACTCAGTGATATCATATTGGGTTTTGTATTCCCTTTTTGAGGTCAAGAGTGTCAAATCTCGTATGGGACATCGGTGGAATATGGGGTAATATAGATGTAGATTAGATTTGTTGTTTAATAAAAACAAAGAGCAAGCCCCAAGAGGAATGTGACTAACAATTGGTAATTTCACAATGTTAGCTCTTGAGTCAAACATGTTTCTTGTTTGAGTACTAACCGGGTCTACTAAGAGGTTGAGCATGACCCTATCAGATTTAGATGGTTTGATATCATACCAAGAAGTGTCTGACTTGGTAATGTACCAACTCTGACGTGCTTCTTACTTGGTCAGATTAAGAGTTGTGTCTGACCCGGTCGTCTCAACCAATTATGACTAAATCAACGACTATCAAACAACCTCTAAACTGTAAATATATCATATCAGTTAGTGACTATCACGCGACCGTAAGATGCAAATATATCATATTGGTCCCAAATATGCATCATTGAGGCCTTTTACACTATATGTAATCAAAATTCATATTTTTCAAAATTGAAAATGTGGTCGCTAAAAATAATATAATGAATAAGTAACAAATATCATATGTACCGAACAACCAAACATTTTGCATAAAGAAAAAACAAGGGGTTCTTTACTAGAAGGTGTTGATATTATAGGTTGGTTAAGTGTAAGATTCTGCTAAATATAAAAACAAAAAATATTCCTCCCTAATTTCCCGCCCTTTCATCATTCGGTCTCTCAATATTTCTCTGTCATAGGGTTTTCAAATTCCCAAACTGCACATACTCGAACAAACGAAATCTCTGCGATCAAACTTCTTCCGATCAAAGATTATGGTGGTGCAACTGACGGAAGGCGCAATAGCGATGCTATCTTCTGGGGAATGGCAACCGGCGGACGTGAAACCTGTGCTTCAGGTGATAGAACTTCGGGGTATTCCGTCACAGACTTCTTCTGCTGTAAGTGGAGGAGAAAAACCGGAGAGATACGGGCTTATGCTATCTGATGGCTTGTTTTTTCAGAAAGCGGTGGTTGCTACTCATCGGAATAGTATGGTTAGATCTCAGCAGATGCAGAAGGGTTCTGTTGTTCAGTTGAGGGAGTATGTCTGTAATTTCATCCGTGACCGACCGTACGTACTGCTTTCATTATTTTTCATTCGTTATGTTTGTGTGAAGTTAGTGTATGTGGATTTCCTTCAGCGAATTGACGAAATACTTTCTTCCTTACAATATTGTTATCACAGATAGAATTTTTTTTTAAATAAAAAACTGGAGCACTAGAGAGTGTATGTAGCAATTTTTGAGTATCTGTCTACTTTTTGGTAATATAATATCGATATATATCTCTAGGAAGTAGTATATATTAGTTGTATTTAAGAAGTTTTCCTTTGATAGCAACAAGTGAAGGTGTACTTTACAAGGTATGCCATTTGTTCATCACTTTTTATATGTCAATTGATACCTGACATCTTTCCATTTACTTTTCAGCATTTTTATAATCATCGACCTTGATGTGATTATTGGAACCTGTGATCTTATCGGTGATGCAAAATCATACCCTCCTACATCAAACTCTGCATCACCTATAAACAGTTATCCCCTTCCATGGACAGTGTATCCAAACAGGGGACCCACAGCAAAAAACAAAGCGACACCTAGGATTATATTTATCCCCATTGCTGCTTTGAACCCGTGTCAAGGTAGGTGGACTATAAAAGCCAGAGTGACTTCAAAACAAGAACTTATACGTTACAACAATGCAAAAGGAGATGGCAAAGTTTTTTCCTTTGATCTTCTTGACTCTGATGGTGGTGAAATACGTGTCACATGCTTCAATGCTGTAGCTGATCAATTCTTTGACCAAATTGAAATTGGTAAAGTTTACTACATTTCAAAAGGCAGTGTAAAACCTGCTTCAAAAGCTTTTAATCATTTAAAAAACAACCATGAAATCTTACTGAACAACACATCAACAATTCAACCTTGCTTTGACGACGGTTCTATTCCACGTCAGCAGTTTCAAAGAGTTCTATTGGGTGACTGGTAGGGAGAAGAAGAGAAGATGGTAGGAGAAAACATTGACCATAATAATGTTACACATTAAGCTTGTTTGAACCCTAAGTTTTATTTTTAAATTCTTAATTTAGCACAAATATATATATGAAATTATGTTTTCAGTCGTTGAAAGGACGCATGGATATGCCTCTTAATTCATGGATTTTTATAACCTAAGAACTACCATTAACGTTAATGGTATTCAACCTACCGATAGACAAACTGTTGAAACTTTATTGTATTTTTATTTATAACTTTTTTTGTTATAAATTAGGGATACTAAAGGTTGTTGGTGTAGGTGGCTAATTCATTGTTGTATGTAACATGTATCCCACATTATAAGAAAAAATACAACCGAAAAGTTTCATTTTTAAAACATTAGATATACTACAAAATGTAGTTTATATTATTAAAGGTTAAAAGACACATCGACAGCCCTAGTTAAATAGCAAATTGGTTGTTACATTACATCAACAACAAGACATCTATTTTGAATATTGATATCACATCTTGAAGTTAACCTTCTTCCTTTACCTTGCTATCGGTATTCATCAAGGGATATGACAACATATCGTAATCTTCATAAATCTTAGTAGGTAACTAACATGACTTCGAAAAAAAAAAAAGATATAACATCCAGCCATAGCACCATACCATAATCTCAAATGCTCACTTATAATATCCGTCCAATAATGGACCTAGGGGTGTCAAAAAAACCCGACCTGACCCTAACCCGATTAAGGCATTTAGGGTCGGGTTTTATAGGGTCAAAATTTTTAATCGGGTTATTCGGGTTAACCCGACAAACCCGAACTATAATTAGGGTTGGGTTTATGGTTGATTTTTTTATAAAAGTAGGGTTTCGGGTTATACCGATTAACCCGAATAAAGATATACTACAATATTTATGTATTTTATTCCACCTCACATCTATTTTTGTACATTATGTGGCCTAAAAAAGAGGAAAATAAGATGTAACACAATTATAGAACAAAATATTGCTTTGTACAATTGGAAATTAATACATAGCATAGTAAAATAATATGTAATGGTAGTTTAGGTGGCCTAAAATAAAAAATACACAACCTCAAATCAAATACATAAAGCTTTTTATCTGTATAGTACAAACAAGAAAAATAAACCATATGCACTCAAAGTCATTTGGATTTAACACATCCTAATTTAACCTTCTGAAAATAAAACTTATTATAAATATGGTACAATATTTATGTCTTACATTGTAAGCCGATTAACCTAACTAACCCAACCCTATAAACCCGAAACCCGGATAACCCGAACCCGAATAACCCGTACCTTAATAGGGTTGGGTTCCGGGTGAAGTTATTTTTATAAAAAAAACCCTACTAACCCGACCCGTTTAACCCGAAACCCGATCGGGTTGACCCGATTAACAGCCCTAAATGGACCAAACATGAGTATTAGCCCTACTAGGCGATAGTCCCGTATCTATGAATGATGAACAAGTATGGGGACATTCGCTTATATAGAATGTCATTAACCTCTCATTGTATATTGGTACTTATCTAGTATAGAATAAATATGTTTCTCTTTATTCCTACGAACAAAATTGTTCCATTATTACTGACATAATAGAACAAATATGAACCCTTGCATGAAACTCATTTCCTTTTTTGTTTGTCGGTTTTGGGAATATCCTCATTCATAGGACCGAGATCTACATTTATGAATTGAAAGATCCGAATGATCCATTGTTTTTAGAGTAAATAGATCTTCAAATTGTTCATTTGGAAAAAAAAATTGAAAACCTTCTTAATGAATGATCATGAGACCTACGAAAAATCTAAATTTTTTATCAGGAAGAACAATATCATCATTTTTATCCAATAAAATACCAAAGTTGATTATTAACTTATTTCATACTAGAAATAATCGCAGAAAATCATTTGTTACCATTATTGTTTACATGTGTGTTGTGTTTAGTCAATTAACTTTTGATTTTGTGTTCATTTCGACATTTAACTCGTTTTAAATTTTAAAATGTCACTTAACTTTTTAATTTTCGCTAAAATGTCACTATAACCGGCAATAACAAGTTTTCATTTTTTTTTTCATCTAAGGTCATCGAACTTTCTTTTTTTGGCTATTTTGGGTTACTAAACTTTTTTTTAACTAATTAATCACTAAACTTTTGAAATTGTGCTCATTCTTTTTTTTATATATTTTTCCAAAATTCATTTATTATTACATTATTTTTGTACTTTCGATTTTACATGTTATTTTTCATAATTCATTTTATGACTTTAATTTTATTGTGTTTTTTGTATTTTTTTTTCACAATCTACTTCTACAACTTAACTTTTTTACTTTATTTTCATTTTTTTTCAAAATTTGTTTTTACAACTTCATTATTTCTTTGTTATATATATATATATATATATATATATATATATATATATATATATATATATATATATATAGGGTTAGGTTATTTTGTTTTCACTATCTATTGTGTGCATGTATGACTGATTCTGGACCAATCATTTTAATTATTTTAAGAAAGTAATTAATGCATATTACATGTTGAAGATATAATAGATATTAATTACATCTTCAGCATTTAATATGCATTAATTACTTTCTTAAAATAACTAAAATGATTGGTCCAGAATCAATCATACAGACACACAATAGATAGTAAAAACATTTGAACCTAACTATATATATATATATATATATATATATATATATAATACGTTTTTAGAACTTCATATATTTGTTTCATCAATTTGGTGTCAATACTTAACTACATAATTATTAAGCCAGGTGATAATCATATCATTATTTGTTTCTCAAACATCCAGTAAGATTGCATAATTAGCAGCTTTCTTATCTTAAGGTTTATCTATTACAATAGTAACAAAACTCCACATATGCTTCTCAACCAAAAAAATCATCATTATTTTCTCATTTTTGTTGTTGGTTTTTCTGTGGTACTAAATTATCCGTTTTGTTTGATTATTGACATTATGTGAAACGTCCCAAAAACAAGACTTGAAAATTTTCATTTTTAAATTAATAAAGTAGTAAACCATATTATTGTCACAAAACCAAGGTAATCGAATTTTATCAATACATCATCATCATCAGAGTAAATCACAAAATGTGGAAATGAATGGTGTATGCTCTGTAATCATCCCGGGGTCTTCCCTTTGAAACCAGAAGTGTTTGGAACATAAACTGAAAACCGTAAGCACAAAGATTAGTGATTTCCCCAAAATACCACTTACCATACATACATAGCATATAACGGGTCTCGCTCAATGAGTATAACGGGCCCCGCCCTAACTCGAATAACGGGCCCCGCCTATTGAGTATAATGGGCCCCACCCTAACTCGCATAACGGGCTCCGCCTAATGAGTATGACGTCCCCGCCCTAACTCGCATAACATGTAACATCCCAAATTTCGAGTTCAAATTTTCGTTTTTAATTAACTTATAAAACCATTTACTGAAAACATTTTCGATATCATATCAATCCATAAAACCATAATAAACATGTCTCGAAATCATAACATCGAACAGTAATAAAATCAGATTACATTCCCATGAATCTCAAAATGTAGAACCATGTGTGTGTATGTGATACGTTGCAACCGCGCCGGCTCCTTCCCCTTCGACGAAGAGGCACCTGAAATCAAAACTGAAAACTATAAACACGAAGCTTAGTGAGTTCCCCCATCATACTGTTACCATACAATCATATAACATACATACTGCCAGGAAATTATGGGGTGCCCGACCTACCCTATCCGGCCATTATGGGGTGTCGACCTACCCTATCGAGCAGTTTTGGGGCGCTGACCTACCCATGTCAAGCAGTTATGGGGTGTTGACCTACCCTTCGGTCCTAATAACCGAACTTCGGGGACTATTTCGCCCCCTACTACTACCACATATATCATATCATAATCATACTATTAGGCATATCTTGGGTGCCAGACCTACCATGCGTTCCTACAACCGACTTGGGGACTATTTCCTTCCTACTACCACTATCACATATCATGCTAACACATAAACATATCAGGTAGTAGCAAAGCAGACAATTATCACAAAGACAATCATCTCAACTATAATCAACAACTAGTGGGCCGACCTTGGTGCCTTAGACCCACTTCTACTAAAAGGTAACTCACCTCGTAAACTGTGTGTCGAGTTTCGCAGAAAGTAGTCTCTAACAGCTGCTCTGATAACTCCCGAGTATCATAATCACATTAATACTCAATTAGATTCTATAAAACTACTTAGGGTAAAATGACCATTTTACCTCGTGGTCAAATTGGAACATTCATAAGTCCCAATTCTAGCTTACTAAGCCCGATCCTCCTATGACCCATCAAGGACTCCCTAAGGGTCCACTAATTGCCTAATTTCTGAATTGGGCATTATCCTCCCAAATGGGCCCAAAAGTTCCAAGTCCAAATATAATAATTCCAAAGGGTCTTGTGACAACCCAAAGTTATTCCGTTACATTACCCCGTTACCGTTAACGGAATATTTCATTTTATAAAAGTTCCGTTAATCAGAGGTCGCCAAATAAATAAATGTTTTATTTATTTATATTATATGTCGTTAACGTCGTGATAAAAGAAATAAAGACACTTAAATTACATTTCCATAGTAATTTGGAAAAAGTTAAAATTTTATTACGACCACTAAATCGGGTGCGACCAAAAGCCTCGTATAACGACAGTATCGGGTAGAATCCCACTGAGCCCCAACTCCAACCCCTATATAAGGGTGAGTGGAGTCCATTGGAGACTTTTTACACTCTCCCCACTCTCTCTCTCTCTCTCTACAACTTAAATTCGAGCCAAAAATCGTCCGTTTCGAGCCCCAAACGAGTAGGTAAACTATCCTAACTCGTTGTATAACTTATCTAGCGTACAAATTCGAGTTTAAAACATAAAATAGGGACAAAACCATGTGTTTACGGCCCAAGAACACTCTTGGGCCGTGAACACCATTTAATGGGGTTTTTAAGCCCCAAAACCCCTTCAAATTGTCTCTAAGGCTTAGATATGACTTGTAGGCTTATGGAATCGGACTTAGAACACCTTGAACTAGCATTTTGGGGAGTAAACATGAGTTTACTGCCCAAGAACATGCTTGGGCCGTAAAACTCCTCTTCATGGGGAGTAAACTCATATTTGTGTGTTAAAAATTCCCTTAAACACACCAATGGCCTTGGATTAAATTCTAGAAACAACCAACAACAAGCTAGGGGCCTTAAATGAAATTAAAACAACTCCATAAGGATTTCACGGCCGTAAACCCCTCATGGAAGGGTACCTGGGCCGTAAACTCCTATAAAGGGGTAAAATGGTGCCCTAAACTCCCCATTTGACTTGGAAAAAATGCTTAGGATTTTATCCTCTACCATTTAAGACTTAAAACATCCAAGGAAGAGGTCTTTGGGAGCTTACGGTCGTAAACTCCCATGGTTGGGGCCGTAAACTCCCATTTGGTCCCTTTAAATGCCTTAAACCCATTCATACCTTTTGGATTTGGACCTAGCATAATTTCATGATCAAGATAGAGCCTTTAAACACTCTAGAACACTCTAACCATGAGTTTATGGCCGTAAACTCATGGGAGTTGTCCCAGGGCCGTAAACACTAAGTATAGAGTTTACTCTTGGAGAGTAAACTCCATTCTTAAGCCATTCAGGCCCTTAAATGTTACCCGGGACACCCCAAACACTTAACCAAGTGTTTTCCGCTCTTTAGGGTGCGTATACTTGTTAAATTAGTATTAAATGTACTAATTGTATGTGAACATATGTTATCATATGTTAAATAGGTCACTAAGTGTGTTCGAGTCCTTACTTGACACCGAGCACCCAACCGGCACCTTCGTCGGATCCACTTACACCAGGTGAGTTCATACCCCTGAATGAACCTTTTAAATGTTTTTACATGTTTTATAGGGGGGAATACAAGTAAAACATGCCAGTTATCATATCAATCACATGTGATTGATAACCCGCATGCACAAGGATTTACCACACTGTTAACTGTTTTACCGAGTATGATACTATAAATGGTTTTCTAAAATGTTTTCACTTATTCAAATCTTTTACTTATATTGTTTTATCAATGTTTCATTTAAAACTGATTTATGAGAGTTTTCCAAAGGATTTCCAAAGCTTTTCAAACTTATTTTACAAAAGATTACCCTGTCGTGATTTTCTCAAGAATAAAGGTTTTCTTCCATGTTTTGATACTCCCCCTTAGTTTAAACTCCTACTTGATAACGCTTTCACATCGTGACGCGTTTACACTTGTTATTGCCTCTATTTCGCTTATACTTGTAGTCGCTTATGCCTATTAGACGCTTTTACTTCACTTGTTGTCATTTCCACTTCGTGATACACTTATATTTGGTAACGCTTATACTTTACGATTCGGTTGTTCACACTGTTCGGTTATACATCACGAGTCGGTTATTCACACTGTACGTTTATACTTCACGATTCGGTTATTCCACACGATTCGGCTATTCCACACTGTACGCTTATACATCACGATCCGGTTATTCCACACGATTCGGTTATACTTCACGATATGATTCCACTTCTTACACACTCAAGCGTAGTTAGATGTATTTTTGTGCTTGTTTAGATGCATATAAGTAATGATCGAAGGACTTAGGAAGGCTTGTCCGCCCTATTTCCTTTTCTTCGTTGAGATGTGGTCTGGTGGGATCGGATGTCCATCCGAAGGTCATTTGATTTATTAGTTATATATTATGTACACAAGCATAGACATATAGGGTTACTTTAGTCAATTCAGTTATGAGTCTCTACCTCTAGTTCAACATTGTATTGGAAACACACTACCCACTATTTGGGATGCATCTTCGGGACACGGCCTTCTCCGTTGTCTAGTTGGTAACCAGAGTCTCCTGTAGGGAGAGCGGACATTGTGTGTATAGATCTATACGGGATTGACACCCCCGCACCCTGACTACTAGCTACAGTTCACGGCCTACCAAGACAATGGGTGACAAATGTCATATTCTCTAGACGCTTGTAGGGCGTCAGGTACTCTAGTGTCGGTTAGTATGGTTACGAGTATCCCAGGTTACCTTATAATTCATAGCCTTAAGGTAATGGTTTTTCACCAACAATTTACACTGTATGTTGGAACCCACTCTCAGAGTCACACTATTTTAGACCTTGCTAGACGTATCATTCATTTGATACTGTATGGGGTATGCATTCACTGTATTCACTGTACTCACTGTTTTAGACCTTGCTAGACGTATCATTCAGTTGATACTGTCTGGGGTCTGTGTTCACTGTTTTAGACCTTACTAGCTATACCTTTCATTTGGTACTGTCTGGGGTCTGTGTCTCTTTCCGTTAGACTGAGCCAGGCGTGTCGTTTATTCGATACTCTCCCGGAGTCTATGATTCCTTTTGCCTTAGTCAGTAGTCCTCACTGCTGAGGCATATGTTATTTTCCCTGATATTCTCCGACTTTCTTAAAAAGCAAATTCCGTATTTTGAAAATGAAAGTGTTTAAGGGAAAACTACTTTTTACCACATAACTCTGACCAGTCTTGGTAGAAGACTACATTTTAAATAGAAAATATAGGATTTTCTGGAAAGGACACTATTTCACTATTTACTTGAAAACTACCACATATATAAAGTTATTTGATTAAAATGTCACTAAATGCTTATGAACTCACCAACATTTGTAAAAATGTTGATACTCGCTTTTCAAATAACTTGTATTCTCAGGTCAGCATTAGACAGGTACATCCCCGGAGCTGTTGATGAAGATAGCTTAGTACCATGTTGTACTTATTAAATTTAACTGTATTACCTTCATGTTTGTAAAGTAAACCATGTTAAACTATTACTATTAATGCAATGTTTTGTTGTACTTTGATTACTATAATGCATGTGTTGTGATACTTGACATGACGTCATCCACCCCAGAACGTTTTCGCCGTTCCGGTTTTGGGGTGTGACAGGTCTAATCTCGGCCCAATACTCTAGTTCTAGATTCCTAAGTCGCCCAAAAGTTCAGGACCATTCTCTTAAGGCCCAAAAGCCCAAAACATCCACTTTGTGTGCGTACGCGCGGCGTACTTGGAACGTACGCCTAACGTACGCTGGCCTTGACCAAAACGGGGAGTTGACCCAGTACGTGTGGCGTACCAGGGAGTACGCCCAGCGTACTGGCCAACTTTCTTGGGACTTCATTCATGACTTAATCTAGTAAGTCCTTCCATCCAAATTGTAAATCTAGGTCCTTTAAGACCTCCTAAGCCATAAAGTCACAAACTTGATGTGCTTGCATGCATGGTTGGGGTCAAACCATGATTTTGGTCCTCCTATCAAGCTTTAAGACCACAAACAGTTGCATGGTTGTGGCCTAACCATCGAGGTCTGATTTTTATGACTCTTAGTGCCTCTAAGATCCCAAAAGGACAACTATAATGGTCTGAAATCATGAAGATGCAAGAAGCCTTAACAATGGAGTCCAAAAGTAACCTTAAACACCTCCAAAACAAATCTAAGCATACAATGGCCAAGTTTGGAACTTAATACCTCAAAAGAGTCAGAAATGATGCCAATCCTCTGAATCTACAAGCTCTTGGTGGATCTTTGCTTCTTATTCAAGCTTCTTTCTTCCCTTCTCACTAACACAACCCACAAACACTCTCAAATGGATTCAAAAACACAAGGGCGCACAAATATGAGCTAGGGTTTTCGTGGTGGCTGGCTATGGGTGAAGGGAGGCTGAACAAACAGGGGTAATGTTCTTTATATAGGAAGTAAACCCTAAATTTTAGGGTTTAAGGAGTTGCACACGTACGTTGGGCGTACTCTTGGTATGATGGGTGTACGTGCATGATCTTTGCGGTCCATTCACATTAGTACGTTGAGCGTACATAGCATTGTACGCCCCACGTACGATGCTTCTTCAACCCACATGCAAGGCCCAAAGGACAAGGTCCAACCAAACAATCCCATATTTTAATTAAGATAGTTAATCATAATACCTGGAAAATCCCGTATGTTACATAACAGGCCCTGCCTAATGAGTATAACGACCCCCTACCTAACTCGCATAATGGGACCCACCCACATACAATTCATATAAATATAATAGGTAATGGCATACATAATAACCATCAGGCCCCGCCCAGTAAGCATATAAGCACATACACATAAAAGTGTCACACATACAATGAGCATTCTAACATAACAGATCATAGGTTGGCATTCGTGCCTTCGACCCACTAAACACAGTGAGGAAACTCACCTCAATCCGCTGATAATCAAATAACTGCTCGGACAACCGAACTGGATAACCTCACACCAACTAACAATAAATACAATCATAATCAATAATTAACCCAATAACCCAAAATACCCTTAGGTCAACCCTAGTCAAAGACAAAGTCAAGGGTCAAGGTCCAAAAGTAAATATTTCTTCCCAGCGGAGTACGCCCAGCGTACCAAGAGAGTACACCCAGCATACTTTGATGTTGACCAATAGTGGAGCGCTGACCGCATACACGTAGCGTACCACCAAGTACGCCTAGTGTACTTAGCCCAGTCCCAACACTTCATTAAGAGCTTATTCCATTAAGTTCCTACATCCAAAACTTAGATCCAAGCCCAAAATGGTGTCCTAAGTCATAAAGTTTCTAACTTTATTACTTTGCATGGCTATAAAGTGCTTAATGCCCAAAACCCTAAGTTCTTAACCCAATAAGACATCACAACTCTTGCATGGAAGGGATACAAGGGCCAAGATCACATTTTTATAGTCCATAATAGCTTTATAATGGATAAAGTTTCCAACTTTATCCATTAGAATGGTCCCAACAAACAAGATCTGGTCTTTAAGTCTCAAAGGGACGCAAAAGTTCATATTTTTCAACTTAATCCATTAAGTATAAGTCTCCAACTTTCAGATGTGAATCAAAATGATGTTTAGATGGATAAAGTTTCCAACTTTATCCATAACAAGGTCACAAACTTTCAAGATCTAAACTTTATGCATTAAATGACCAAAAACTCATAACATCCAAAACTAGTTAGATCTAACAAATACATCATCAAGATTAAAACTCTATACCTATAGAAGATAGATCAAGGTGAACAAAGTCAAAATCTACAAGCTCCAATGCAACCAACACTTCTCAAAGAAGTTCCTTCTTCTCCAAGGTGCACCATTCATACTCCAAAGCACTCAAAAACACCTTCTTTTAGCACACAAGGCCCAACTAGGGTTAGGGTTCCATGGAAGGGGAGTTGGAGGGGTGGAGGCTGAGAATGGAATGGGTTTGGGGGAGTTAAGGAGCTTAAATCGGGCTCAAACCATGAAAATAGGGTTTAGGAACTGATTATGTACGTCCGACGTACTTCTGGTACGCCCATCATACTCAGGGTGCCTCAGTACACCCAACGTACTCCCCTCTGTACGCCCAATGTACTCAGCATAACCCCAAACCGACCAAACTTCAAACGGGCATAAGTTATTCGTTCTAACTCCAATTTTGACGTTCTTTATATCCAAGGAAAGGTAACGAGAAGCTCTACACTTCTATTAACTCATCCTCGCCTTCAAATTTCCTAAAAAAAAAGATCCAAAATTCATAAAAGCCCGAACTGACACTTTACTGAAATACCTCTTGGCACCAAAACACAGACCGAACTCTTGAATCATCAAATTACATTACCAAGACCCAAACGGGTCTAAATATCTTTTCCTCAAAGACCTTAAGCCCGATGACGCTCGGTATTCGGGTCACCACCCGTACATAGGAAACGATTCGGAACATGGCATTACATTATGGATCCAAAATATGATTATCTTCAGTCAATTAGTATACAACTGGATAATAAAAAAACTATGAATATTATGGAATATATATATATATATATATATATATATATATATATATATCAAATTTCAAAGGTTTAATGACTAATTAACCTAAAAAATGTTTAGTGACCTAAAATAGCCAAAAAAGAAAGTCTGATGACCTTAGATGACAAAAAAAATATATGGAGACTTGTTATTGTCAGTTATAGTAACATTTTAGCAAAAATTTAAAAGTTAAGTGACATTTTGAAACTTAAAACTTGTTAAATGACCAAATGAGCACATAATCAAAAGTTAAGTGACTAAACACAACACACATGCAAACACTAATGGTAACAAAGGATTTTATGTGATTATTTCTAGTATGAAATGAGTCAATAATCAACTTTGGTATTTTATTTAATAAAAATGATGATATTATTCTTCAAGATAAAAAAATAGATTTTTGTTAAATCTCGTGATCATTCAATAATAAGGTTTTCAATTTTTTTTCAAATGGACAATTTGAAGATCTATCGACTCTAAAAACTATGGATCATTCTGACCTTTCAATTCATATATGTAGATCTGGGTCCTATGAATGAGGATACTCCCAAAACTGGCAAACAAAAAAGGAAGTGAGCCATGCAAGGGTTCATATTTGTTCTATTATGTCGGTAATAATGGAACAATTTTGTTCGTAGGAATAAAGAGAAACATATTTATTCTATACTAGATAAGTACCAATATGCAATGGGAGGTTAATTCCATTTTATATGAGCGAACGTGCCCATGCTTGTTCATCGTTCATAGATAAGAGATTATCGCCTAATAGGGATAATACTCATGTTTGGTCCATTATTGGACGGATATAAGTGAGCATTCGAGATTATCGTATGGTTATATAGTTAGATGTTATATCTTTTTTTCGAAGTCATGTTAGTTACCTACTAAGATTTATGAAGATTACCATATGTTGTCATATCCCATGATTATAGAGATGAATACTAGTAGTAGCAAGGTTAAGGAAGCAAGTTAACTTCAAGATGTTATATCAAGATTCAAAATAGATGTCTTGTTGTTGATGTGATGTAACAACCGATTTGCTTATTATATATTTTTTTATAACTATGGTTGTCGATGTGTCTTTTAGCCTTTACTAATATAAACTACATCTTGTAGTGATCTAATGTTTTGAAAAATGAAACTTTTCGGTTGTATGTTTTCTTATAATGTGGGATACATGTTACATACAACAGTGTATTAGCTACCTACATTAACAACCTTTGTTGTCCCTACTTAGTAACGAAAAAGTTATAAATAAAAATACAATAAAGTTTCAACAGTTTGTCTATCCGCGGGTTGAATATCATTGGTGTTAACGATAATTCTTAGGTTATAAAAATCAATGAATTAGGAGGCATATCCATGTGTCCTTTCAACGAATGAAAACTTTTTCATTCACATGATTTCATATATATGCTTGTGCTAAATTAAGAAATTATAAATAAAACTTTAGGTTCAAGCAAGAATATATCATCTTCTTAATGTGTAACATTATTGTAGTTAATGGTTTCTCCTACCATCCTCTCTTATCCCTACCAAACACCCAATAGAACTCTTTGAAACTGTTGGTGTGGAATGGAACGGTCGTCATCAAACATGGTTGAATCATTGATGTGTTGTCTAGTAAGATTTCATGGTCATTTTTTAAGTAATCAAAAACTTTTAAAGCAGGTTTTACACTACCTTTTTAAATGTACTAAACTTTACCCATTTCAACTTGGTCATAGAATTGATCAGCTACAACATTGTAGCATATGACACGTATTTCATCACCATTAGAGTCAATAAGGTTAAAGGAAAAACTTTCCCATCTCCTTTTTCATTGTTGTAACGTATAATAGATGCTTTTGAAGTCACTTTGGCTTTTATAGTCCACCTACCAATCTACCATAGATGAGCATACAACAGATTAAATATGGCATTTACCAAAAGTCAGTGAATCACGATAGATCTAGGAATTTCATAGAGACTTAAATTGACAACAAGTATTGCGTACCTAAATAGCTTATTGGTGTGATTATCACATACCTTTTCACAACAATAAGTGATATATAATTCCTAGCCTTATTTAAACATTCTGAACAATGTAACTATTTCTAAGGAATTTACAAACCAAGCAAAATTAAACTCTATTTTCATGAATGTTTGCAAACACAAACTCATCAACTATGAATTTAACACTCTTACAAATCCTCTCAAAGGATAAGCTGAATGGGCAAAACTATCCTGGCTATATTCTGCGATGAGAGTAACTCTCAGGTACAGAAGGAAATAAATAATGTACCTTGGATGAAGCTCTTCGTGAGGCTCCTCCAACTAATGCATCTAAAGTCGCATGAGGGAGAAAATGTTAGTGTACATCATACATTGACATATTGGAGAGATTATGATTTCCATTTGGTTGTGAGTTGGTTGTTGATATTGTCTTCAACTCACTAATCAGTTCACTCTGAATTTTAATATGAATAACTTGGAAAGAGACATTATGGAGTTGCATGGAATGTTAAGGAACGATAATTCTAACATAATCAATCCTCTTTGACTAGACCGGCTTAGTAATTCAACCTAAACAAGCTCTTGGATTGTATTGAAAAACCGCATTAAGTTTTGTACAAGCTTCCCAATAATGTTCATTTCTTCTCATACGTTCGGAAGTGTGAAAACATGTGATATATGTTTTACAATAAGAAAACTTATTGTTTGTTACCAATTATTAACTTAATAGAACGATTAGGTGCCCTAAAAATTAATTAACTACAGAAAAATTTAATTCATGAAAGTGGCCAATCAAACACAAATCAAATTCAAAGATTCTAATTTAAACAAAAACATAATCACTAGAATAGAATCACAAATCAAACATCAAATCATATGCTTCAAATCAAGCAATCAATATGGTTTGAACAAGAACTAGAAATTAGGATTTCTTAGCCACACATGGCTAAGAACAAATCAATCAAAAAGAAAGATCGAATTGGAAATGTTTAATGCTTACAAAATAAAATCAAAAGTGTTTGCAATGATTTGGTCTTCTCAAAAGCTCCAAGAAATCTCCAAAATTGCCAAATATTGCCCAAAGTTGCTCCAAAAAACCGTATCCCTATGATAAGTGGCGACCTCCCTTGTTTTATTAACTGCTATCGTGCTTTCCATAAGACCATGCGCTTTTAGCATGGTCATGCCTTTTGCCCATGTGTTTTTGGCATGACCATGTGTTTTGACCATGTGTTTTTAGCATGGCCCATGCTTTATGCTAAAAGTTAAATAAGTCTTTATTGTTGGCTCCTTCTTCAGTCTAGCTTCACCACAAGTCATGTTGCTCAAATATAAGATGAGAAAGGACAAACACGATTCGTGTCAGTGTGACATGAACCGTGTTTCAAACGTAGTCCTTTGCTACGATGATAATGCAACAAGGACTCAGGTTATGTCTTCATGTTTTCTTCCATGGCATGACCGGTCCATCTTCTCTTCATGCTCTAATGCTCCATGATCCATGCTTCAAGCTCCATGCTCCATAATGCCTACAAAATAAATCAAACATAGTGAAGTACCAGACATTCTTAATGAAATATGCAATTGTCCAAATAATTAATTAAATGCAAGAATTATGAAGTAGAATGCTATGAAAGGATGAATATAAACATGCAAAATAGGTGTATAAATACACCTATCACTAACTTCCTTCTTTTCATCCTTCCCTTATTGGTTTTCTCTTGAATTCCCGATTTTGAAGACCTAGTGCATTGTTTAGTCGATTCCCAGAAATCAACAGCCCAAATGTCTTGATTTTTGGATAAAGGTTTCCTAGCATCCATACCAACATTCTTTTTTGTTGGATTATCAAGATCAGGTCTGTAGGACCCAAAGACCCTAGTTTTTCTTGTTAGACAACAAACTTTTTCTGAACGCTTTTTCGTATCAAGAAACAGAAGGGTTATTTTCTTTTTCTTGATCATTGTATTGGCCTATTGGGATGCTACTACAAGAGAGAAGTTATGGTTTGAGCCCTCCATCATTTTAAATCACAAAAGAAAGTTCAACTTGCAAAGATATTGTTTCTTTTAATCTTGACATCTAAATCATTGTTGCCTGAAAGTTATGAATTTGTGATTTTGTTTATGTTACGATGATATATATATATATATATATATATATATATATATATATATATATATATATATATATATATATATAAATTAATGTATATTTGTGAAAGTTGTCTCTAAGTGGCCTTACTTTTTTATTTTCGGTGCACACCCAAAAGTTGTATGGACCTGCCGTGCTAGTTTTGGACTCGAACATGTCTCTTGTAATCTTGTTTGACTAAGATCCAAAATCCAAATTTATCATATCGAACCAATTATGCTAATCATTGTAAAAGAAAGAAGGTATATATATTTTTTATATAAATTAATGTAATATATGTAAAATCAAAATTATATTTTTCAAAAATAAAAATATGACACTAAAACAATCCGATGAATAAGAACCAAACTA
This sequence comes from Lactuca serriola, assembly GCF_051521515.1. Lineage (NCBI taxonomy): Eukaryota > Viridiplantae > Streptophyta > Magnoliopsida > Asterales > Asteraceae > Lactuca > Lactuca serriola. The sequence continues at coordinate 38,061,293 of NC_136410.1, forward strand.
ACAAAAATTCTACTACCAGGAGACAATTGAATAAAGGAAAAAAGTTGGGGGTCTTTACTGGAAGGTATTAATATTCTAGGTAGGTTAAGTGTAAGATTCTGCTGAATGTAAACCAAAGAGTTGCCGCTTACAAAAACAAAATATATTCCTCCCTAATTTCCCTCCCTTTCATCCTCCGGTCTCTCTCTATTTCTCTCTCTAGGGTTTTCAAATCCCCAAACTGCACACACTCGAACAAACTAAATCCCTGCAATCAAACTTCTTTCAATCAAAGATTATGGCGGTGCAACTGACCGAAGGCGCAATAGAGATGCTATCTTCTGGGAAATGGCAACCGGCGGACGTGAAACCTGTGCTTCAGGTGATAGAACTTCGGGCTGTTCCGTCACAGAATTCTTCTGCTGTAAGTGGAGGAGAAAAACAGGAGAGATACCGGCTTATGCTATCTGATGGCTTGTTTTTTCAGCAAGCGATGCTTGCTACTCAGCGGAATGAGTTGGTTAAATCTCAGCAGATGCAGAGGGGCTCTGTTGTTCAGTTGAAGGAGTATGTCTGTAATTTCATCCGTGACCGACCGTACGTACTACTTTCATTATTTTTCATTCGTTATATTCGTGTGAAGTTAATGTATGTGGAATTGCTTCAGCAAATTGAAGAAATAGTTTCGTCGTAAATAATATTGCTATCACATATCAAATTCTAAAAATAAAAAAAACTGGAAAGGTTCTCCGGAGATATGTTTGGTGACTGTGAATACATGTGTGTAGTACCCCTGTTCTTAATATTAGTCTTGATCTTAAGTGTGTGCGTGAGTTAGTGTAAATAGATTACTTAAAGAGATTTACTGGACTAAAAAAATGTGACTTTCCTCTTTTTCTATTAAAGAAAATAAGAGCAGTCTTTTTTACGGGCTAGGGTTTACATGGCGTAAAAGGATTTCTTTTAATAAAGTTGTTTATACAAATGATCAATAGTATAGTCTTCACCACTGAAAGAATTTTCTGTTTTGAATCAATGCTACTGTGACATGCTAGTCACTTCATTCAGTAATGTTTCAAAACTACAGGCTTGTTGAATGTTGATGTATCATATATTTGGTGGTTTTAGAATTTTTAGTGTCGAAATAGTCACAAACTCATTCTACAGTTCGGATGTTCTAGAAAAAGCTAGGACCTGAGCTTTTTTGTGCTTCTTGTTTGATATACTAGGCAATGGTCAGTATAATAAGCAGATAAGAACATAATGTTTACATAAAAAATACTAATTGATTACAAGTTGGGACTTCACTTATCAGCATTTATTTTTTTGCGGTCATTCTAAGAAGTACCACAGTAATCTGTCTACTTTTTGGTAATATGATATCGACATATAGATCTCTAAGAAGTATCTATTAGCATTTAGTAGTATCTAAGAACTTTACCATTGATAGCAACAAGTGAAGGCTTACTTTACCAGGTATGACATTTGTTCACTGCTTCTTATGTGTACTTCAATTGCTTTGTGATAACCCTTCATGTCAATTGATACCTCAATGCAACCCCACAAGTATATCCACAAGAAAAGATTTTTTAATTATTTCTTATAAGGAAGCGTGAAGATAAATATTAATATAATCTATTCTTTCACGCTAAGAGTTAAACAATAAAAACAACGTGATTCGTCATAAACATTGCAGTTTAAAACCCACATTAGTTTTTTGAACAAAAAATCAAGATTGTTTGTGTTAGAGAAGTCAAAAGGGTTCATGCTTAAAGTGGGCTAAGAGTCGATGTACTTTATAAACCAGAAATTGATGCTATTTTTATGTATGATGTAAGTTTGTAACTACTAAAAACAGTGGGGACTTTTCTTGTCTTTTGAAATTTGAGAAAGATAAGACAGTTTTTTTCTTTGATTACTTATGCACAAAATAAAACCATTTAGTTCATCAGCATCGGAATTCTTAAGCACTTTGTTTCTATAAATTTATACTTTTGCAATTATCATGACTCATGAGATACAGTTTTCTTCATAAGTTTTGGCAATTATTGTATAAAAATTTGTCTGACATGTTTTGATTTTCTTTTTCAGCATTTTAATAGTCATCAACCTTGATGTGATTATGGCAACTTGTGATGTTATCGGTGATGCAAAACCGTTTTCACTTAGGTCTGGCAATGAGCCTCCTATATCAAGGTCTCCCTCACCTATGCAACCCTCCAATCAGCCAGCAACAACCATGGGTAGTCCTCAAACCTTCATGGGTGGCTCTGTTCCACGACCTGTAAATTCCCCAATTTACCCTCCTCAACAGGATCATAATACAAGTTTACACTCTTATGGTAACCCTTTGAGTACCCATTCTGTTGCTGCTGTTTCACATCCACCTACAAACAGTTATGTCCGCCCAATCCAACCAACATATAACCAACCACCTCCAATGTATGCAAACAGGGGACCCATGGCTAAAAACGAAGCTCCAGCTAGGATTATCCCCATTGCTGCTTTGAACCCTTATCAAGGTAGGTGGACTATAAAAGCCAGAGTGACTTCAAAAGCAGAACTCAGACGTTACAACAATGCAAAAGGAGATGGAAAAGTCTTTTCCTTTGACCTTCTTGACTCTGATGGTGGTGAAATACGTGTCACATGCTTCAATGCTGTAGCTGATCAATTCTATGACCAAATTGAAATCGGTAAAGTTTACTTCATTTCAAAAGGCAGTGTAAAACCTGCTGCAAAAGCTTTTAATCATTTAAAAAACGACCATGAGATCTTACTTGACACCTCATCAACCATTCAACCTTGCGTTGATGATGACAATTCCATTCCCCATCAACAGTTTCATTTCCGTTCCATTGCTGATATCGAAGGGCTGGAGAACAACAGTGTGTTGGATATTATTGGTGTGGTTTCCAGTATTACCCCTACGTCTACCCTAATGAGAAAAAACGGCACCGAAACTCAAAAAAGAACTTTACAGCTTAAAGACATGTCTGGAAGAAGTGTGGAGGTGACTTTATGGGGTAACTTTTGTTCCACAGAAGGGCAGACACTTCAAAACATGTGTGATTCTGGTGTGTTTCCTGTTTTGGCTGTGAAGTCTGCCAGAGTGAGTGACTTCAATGGTAAATCCTTAGGGACAATATCCACAAGCCAGCTATGTATAGAACCTGATTTCCCAGAGGCTCGAAAACTTAAAACATGGTTTGAAAGTGTTGGGAAAATCACCCCTTCTGTTTCTTTATCTAGGGATGCTATATCCAGAACAGATGTGAGAAAAACTATCTCACAAATCAAAGATGAAAAACTGGGGACATCTGAAAAACCAGACTGGATCACAGTGAATGGGACTATATGGCATTTGAGAGTTGAAAACTTTTGTTACACAGCGTGTCCGATCATGACAGGTGATCGACAATGCAGTAAAAAAGTTACAAGGAATGAAGAAGGGATATGGAAATGTGATAAGTGTGATAAGATTGTTGATGAGTGTGAATATAGATATATCCTTCAGTTTCAAATACAAGATCATACTGGGTCAACTTGGGTAACTGCTTTTCAAGAAAGTGGTGAGGAAATAATGGGGGTTTCTGCTAAAGATTTGTATCACATGAAAAATGAAGAACAAGATGAGGAGGAGTTTACTAAAGCTGTCCGGAAGGTTCTGTTTAGTAGATATAACTTTAAGTTGAAAGTGAAGGAAGAGACTTTCAGCGATGAACAGCGTGTGAAGTCCACTGTTGTGAAAGCTGAGAAGATAAAAAATCTTTCATCCGAGACTACTCTTTTGCTTGATTTACTTAAAAAAGAGGACATGGTTTCTGTTGGAATAGGACAGCCAAAGGTGGAAATGGCGATTCCTTCATATGGTGGAAATGGAATCAAAGATTCCGGAGGTTTTAGTGGAGTAGGTCAATATGGGAATCAATATGGTGGTTCTTCTTCTAGTTCTAGGGTTGGTAGTAGCTGCAATAGCTGTGGTGGTGTGGGGCATAACTCTGCAAACTGTCCAAGTGGATATAATAGTCAAGGAGGAAGGTTTAATAGTGTGGTTTCTGGAGGTGGAAATAGTCATGCACCTTCACCTTCACCTTCAGCTTATGGTGGTGGATCTAATTTGTGTTTTAAGTGCAATCAACCTGGACATTGGGCAAGAGATTGTCCTGGTACTGGTGGTGGAAATGGAAATGTAGCCACAGGAAGATATGGGGGTGCGTCTGGGCAATATGTTGGTGGTTATTGACTTTAAGAGGTAAAAAAAAAAGTTAAAGATTTCTCCCATAATGACTGTCATAAATCATAATGTTATATGTTTTTACTACTGTTTAATTTTGTGTGTTGATAGGACAATGGGTTTATGTTTGTGGATGATGCAGGCAATAAAGGTTTTTGGTCTGGTGTTGATGTTGAAGTAACAGAGGAGACTTGCTTTCTCAGTTTTGTTAATTTTGTTTTCAAGTGGGGTATGGAGTATGAACTAGGTAAAGGTTGGATAATTAGACATGTTTATTTTTTACTAGTGGGTTTTTTTTTCCTGGTGTTAAGAGCATGGCAGTTGTGTATATAAGACTGTTTACGTCTTGTAAATTTTGGTATGTATTTATTTTCTGCTACTTTTATGATAAGGTGAATGGTGATCTGGTACTTTTTTAGCTTTTTGTGTTATTGTTGGGTGTTTTGGATCCTTCTTTTGAAACTGGTTGTGTGATAATGAATATGATGTACATTATAGAAGACAGTCATTAATACATGTTTTAACGGTTTGTACAACATGACCGATCAATGGAAAAGTGGTGAAGATGAGACAACCATTTTATCCAAGGCACTCTACATGTTCTGGGAGAAGATTGACAAAAAGGTTTTCAAGTTTGTAGATTTTTTGGAGTATTGTAAAAGATAACCCGAGATGGAAACGCATTGCAACGGTGGAAAAATATTGGGAAGAGTTCCAAAACAACTAAAACATCCGACTCTAACCACATAACATTATCGAATGCTCGTGTGGGATTAGCCCTCAACGATGATGATGACATACTTAAAATTTTGCCACCTACTCGAACGATGATGGGAAGGGTTAAAGTCTAAAGAAAAAGAAAAGTTGCATCGTCAAGTTCATCGGGTGCCATCCCTTTTGTGAAATACAAGGTATAAGGTCGGACTTCGCAGACTTAAATACGAATTCCACACTAGACTTCCCACGAGAGAGAGGGCATATGAAAATGTTAACGTAAGACGCGAGTCACAAAGATCTCGAAGCGGTTTTTGACAACAAAAGCCGCAATTAGAGAAAACTACAAATTGTGATTTTTAATCTTATATTTTAAACGTTTTAAGTCTTGTTATGTTGATTTAAATTTTAATTAATGAAATTTTAAGTTTTTAAGGTAAATGAAATTGTTTTTTTTTTAAATAATAAAAATTCAAAGTGTGGCAATAAAATTAGGATGGTAAATTCGGCAAAAAGAAGAAGACAAAAAAAAAGTTATGACAACAATATAGGAGGTGTCAATTTATGGCAAGATGAGACAAAAATACACAACACGAAATTAAATTGAGACGAAATCGAAATTGAATTCGTGTTAAGCATAAAAACACGACTTTGTTTTGTGTTGTGTTCAGGTTTAAAATTCAAAATTGACATGATTTATCATGTGTTTGTCGTGTTATCGTGTTTGTTGTGTTATCGTGTTTGTTGTGTTTTTCGTGTTATATGTTATTATGTATGAATTATAAAAACTAATAAATATATTATTTTACGTTTGTTGTGTCGTGTCGTGTTTTTCGTGTTTTAATCGACTCGTTTTCGTGTTAATGAAAATAAACACGACATTGTGTTCTGTTCGTGTTACATAAAATTTGTCGTGTCGTGTCATGTCATGTTAGACAAAAACACGACATCATTGTCTGATTTGACACCCCTACATCCATAGCATCACTCCATTTAGCCTAAGATAAATCTTGATTCTCCCTATGGATGTGAATGGTTAATCATTGGTGATTTAAGAATAAACTACACAAATGATCTATGTGGTTTGTTGAAAATTGTCACTTTGATCCAAAAATATTTGGACTAGTACCAGGGGTCCAAACTTTTCATTTTATTGCGAGTGTGGTCTAGTTTGCTATAAACCTTTTCATAATGACGAATTTCCCCTTACTTTTTTCTTTTTCAGTTTTTTTTTATTATTTAAAGATTTTTCTGATTAAAAGAAAATTTTATTTTATAATAAAAAAATAGAAAATGAAAATGCAAGAGCTCTCTCTCTCCCACTTTTCCATCAATCTTCTTCTATAACAATCTACCATCATCGCCGAAAAATAAAACACCACCACCGTTAGGCGATGTTCAAACGTCATTGAGGAACCGATTTGAAATCTTTAAACGACGCCAGAGAACCCTCGTTACAGATTTGAAAACCCTAGTAGTGACACGATGTTTCACAGGAGAAAGAAGTGGGTGATGGTTAGGACGAGTCTCATCGTTGTCGGAGTGTCCGAGATCAGGATGGACGGAAAGGGTTGTTTTTGTCTCCGACGAAACTCTAGTGAAGACGGAGGCGATGACACCGCTGGAAGATGACAACGTTCTTCTTTCAAACCCGCTGCCAGATCTAGTCGAAACCCTAGTGAAGCAAGAATGATGATGACGTTAAAGGTGGAACTGACGAAACGCTGAAAGGGTGAAGTCTATGGCTCGAGTTTCCAGCGCTGATGTCGCCATCGTATATAGAAACCTTATTGCCGCTTTCTTCGATGATGACTACGAGCTTCGAGATACAAAAATGGTGTCGTTAGGGGTAGGGTTCTCTGGAGACGCCTCTCTCCCTCTCTCCGAGATATGCAAATCCTTTCTCTGATGGGATCGCCATCGAAGATCTGGAACACCGTCTTTATTTGTCTTCTTCGGCAGTGAAACCCCTTAACCTACAAGATTCTCAACGAGTCTGCAAATGAGGCATTGAAATGGGTGACATCAGTGATGTCGGCGCCGAAAAAAAGAGGGGTGGCACCGACGGTGGTGGTGTTTGTATTTTTCGGCGGTGATGGTAGGTTGTTGGAGAGAGAGAGAGAGAGAGAGAGTGTGTGTGAGTGTTTGCATTTTCATTTTCTATTATAAAAAATTATAAAAATAAAATATAAAAGGAAATCTTTCTTTTAATTAGAAAAATCTTTAAATAATAAAAAAACTAAAAAAGAAAAAAGTAAGTGCAAATTCGTCATTAATGTATACCAAATTGGATCAAACCCGTAACAAAATAAAAATTTTAGACCTCTAGTGCTAGTCTAAATATTTTTGGATCAAATAAAAAAACTAAGAAAGAAAAAATTAAGTGCAAATTCGTCATTAGTGTATACCAAATTGGATCAAACTCGTAATAAAATAAAAAGTTTGGACCTCTAGTGCTAGTCTAAATATTTTCGAATCAAAATAACAATTTTCGAGAAACAACATAGACTATTTGTAGAGTTTAATCTTTGATTTAATTGGATTTTCTTTTAGGAATTATAAATAAGCTGTTTTATTATATTGAGTTGTTTTGGTTACCCAATTATTTGTAGCTATCAATTCCCAACAATTGTATAAAGACTCTTTTGAATATGTTGATCGTTATAACATTTAAATCGATATAATGTGATTTGTCGAATGGTTCCCCAACCGTAAGCCTAAAGTAACGATTTCAAGTAACTAAATTTGGGCTTTTATTTAGTTATATTAAATGGTAATCAATTAGCCAATTGGGCTCAAGAAACGATTAACCCATTTTTCCCGATGGATTAAATTAAAATGGAAGCTCATTTAAAGTTTTAAAGATATATGAGGCTTTAATCATAAATAATTTTATTAATATTTGGAACTTAAATAAACTACGGTTTATTTTATTAAGTGATGAAATATCGAACCAAGTAAGAGCCTGTTTGATTTGAACTTATCCGGTCGGGTCAGTGCTGATTGCTGACTCGGTCAACAGTCGAAGGTTTGTTAATGACATATTATAGATGATTTGGTCAGCCCATTCCACCCCCATTCCTCTTATTAGGTCGGTCCAAAAAAATCTTTTGACTGGAAAATAAGGTTCGTTTTTTTTTTGCCCTTGATCGCCTCCAGGTTCCTTCGCAATACCATGGTCAAATACCGTCGATCGCCTCCATCACCTGCATTTTCTCTTGCGACTTCACCTTCTGCGCTGACGACCACACAGCGCGGTGAGGAGCTCGACTGCAGGTGTAACGCCCATAGATCTGGGCTAGTCAATTTATAGATAATAGCGGTCGAAAACGACTTTTCGACAAAAGATTATTTAGAATAAATAATCTTAAGTTCTTAACCAAGTTTTATAATATGTCTCAAGGGTTCCGTACATATAAAGAACGCCGAAATCCGAGTTATAACGAAGAAGTTATGGCCCGTCAAAGTTTTACGGCAAAACCGACACGACACCGGGAGACGTAAATAGTGAATTTTTGATTAAAGGACTTTTTAGCCTTATCGATCCAAATAAAAGTTGTAGAATATGTTAAACCGAGAGCATACAAAAAAAGAACGCCCAAATTTGACTTCGTATGAGGAAGTTATGAATTTTATAAGATTTGGCATAGTAGTGCACGACCCGAAACTCGAATTTCAGTTCGAGCGGTTTTTGGCCTACGCGAACTAAATGAGAATTGAAGATCTCATTAATAGGAACTTAACGGTAAAAAGACAGACGAAAACAGAGTTCGTATGTAGAAGTTATGAATTTTACGCGGACATTTAACAGTATAATCTCCTCGTACTGTTAAATTTAAGATCAGTCGAGAATTAGCCGACGGAGTCAAAATGAAAGTTGTAGATCTTATTTTTACCTACGGGTGGATATAAAGAAAAACGGAGGTCTTATGTGAAAGTTACGGATTTTAGAAGTCGAAAGTGTGCTGTGCGAAAATGGGTGATGTGACACAATCTTGGCCATTGCTTTCTCCCCAAGTATTGCCACTAGATGGTGACATGTGACACCAAGTTCACCCATTTTCACCCTATAAATAGAACCTCTCCCACCCTCATTTTCTTTACACCTGTCCCATTCTTTCTTCTTTTTACTCTCTCTCTCTCTCTCTCTCTCTCTAGAACCTCTCTCTAGCCCCAAAATCCTGCGAAAAGCCTAGGGAACCTCCCTAGCACGAGGCGGAAGCCCCGGAGTGCTTGACGGCTCCGAGAAGAAGAGCTTTTCGGCTTGGAAATGCTGCTCCAAGCAAAGCTCGTTTTTCTATAAAACCCGTTGTAAATGAGCTACGCCTACGCTATTTTTAATATATCGTTTATTTAGTTATAGTAACGTTATTAAGAACTTATAATAAGTAATTGGGCTATTATTATGGGTTATATAAGTATTGTTTAACGCTTATATAATAGTAATAATAGCTAGACTATTAATTAGTCTCGACGAATAATAGACTAAACTCTAGTCGTAATAATACTAGGTTTCGTCAAAGGAAATTATTTTTTTAGAAACGAAGCGCTGTCTGAGTTCGGAATCACCACCTTATCAAGTGAGTGCATAGTCCCTTTCATGAACATGATTTTAATACAAGTATTGATTGAAGTATTAATTATATGTTTATGTGCGAGTTAATTGATGTTGTCTGAAATACGTGTTAAAGAACATACCTGATTATATATGATGATTTAGGATAAAGAGTAGACCTAAATTAATTATGAGTAATATTGGGTAGTATTTTCTTACGAGTACAAGTGAGTTATACTCAGAGAATAGAACTTTAGTATATGTCATTTATCCGGGAGCATGGATTAGACACAGTCATTGTCCCTAGTCCGAGAGTATGGATTGGACATAGTCAAGTGTCATTAATTCGGGGGTAAGTCAGTTGTCCTTAGTCCGGGAGTATGGATTAAGACATAGTCATTTGTCCCTAGTCCGAGAGTATGGATTAGGCATAATCATTCGTCATTAATCTGAGAGTATGGATTAGTCATTCGTCCCTAGTCCGAAAGTATGGATTAGGCATATCCATTCGTCATTAATCTGAGAGTATGGATTAGGTTAAGCCGTTCATTTCTGATCCGGGAGTATGGATTAGGTAAAATGGTTAATCTCAGGTTTGAGAGTATGGATAGTCTCGTTGTGAGGATCGACGGGGTGGGATAAGAGTTGCTTATTCATATATGGTGAAATTGTATATTTTGTGAGTTCTAAATTATATATATGATATAACATTGTGGGATTGAAATCCCTATGTACTCACCAGGTTTCCCAACCTGACCCACTCAGTTTATTTTATCATAGGTGTTAATATGAAGTCACATTACATTGAGAGATTAAGGAGATATAAATCACTAGTGATAATGAATGTAAGTTATGTTTATGTATTGACGATGAAACCCCAATGTTTTAAAATAAATTAAAAATACATTTCTTCGGAAATGCTTTGATAACGTATTTATCATGTTTTTCTGGGAACAAATTCCGTAACATTTTTATAAAAAGGGTACTCTGATTTTTATAAAACATAAACAAAATCGGTCTTTTCTGGCCGTGAAAATGGGGATGTCACAGTTGGTATCAGAGAATTAGTTTAAGCGAACTAGGAATATGGATTTATTTCTAGACTTAAACTTAGAATGTGAAGCGATGATTGTGTGGTGTGAGCACTAGCTTATTTTAGGAATTGTGCCTAAAATGCTTTTATGTGCTAAATGCTTGTGCCTGATATGCTGTTATTTGTTCGGATCTATGGTTTATTGTCGACCGGATCTGGAAACCTTATGTGTTTAGGATTCTAAGCGTTTAACTACGATATTAGAACTAGCATATAAACGTTTCAGAGTGATAAGGATGATTTAAACGTCAATCCTAAATAAAGATCTAGATTCACCTTATTCGGTGTATAGATCAAGATGGCAAGGACCCGTAGCGGAAACGTGAATGCAAATGGGAATCGAGATCAGCCCCCAGTGATTGAGCAAATACCTGTTGTAGTAGCCGCTCCTGAGCCAATCACAATGGTCGGAGTTCAAGCGTTGATCCAGATGATGTTGGATCGTCAAATGGACGAAACAAGGCGTTTACTTCAACAAACTCGAGAGGAACTTACGATGCCTATCGAACAGCCTGAACTGAATGATGGGCAGTCAGAGGAAGGGAACTACAGTGGGACCGTTGGTCAAGCCGATGCACCGATGATTAGAAGGATTAATTAAGATGACGGAGTCGAGAGGAATGGATGCAAGTACAAAGATTTTCTGACTTGCAAGTCATCGACTTTCACTGGAAAGGAAGATTCGATCGGAGTTATGGATTGGATCTCGGAGATGGAGTTGGCCTTCATGATGTGTGGTTGCAGAGGCAAATTACAGACCACGTTTGCATTACGACAGTTCCGAGGAAGTGCTGTTCGTTGGTGGAACACCCTAGGGAAGACTTTAAGCCCCAATGAGCCCCTGCAACTGACATGGGCAGAGTTTTTGGTGCAATTCAAATGTAAGTACTGTTCAGCCCAAAACCTGATCGAGCTGGAGAACCAATTCCTAACCTTGAAGAAAGGAATCATGACCATCGATGAATACACCAACAACTTCACGGACAAGATGGAGTTTGCTTTGCGCCTTGTCCCGGACGAACTGACAAAAATTGACAAGTACGCAAAGGGACTTCCATGGGAGTATGCGGTGCCAGTACGTTAGGCACCTACTCTGGAGGCAACTATCTGGGCTGCCAAGTCTGTTGAAGATATGATCAAGGGAAGAGCCGCCAGCAAGATGGAGGTTAGCGAGAAGAGAAAGTTTGAAGGATCCTCAAGGTCCGACGAGAAGAGAAATTCTCGAAGTCTGGTTCAAAGAAGTTCGAAGAAGGAACGCAATGGTGTGACAAGTGCAGAAAGAAGCACATTGGGAAATGCTCTAAACAAATGACCTGCTTTAAATGCGGGAAGACTGGTCATTACGCCAGCGAATGCACAACCAAGAGAGAAGTCTGCTTTAAGTGTGGTGAAGAGGGACACTTGAAGCAAGACTACCCAAGGAAAGAGGGGGCTACAAAGCCAAATATGCCTCCAAAACCAAAGGCAAGAACATTTCAGATGATCCTTGACGAAGCAGAGGGCAACGCGAGGAATCAAGGATGAGGACTTCATATCCGAAGATCATAATATCGTAACATGTAAATACTAAAAGCATAACATTCCATAACATATAAATTAATATAACATAACTACACCTAAGAAAACAATCCATAACATAACTAAACCATAGCATACTAATGTCAAACAATGAACCATAACATACCAATGTCAAACAATGAACCATAACATACTAAAGTCAAACAATGAACCATAACATACTAATGTCAAAAAATTAACCATAACATACTAAAGTCAACCAACTAATCCAAACTTTCTTCCCGCATTTGTTACCCACGACTCACAAGTTGACAAGTTAAGGCGCAACCAAATTTTCCTATTGCCAGCACTTTCAGCAAATAAGATAAGAGCAATGGTGTATTTCAGATCATATTCTCCCCACTCCAAGCTTGTCAACTTCGCCATACAAGCATCCATCTCCTTGTCAAGATTATTTGCTTCCGTGAATGCTTGTGCAACCTTTATAATTACTTTTCCAACTTCTTTCAACTCATCATCAAGTGTGGTTTCTTTAGGACCATTTCGTTTGCCCCCCTTGTTTTTTGTCCGCCCAGATGATTCCTCACTAGTAGGTTGAGGTACTGTTGAACTCGGGGTATCTGGATAAGGTGCTGGCTCTTCCATCTCTGTATCCTCAAAATCATGTGTGCTGAAGGTTTCATTGGGATAAGGTAGTGTCGAAAATGCCCCCCAATTGTGAACACCGGTCGAGGTCGCCCCATCAAATAGTTGGGTACAAAGATTAGAGCAAGGGAGGGGTGCATTTCTCAGCTTATCTACATACTTGTTCAACAGTTTGAAAATTTAATAAATATTATTAGTAAAAAAATAATCTAATTTAAAAAATATGTATATATACCTTCGCTTTCGCTTCCCATTCTTCATTAGTCATGTTAAAAGAATTTGTTACGGGATTGTAAAGATTTCCTGTTTTGTTTTTAAGTTTAACCACACTGCATACTTTCTTTTAAATAGTCGTATCGGTTTTTCACTTCTTTTTTGTCGACAACAAAATTATGACCTGTTTTCAATTTCTCCACGACCACAACCCATGAGCTTGCTTTTAGGCCACTACCCTCCCGACCATTACTTGTTAATTCTTGTATACACGCTTCCAAAAAAGTTTTGCCCACCAATTCCGACTTCCAACTAACCCTAGTTCTTTTATCTGTCATGTCTATTGTAAAAAAGAAAAAAAAATAGCTAAATCATCCACATAACACACATTTACAAATAAATCAAGCATAAATGTGATTTCATCATATTTTCAACAACATATAACAATCTTTTATAAACAAAAAAAACACATTATGAATTGATTTTATAAGCATACAACAATCTTTTATAAACAAAAACACATAAATGTGATTTAATCATATTTTCAACAACATATAAGAATCTTTTATAAACAAAAAAAACACATTATGAAATGATTTTATAGGCATACAACAATCTTTTATAAACAAAAACATATAAATGTGATTTCATCATATTTTCAACAGCATATAACAATCTTTTGTAAACAAAAACACATAAATGTGATTTCATCATACAAATAAATTTTGATCTCATATGCATATAGCAATCTTTAATTTCTGATTTCACACAAACATTAGCAACATATTCAACATTTTCTGATTTCAGCAACCTAAAATATGATTTTATTCAAACATTAGTTCATGTCAAAAACACATTATGAAATCAGATTTCATAAACAAAAACACATTATGAATTGATTTTATGCTAACCCTTCAATCTAATTGAATCCAAGAATAATGAAAGAAGTAATTTCAAACTTTGATTTCATTCTGAAATCAGCAATTTGACAACAAACATGAAGAGTTTTGTGATTTCAGGGGAAAAAAAAAGCAAAAAAAAAAAAACGGAGAAACATTACCTGCTGTGACATCCCCATTTTCACGGTAAAAAAAGACCGATTTTATTTATGCTTTATAAAAATCAGATTACCCTTTTTATAAAAATGTTGCGGAATTTGTTCCCAGAAAAACATGATAAATACGTTATCAAAGCATTTCCGAAGAAATGTATTTTTTTATTTATTTTAAAACATTGGGGTGTCATCGTCAATACATAAACATAAGCATAAACATAACTTACATTCATTATCACTAGTGATTTATATCTCCTTAATCTCTCAATGTAATGTGACTTCATATCAACACCTATGATAAAATAAACTGAGTGGGTCAGGTTGGGAAACCTGGTGAGTACATAGGGATTTCAATCCCACAATGTTATATCATATATATAATTTAGAACTCACAAAATATACAATTTCACCATATATGAACAAGCAACTCTTATCCCACCCCGTCGATCCTCACAACGAGACTATCCATACTCTCAAACCTGAGATTAACCATTTTACCTAATCCATACTCCCGGATCAGAAATGAACGGCTTTACCTAATCCATACTCTCAGATTAATGACGAATGGTTATGCCTAATCCATACTTTCGGACTAGGGACGAATGACTAATCCATACTCTCGGATTAATGATGAATGATTATGCTTACTCCATACTCTCGGACTAGGGATGAATGACTATGTCTTAATCCATACTCTCGGACTAAGGATAACTGACTTTGTCTTAATTGGAATTTGTAATTTTGATATGATATTCACCTTTGTATGGGCTGGATGGGAGGGCATAACACATGATTCTAAAGTTTTGAAAGAAGTTGCATTTAACCCGACTTTCGGATTTCTATTCCCTCCACCAGGTTTGTAACTTTACTATACGTTTTATTATCTATATTATTTATATGATAAATTTGTCAATCATCTACAGATAAATATTACCTTTGTGATGTCGCGTACACCAACACCTGTGGATTTATGGCTCCGTACCGCAATACGAGGTATTGGTTAGCAGATTCTTGAAGAAACAAAGCTTTAACTAAGGAGGAAAGGTTCAATCATGCTCATGCACAACTTAGAAATATCATTGAACGTGCTTATGGTGTATTGAAGGCGAGATTTCCAATTTTAAAACAAATGACTCCTTATCCTTTTCCAGTGCAAATAAATATAGTCATTGTTTGTGTTGCGGTCCATAATTTTATAAGGAAATACGATATTCAAGATGACTTATTTACGAACTTTGAACAAAACACTATGGTTACTCCTAATGTGGGTGGTGGAGGAATTGAGGGCCAAAACATAGAAGGCATAGAATGGGGTTCAGAAGTTGTTGACTATATGACTACTTTGCGTGACCAGATTGCTAATCAGTTACTTTCAAATGGTTCACATTAAATGAAATACTTTTTTATTATGTATGACAATTTGTATGTGGATTTTGTATTACACTTTGTATTTAGATTTTAATTGATATATGTTTAATTTGGATTTTAAATGATAATTTGTGTTTTTATATTTATTTTATCCAGCACAAGAGACAACACAAGGGTAATATGGTCATTTTTTTTCATTCAACACAATCATTAAGATAAATTATCAAACAACATAAACTCAGTCAGATATGGACTCAGTCAGCATTTCTAACCCAGTCAGCTTCTAACCCAGACAGCTCTAACCCAATCAACAACTATCAAACGACCCCTAAGATTTTGTGGTAAAGAAGAATTTAGGAAAAGTATAAAATTTGTATTTTGTTCTTGTATGACATGTAATGATGTAACACCCCAAATAAACGATTGTTAGTACAAGCAAATGTATTTAACTTTGCGACCATTTGGTTCTTGCTCGACATCTTAAAGATTACCGTAAGCGTTGTACGTGATCTTGGCCAATTTGGTCCATAAATTTAGAACGTGTTTATTTTTTAGCTTCCATAATAATACTTTTGTAGATTATATGTTAATAATTTGTAAATTTCCTTTTGATGTCTATAAAAAAATTGAAAATCAAATTATTAGCTTGTTATTTGCTTTATTTTAGTCTATTTGCGTCATTACTTTTCTAGCTTATGGGGAGTGGTGTATCATAGTTGGGGTCCACCTCAGCCTTCTCTATTTTCACCTTATTTGCCCAACTTTGCTAAAGAGAGAGAAATGACAGTAGACTAACGAGGAGAGAGAAAATCTCAGCATGTTGAGCACCCGACGTGGTGTTGCTGAGCTCCACTTCATTGCCATCTCAGCCTTGCCAATGGTGGTGCCGAGACCACCCCACGAGTCCTAGACAAATGACACATGCTCTTTGGGCTATGTTAGGCTATCCGGGGGTAGAAGAAGACGTATGATGCTGACATGCACAACTAAGTCACGCCTGAACACCGTTCCGGTGTCCGGTGGCTTGGCTGTGACGGGAACCAACAGGAAGGAGGGCAGCAACAACCAGTGTTTTAAAAACCGGTTCGAACCGGCTGGTTGAACCGGTCGAACCGGGAACCGGAGGTGAGGACGGTTCAATTTGGACCGGTTTTATAACGATTTTCTGACCGGATTGAACCGGCCGGTTTTGGTAAAAAACCGGTTCAACCGGCTTAATTGAACCGGAATGGACCGGGTTGAACCGGACATTCTTGGATTTTTATGTTTGTTTTGGGCTTCTTTGTTTGATTTTGACTTCTTAATGATTGTTTTTATATGTTGGATTCTATTTACGTTTGTAATACTAAAAAGATGACAAGTTTTGTAATTAACGTATGCAAGATAATTAAAAACATATAAAAATATAGAACCGGTTTAACCATCCGGTTGAACCGGTTAAACCGATTGAACCGAAAAACGTCATCCGACCGGTTCAATTAAAAAACCGGTTTTTAAAACATTGGCAACAACAATAAAAAATTTGACCGGTTCATTTGTTAGTTTTTTCGTTTTTACCGTTTGACCCAAAAAACAAAAAACAAAAAAAAATGTTTCTTTTTCAATTTAAAAACCGTATACTATAACTATAAATACCACTTATTTTACACTACAAAAACACACAATTTTTTCCCATATTCTTTCTTTTTTTCAATCTATGGATCCAAATCAAAATACCCTGCCCACTCCAAACACCCAAAACACTCCAAATGATCCGCTTGCAAATCTTAGTTACATGCACTTGATAACATCTCCAATTCAACAACAATCTCTATTTACCAATCTTTCATACCCCCCCCCCCCCCCCAAACTACTACCAACAACAACCATACAATTCGATCAACCCAAATTTTAAGTCTTTCAACAACTTTCTCCACGATTTCAACCCCAAACTTCTCAACCTCAACAATTTCATACACAACCTTCACAACTATCTCAAGTCTCGTTATCTCAATCTCAATCTATAAACCTTGACAACGACGATGACGGACGGGTCCACGAAACGCAACAACCAACTTGAAGAAGGCAAAAAAAGAAAAACAACAAAAAAAAGAGAACTACACAATGGACCGAAGACGAGCATGAAGCTTTAAGTCGAAAGCTTAGATTTTTATATCGCAAGACGGTGACACCAAGACGCGCAATCGGGTCAAAGTTTTTGGAATCCTGTTGTAGACCACTTTCATTCGCTATTAGGAAGGGAAACAGAGTGGACATACGATTCGGTCAATGCAAAATGGTGTGACCTACGAGAGGCTTGCACGAAATTTAATGGTATATTTGACAATCATAAAAATATACACAAAAGTGGTAGTAACAATTTCAATATTTTATCGACCGCATGCTACTAAATACAAAATTAGCAATAATGGTACACCATTCAACAACCAAAAAGCATAGGAAGTTTGTCATAACGGTCCAAAATGATTCATTTATCCGGAGACGACGCATTCGGGATCGACCATCGGATCCAACGAAAGGCCAAGAACTTTCGAGTCCCACGTGGGTTTCGGCCTCGACCTCAATGATGAGTTCGACGACACCGATGAGGAGGGTCCACCGGAAGTCTAACTTCGTCGACCATCGGGAAGAGACAAATCTAGAAAAACGAGGTCTTCAAGCGAAAAAGTGGTTTGCGAAGACGTACTTGTGGAAAAAATTGACAAGGCTCTATGATTTCTAGAAAAAGAAAATTGAATCAACGGAGGAAGCTCGTCAACGAAAAATAGTACTTATTGATCTTCAAATTTTAAACACAAAGCCACAACCGAATCTCGACCCGGAAAATCTAGCTGCATTTCTAAAAGTCCAACAAGTTCGCAAAAAGTAGTGAAATTAGGTCTAATGTTTTTCTATTTAAGTTTTATTTTCTATGTTTTTTTAGCAATTTAGGTTTAATTTTCTATGTCTTTTTAGTAATTTAGGTTTTAAAATTCTATGTTTTTTAATTAATATAATGTGTTTTTAATTAATGTAAAATATTTATTTATGTTTTAAATTATGTTTTTTTTTTTTAATTTAATGTCTAAATAAATAAATATTGTAGAGCGGTAACCATTTCCAAAATACTTTTTGAATAGGTTGAATGTGACCACCACGATAGTCTTATCATTTTCCCACATATAATTTCTATATTAATAAAAGAATAGTTGTAATCCTTTTTTGACATGTGTCCTTTTAATACAAATCCTTATTAATATTATGTCGTGAAAGATACAGGTAAATTATTATCACAATTAATGACATTAAAGTTTTAAATAATAGATTTTAAACCTTGTATAGGAACATTTACTTTTTTAATTATATGTTAAATATGAACTTATAACTAAATTTAAAATTTTGGTATATTTCTTAATTAATAATTTTTTAAAATTATTTATTTAAAATAATTTATTAATAATTATGACTTTTTACTATTTAAATTTAATTAATTAATTTCGATTCTTGAATATCAAATTTTATTTCTATTGTGTTTGTCGCTATTAATATCCGTTGAACTTTCCAGTTCCACAACCTTGGTGATGTATCCATTTCTAGTAATCAATCATGCCTGATTCTGAGGAGGGGAATGGAGATTTGTTTGGATTCAACATATGAAAGGGTGGCCAAAAGAAGAATTGCTCAATTTATTATGCTTTCATGCATTCCAGTTCCTCATTTATTGATGATGTGTTCTTTAATTTGAAACGATTCATAACCATAAATTTCCAATAAGAAAAAAACACAACATAGCTTAATTATTCTATTATTTTAATTATATAATTTTAAAAAAAAATGAAAAAGAAAGCGTATAGAAGACCAAAGCAAAATCATAAGAGCAAATTTCATGTGGACTTTTCATATAAAGAATCTTCAATGAAGCAAAGCGCTAAATGCAAGCAAAGAATTGTGTCCACCAACCATCAATCATCTCGTACAACAAAGAATCAATCCATTTTATTAAACAAACATTTGAAACTAAATTACATTTTTCGCCCCTCCTGAATTTTAAGATTATCGTGTCCAATGATTAGAGAGTCTAGTCGAATTGAATCCTTGATTACTGAATCGGATGTTGCATCATTCCATGCAGAATTTCAAGCATTACACAACCAATAATTTAGTCTAAAAGAATAGTTAAAGACTACAAAAATTCTTCAAGAAATTTGTGTACAATAATAGTCTTTAGCAATTCTTTTAGACTAAATATTTATGTATTGGTTTAATGCTTGAAAGTTGAAACTCTACATCACTCCTCTGCATAAGTTGCATGGAATGCTGCACTAGAATCCATAATCCATACAATGTGTCATCAAAATCAGAAAGGTACAAGATTAAAAGCTTAAGGTACAATCCTTGACACCTTGTTTTTCCATAAACTGTGTGCATAGAATTTGGTTGTACAAAGCAAGTAAAAGAGGCTTCCCAAACAACTTCCCATGACCATTTTGGTGATATTTTGTTAAAATCTTAACAAAACTTATATAAGCAAGGTGTATAATATGACATGATGATTTGAAGAGGACCTACTATGAAAAATGAGGTGGGGTAGGTCTAGTTTCCTCTCACGATATTCACTTTTTGTAGCTTTGCTTTGGCTGTGTCAAGTTGTTCTGGTTCAGACCAAAAAATGTCATCAGTTTTTCAGCTATTTATATAGACAACACAACACTTAATGAAAAAAAATGAAACATAGTCTTACTCTGTTCAGATGCTGTGGCCTGTTGTACAGTTGTTCTGAAGAAAATGTTCCCATTTTTCTGATAAACAGACTACAGGCAAGTAAAACACAATAAGTTTTATGTAGCTTCAAGATAATGACAACAAGAATAACAAAAAGACACATTCAAACCATGAAAATCTCTATCCTTTGGCTTATAACAAATCAATGTAATCTAACTCGATAAATTTTTGCCTTTCCAATATAACGGGAGTGTATGATTATGAGAGGAGTGAATCTGTACATTTCAGTTACTTACTAGGAAAAAAATGTCAACATTTGATCAAAACAATCTAAGATTTCATTTAAAATAAAAATCCTGTTCGAATCCCCAAATTAAAAGCTGAAGAGAATTAGATAATTAATGAGTATCTAAAATAGACGTGAGATTAGGGAAAATGTGGAATGCGTACACGAGAGGAAGAGAGTACAGAGAGCTCCGCTATTGAAACCTCGTGGCTCCTTATCTGCGATGTGAACAATTCCAATCAAATCAGCACATATCCCAAAGACCCAAACAAACGAGTCAAAAGCATCATCATCTACAACTGCTAAATCAAAATTCAGAAGAACAAGACGAACCTGCTTAAGAAGTGACTGATTAGAATCCACCGTATCAGCAGTAGCCATGGACGATGCAGTTGATGGAGTCGCCGTCGTGTTCGTTTGGAATTCTACTAGACTTTGAGTTTGAAAAGTAAAACTATACAATATAGATACAGGATACAGGGCTACAGCTCTACAAGAATATGTGTTTGGGCCGGTCCATTGGGCTTCATCAAAATTCGAAGTCTCGTTGTAATTTGTAAAAAGTCTATTGTACTAATTGATGCCTAAAAGGCTAAAACTGTAAATCAAAGATTTGTCACAATAGTTGTATTTATATTCAACAATAATATGTGAAAATGTTACATGTTTTAATAGAGAGAATATAAACTTGATGGTGATACCCTGATAATAGTCCCACAGATACGCTTTGTTCATTTCCATTATCATAATGCATACGTTTTTTTTAATTATTTTTTCTTATTTTTTATAAAGCCGTTGAACTTATTGTTTTTGTATACGTTCAGTTCTTATGACCGATTACTACATGTTAAGTTTTTTGTCTTTACACATTTAGTCCATTTTATTTTTTTGCAAAATAAGTTATTGTCATTTTTGTATACATTTAGTGTTTGTGATAAATTTCTTCAGGGTTTTGCTCACATGACATCTTATGTGGGTCAGGGGCGAAACCAGGAATATTCGTAAGGGGTAGCCCATATTTTTTTCTTTCGCCCCTGCAAGGAATTGAACTTCAGAACATCTGATAAATTAAAAAGACTTTCATTGACAAACCTTGTGTTACTTTTTTGTGATATAATATTCCAAAAAAAAATGTTTGTTTTCTAACTCATGATAAATGTTCTTTTGAGTATTGCATAACTGATATGGTAATGACTCAATCGTAGGTTATGAATCTGTCCAAACCAGACCGGAACCGGAGATAAAAGAAAAAGACAATGGAAGATATACATTTTAGGTGAAAAAATATCTTATGGCACGGTTGTATCTTAGACTCTTAGTTTAAGTATTATGTATTGTGTATCTAATTAAATTCTAAGAGAATGTAAATGGACTGTGGCACTTTTGAGATAGAACCAAGTTGATAGTTAACCTACAAGCTACAACAGAACACCATATTGTATTGCAAGACAAAATCAAGTCAAGAGTAGAGAAACAAAATCATCTACCAATGTCAAGTTTATAACCATATTTTGTGCAAAGCAATCAAATGTATAATATGAAATCAAAGAAAGCAATATTACAAGAAACAAAAATCAAAAGACAGAATGTGACTTGAGCATTTATGCAAACACCTTATGTGCATATAAATGGTTTTACTAGTATTTAATTATGTAATTTTGTATGAAAGGGGAAAAGAAAGTAAGAGCACAATATACCAACATTACATATAGATTGTATGATTGATGTGTACCTTATTTATGAGTTTTCACTATCATTTGTGAACCTGTTAGCATCGGGAGTTCCAGATCATACTGGTAACTGGCTATCAACCAACCTCCTGTTCACCTTGTGAGAATAGCCACCATAACCTACTAAAACCATCACTGATTCGTTGCACTATAATCACACCTGCAAATCAGAAAAAAAAAATAAGAAGATATATCCTAGTTTTCTATGTGAATCCCATCAAACCCACGCACCCTTCTCCATCTCGCTCATCAAACCTGCAAGTCGATTAAAGGGAAATAGGTTGAACCTCATGTTCTTTTGTGCGATTAAAGGGAAAACAAGAGAGACAACTGGTAAAATTTGAATCAGAACAGAAAGAAGTCAAATGAGAAATTAATCGATTGGAAGAGAGGGAAGGGGGCTTGAAGAATAAGACGGCAAAAGTGTGCATATCTCGGATGATTTTGAGGGGTATCCCGGGCTACCCCGGGATCCAATGTGGATCCGCCACTGATGTGGGTCAATCATTAATGAGACGTTCTCAAACGTGGCTCGTATGGGAAATGAAATCATGCATTTCTTGTCTTCGTTTTGGTAGTAACATTGTACTTTTGATATTAGTAACAATTATAGTACAATACCAACTATATATGATGTCAATACAAACTTCATTCAATATCAATACCAACTACCTTATATCAAATGAAGAAAATACATTATCCACAATAATTTCAGTTGTTAGAAATAATATTAATATCAGAGTCATTTTGGATTACACGTAATGACGAATTTAAGTAATTATTGACATGAGATTTTATCAGGGATCCATTGTGTTAATTTATTAGTGATTAATAAATTAATAGAAGTTTGTGACGTGTCTTCTTAATCCTCGCGACATAATCCTAATCGTTCTAGGGTTTTAGTATTTTGCGATTCAAGGTGGTTGAGACAGAAAACCTAGTCTTTAACAACTGCAAACTCATCATCAAAATTCGGGGTTAGTTTGAAATAAACAAAAAACTTATTTATTGAAAAATGGTCAAAATCGACATAAATTAGGGAAGACATTAAACTTTTTTCATGGTGTTATTTTGTCTTGGAACTGCAAATTCGAGTTAGGAGAAAGCAATCATAAAAAATCTCAAATTCTGCTACAGAGATAGATAAAACTGAAGCCGAAGACATCTTATTATTGAAGAAAACTAGGGCATCAACATTATTAATAGATACGTGAATTATGTTACTAATATAAGTGAGAGACAAGTCACGTATGAAAACATCTTGTTAATGATTGTCCCATATAGGATGTTATATGAGCAAAACCTAAAGAAAATCGATCATAAAGACTGAATGTGTATAAAAACAACAATGACTTATTTTGCAACAAAAAAAACATTAAAGACTAAATGTATACAAATTGAGAAGTTAACATGGAGTAGTTGGTCATAAAGATTGCATCTGTACAAAACAACAAGTTAAAAAACCTATTTTACAAACAAATAAATAAATAAAATAAAATAAAAAAATAAGGACTAAACGTGTACATAACGAAAACTATAAGCCATTTTTTTAACAAAAAAGAAAAAAGAAAAAAAAAAGGACTGATAACAATATATTAAACGAGTTGGTTTGTGGATCATGACGTTCGTTGCCAAATGGAGGAAATTAGAGAAGATGAGAATTTAACCATTCCACGAAATAGGACAATTTATTCTCTTATTAACCTTTTTTTTTTTGAAATGATAAGAAATTGTCTTTAGTAAATATATCCTCCTTAATAAATGAAGGTTTTTTTTGCCACATGTCAATCTCTCATGAGTTTTGACACTTGTCATTTTATGATATTTTTGAAATAAATATTATCCAATTGTCAATTTTTGATTTTTTTCAATTTCTAAAATTAAAGTTATATACTTATATATGTAAAGTATTAAATATCATATATATGATATTAAATTGCAATAAATACATTTTCCTTTCTTATTTTAAAGTTATACATTAAAAAATATTTTATGTTTACACTTTAATTTAATGTTTATATTTTTTTTAAATCAACCCGTATAATATACGGGTCTCACACCTAGTTTATTTATAACAGAACAAAAGGTTGATAAATTTCAGTCGCATCAGTACTTAACAAAAGGAAATGAGAATGGGGATGGTAACATCTCTATTCAAGAGCATGACATTCACATGGGCACGTGGATTGTTGGCTCCGTTCCATTCATGCATCACATTAGCCTCATGTTACACATGAAAACGATAGACTCGCACTCGCCATTAATTTGTCTATTCATCTTTATAAATTGACACATCAAACATCTCACTCTAATCAGTACTAAAACTTATGAAAAAATGTTATATTCAAACAATGATGCTTTATAATTATATTTATTTTTCTAAAAATTGTCACACATCATACTAAATGATATTTATGAAAACTCATACACTTACAAAAAGGTGCCGGCATTTACCTTTTATATGTTCGTTACTATGATTTTAAAGTGGGTTTATATATATATATATATATATATATATATATATATATATATATATATATATATATATATATATATATATATATATATATATATATATATATATATATTGCTTACAACTAAAGATCATTTCTATAAATTGTGATAGGGATGAGCATTATGTACCAAATCCCGATTCCGTACCGGAACCGGTAGAGAACCGTATCAAATTTAAAAATTTCGGACGGTACTCGATACTTTAAAATCACAAAATTCGAGACTCGGTTCTGTTGGTACCGGTACGCATACCGAAAACCGGTACCATTCTCAGTACCGGTGCTGATGATGTTAATTTGATTCGATATTCGGGATTATATTTCGATGAAATTCAATTTTTGGGAAATCAAGACGATTTCGTCCCACGCTCATCCCTAAATTGTAATATACTATAATTTCTTTGTTTAACACTCAACCTTTTCAAGGTCAATGTAGTTTTTCTTTTGTTTATAGTTAATGCTTGAAACGGAAATCGAAGAACAAAACGATAACAATTGGCAAGCAAAGAATAAAACGATAACAATTGCAAGCAAAGAATAAAACTTCAATGCAACTCTTTAGTTATTACTATAACAATGTCGTTTTTATACTTTTGTTAATCTATTAATAATTTATGAAAGGTTAATAGTTTGGCTAAAATCCGGTTTAAACATAAAAATATTGTTCTAAAAAACTCATCAATATTTGCCAAAAAAAAATCAATTTCACCACCATGACCAGGTTTAGAAGGTTAAAAAACCACTTAAGCCACCCAATTTTCACATATTTTTCTGATTCGACCACAATGACAATTTTTTGTATTTCTTTTTTTACATTTTTACTAGAAAAAGTTGTTAAAAAACGGTATTATGTTAAATTATTATTATTATTATTATTATTATTATTATTTCATTTTTTGTGTTTTTGTAAAAAAAAAAATTGGTTAATTTATTCTCACAGAAAAATAAAAATGGTTCGTGTTTTACAAAGTTTTCGGCTGATGTGACATTTTTCTAAAATACAGGATAAGACGTATAATTTTTAGATGATTTGGTATAGATATATTTTGATTTTTTTAAATATACAAAAAAAAATAATAACAATACCATCTTTAACAATTTTTATAAATTTCAACATTTTTACCAACAAAAAATATCGTCTTTAACAAAAAGATAATAAAAATACTCAAAAGTTGTTATATGGTCAAATCACGAAAACGTATTAAAATTTAGTAGTTTTAGACTATCTTTAACCCATCTTAATTTTTCTTCCCAAAAATAGTGTAAAAAACGAGACGAATAGTATTTCATCTCCAACCATACTCTATTTTTTACTCAATTTTTACCCCAAAAGTATATTTTTGGTATATTCCATCATTCCAACTTACATACATTGTCAAACGCAAGTCTCTATTAATTTAGTTTTAACAAATATATAATCTATATTTTTTTCATTACATTGATATTAAATACAAAATATTATATTTATAATAAACTTATAAATAAATATTATATATGCATTTATAAAAATATTACACATACACACTTTTAAATAAATATTAAATAAATAAATAATAGTATTGTCACTTGTTGGTTTTTATTAGATAATTATTGTAATATATAAGTTAACTACATGTTTAATAGCATATGTTATCGTGTTTGTAATATATATTTTAATTATAAGTTTTTTGTAAAATACGTTATCGTTTTTTAAAATTTCAATATGTATTTACATTTTTATATGAATTTGATGAACAAAAAAACAAACTTTATATTTATAATTAATTAATATAATTTAATATATAACAAAATATTATAAGTATTAAATATTATATTTAAATTATAATTAGTATGTAAAAATGAACTAGAAATGTATAAATATCAAGGTTCTAAAAAGCTCGCCATGGCTCCGCCATGGCGCGCCACGACTCCAAGGCTTACACATGCCGCCAAGCTTTGCCAAAATGTCGCCTTAACTCATATATGTGTATAAAATGAATAATAGTTGAAAATACATATAAAAATATTAATTATATAGAAAATTGCCGCCTTAAGTCACGCCTTACAAATGTCGTGACTCGCCAAGGCTCGGAAAAGCTTGAGGCTTGACATTGCCGCCAAGTCACGCCTTACGTTATTTAGAACCTTGAATTAAATATACAACAGATGATCTAAAACCGACAACACAAAGTTCATCCACATATTTGGGAAAATGAATAGTATAACACCATATTTGGTGTAATACTATTTATATCCCTAAAATAAGGGAATAAATGGAGGAGGGTTGGAGAAGAAGAGAGGAAGAAATGAAGGAAAAATGGAGAATGTGAATGGGTTTGAGATGCTCTTAGTGGAAACAAATTATAACATTTGTATGGTAACCCGCTGATTCCGCAATATGGAGTTACGGTGGTCGCGTTGGATTTGTTTTTTTGCTTGCAGATATAGATGGCTTTTTTTGAATGAAATAAAATGCGATGATTAAACCAATTTTTTTTGTCAAACTATAAATGATCAATATTGATAACTAAATAAAAATTAGAATATATATAATTATACAGTATTGCATAATAACCCCTTACATTTAAAGGTTTAGAATAACAATAATTTGGATAAGTTTGGAAATCATTTTTCGAAATATGTAATTCGACCCTTATTCTTAAGGTTACACGAATGCAAACTCATGTGATAATCAAAGAGATCGAATAAGATTACAAAACCAATTTGATTACAAACACAAAATACTATGATTGTGTTGTGTGTTTTTCGAGACAATTTTCATGTAAAGAGAATAATACGAATTTTCGGTTATTAAACTTGGTAACCTTTGCATGCAACTATCATCTTTCATTTTATACATGGAAGATGGTGGTTTAAAATTGTGGTTACAGGACAAAACGACGGTTAATTGTAGTTATTAAGGGAATAACCGTCTGCCACACCGTCAGAGGTGTTGCCATTAGAACCTTGTACCTATGGGTCTTGTCGCCGGACCCTCATATTCCCGAGTCCATATTTATCACTCTGAGTGTGCATCTCGCACCTCCAATCTCAGAAATTAAATTGAACTCAGAATGTCTCGATAATAATAATAATTATATTAAAATATGTTGAGAACACTAAAATCACAAAAAATATATATTAAATAAATAAACTATAAGGTAAAATATTTTCTAAAAATATCAGCAAAAATGAAGATGAAATCGGAGATCTCACCGGCGAGAATGACCTTGGGAGACTGTTGGATTAGTGTCTAAGTCTGTAACTATATTTGGTACTTGACTCGGTTGTACATGGTCATTTTGGGTTACCTTCACCAAAGCAACTTGATAGGATGATTTATGGAGAAAGAGGATTAATTATGATTTATTAATATATTATATGAATAATATATTAAAGGAGAAATCATATTGTTTAATTAATATTAGTCAATAATTAATTAAGAATTAGTTTTGTGTCTAAAAGACATTAATTAAACTTAGGGGACTCGAATTGTAATTATAAGATAATTGCAATTGGGCTATGGATCACCTTGGAACATAGGTTAGACGAATTCTATGGGAAGCCCATAAGGAATTCGTCCAAGCCTCCAAGGGGTGTTCTAAAGGGAGGTCATAGGCTGCTTGGAGCCTAAGGTGTCAAATTAGGGTTTCCTTGTTTAATAACCCCAATGGCCTCACTATATAAAGACCCCTATGGCTCCCAAAACGTGGTGAACTCTTTTGGAAGAACCCTAGGACGTTTTTGGTGCTCCTCCTCCTTCTCATAAGTCATTCTCTTGCTCTTGGTGTTTGTAAACCATTAGAGGAGTGACATTTGTGACTCTAATGGAAAGGGTTTGTCTTATCCTACTCGTTCGGCTAACGACCCTCCACTAGTCAAAAGTGTGATGGGTAAGAGTGGATACCCAATGGCGGTCATTTTACAGGCCGCTTCCTTAAACACCCCTTATAGACCAGCTTCGTGAATGAGACCTACTAACGGTAAGACTGACATTTAAGTTATACATATATAATATTACACTTTTAATTTTGTATATAGTATAAGGGTATATTTTACACTTTTAAAATACTATGTGGTCTAATTTAACAAATTACACTTTTAATTTAATTAAATGTAAACCATATCATTATGGATTTATTAACTCCCTTTTAATTATACACCTAATTAATTTAATAAAACCATAAGGGTGCAATTTGAACTTTTTAAAAATTAAGGTTTTAGAATTTAACATTTTAAAATTAAAATTTAAATTCCAAAACTTGAGGGCAAGTTTTGAAACATTTCAAATCATTAGGGTTTAGAATTTAAATATTTCAAAATTAAACATTTAATAAAAAAATTAAATTCCAAAACTTGAGGGCAAGTTTTGAAACTTTTCAAAACTATCAAGATCAAATTACAAATAATTAAAATTAATCAAATAATTGGTAATTATCTAAATTTGACAGAATTCAATTTCTTACTAGATAATTCAAAACAAAATTACAAACAATTAATATTTATCTTTTAAAACAAGTAATTATCATAATTTTGACAATTATCTTCTGTTTTGGTAAAGATAATCACCAAATATTGATAAAACTCGAATTTTATTGATGAAAAACGTTTTTGGTAGTTATCCTTCAGCAAAAATAGCAAAAATCCCGATTTTCCCTTTGTCTGACTCCTAGACTCGCCGAGTCACTGTCTGGACTCGCCGAGTTGGGCTGACTCGCTGAGTTCAGTCGAGCAGAGGGCAGAAATTGATTTTTCAACCAATGGATGAACATGTAAACATCAAATACAATAGAAACCAATCAAGGCTCTGATACCACTGATGAGTTTTAGACAACAGAACGTTCTATGTGCTCATGCAAACCCTAAAGCTTGTATCTAGGTTTCTTTATTATACATGCAATTCATTCAAGACTTATAAACCCTAGATCTAGCATACTAATTTCGAAATTGACATGTAAGAATAGATCTAGATGATTACCTCTTGTAGAATGGCTTGAATCTCTTCAATATTCTTTCATTGGAGCTTAGAGTCACAAATGTCACTCCTCTAATGGTTTACAAACACCAAGAACAAGAGAATGACTTATGTGACATCCCCATTTTCACGGCCAGAAAAGATTGATTTTGTTTATGCTTTATAAAAATCAGAGTACCTCTTATAATAAAAATGTTGCGGAATTTGTTCTAAGTAAAACATGATAAATACGTTATCAAATCATTTCCGAAGAAAAGTATTTTTATTCATTTTAAAACATTTGGGATGTCATGGTCAATACAGAAACATAAGCATAAACAGAACTTACATTCATTTACACTAGTGATTTATATATCCTTAATCTCTCAGTGTAATGTAACTTCATATCAACACATGTGATACAAATAAACTGAGTGGATCAGGTTGGGAAACCTGGTGAGTACATAGGTTTTCAACCCACAATAATATAATTATTATGTTTAAACAATCAAGCAATCAACCCAATTACCCATCCTCATTATCTTCTTTATTCTTAAGGATCTACCCTAAGAATCAGCTATTTATCGTTCATTCATTCCTAAGGATTATCCTAAGGAATAGGTACAAATTCCATCGTTGTCAATGACACATCTGTCAAACACAGCTGCTAGTTCTGTCACTTAGGCACAACTGCCAAAATTGTGACATTCTCTATGAGGCGCATCTGTCGGTATTGTCCTTTAGGCGCAGCTGCCAGGGTTATCTCGTTTATCAACACTATCGTTTCCAAGAATCCACTCGCAATACATGTCAATGGGTTTTTAGAGTACACCGGTGAACACATCGTTCACAACACCTACAGGTTGCGAGCCTACTAGTGTTCCACTGGACTGTCTAGAATAGTCTGTGGTTGTTATCTATACTCTGTTAGATGACGGGGCCAGCATTTGGGTACAAGGCTTCTCACATCGTTCACCTCTCACCCTCACCTCATGGTCTATTTCACCTCTCACCTCATCATCCAACTCATATTTCATCTATTACATCTACCCATGTTTTACCCAAACATTTTCGTAGATATAAAATACATATACAGTTTAAATCATTTAAAACATGTTATAAAAGCGTTCATCTCGCATAGACAACAAGTACTCAGATAATATACACACATAGCACGTAATTTATATAAAATACTTCATATATATGTGTAAGATGCAAGTAACTATGCACTCACCTGAAAAGGTGGTGATTCCAAACTCAAACAACACTTCACTTCTTAAAAATAATTTCCTTCGACGAAACCTAATATTATTACCACTAGAATTTAGTCTATTATTCGTCGAGACTAATTAATAGTCTAGCTATTATTACTATTATATACGCGTTAAACAATACTTATATAACCCATAATAATAGCCAAAGTACTTATTATAAGTTTCTAATAACGTTACTACAATTAAATAAAAGCTATATTAAAAATAGCGTAGACGTAGCTCACTTACAGCGAGTTTTATAGAAAACCGGGTTTTGCTTGGAGCAGCGTTCCTGAGCCAAAAAGCTCTTCTTCTCGGAGCCGTCGAGCACTCCGGGGCTTCCACCTCGTGCTAAGGAGGTTCCCTAGGCTTTTCGGGGGGTTTCGAGGCTAGATAGAGGTTAGAGAGAGAGAGAGAGAGAGAGAGAGAGTAAAGAGAAGAAAGAATGGGAAAGGTGTGAAGAAAATTAGGGTGGGAGAGGTTCTATTTATAAGGTGAAAAATGGTTGAACTTGGTGCCACATGTCACCATCTAGTGGCAAGACTTAGGGAGAAAGTAATGGCCAAAATTGTGCCACATCACCCATTTTCGCACAGCACACTTCCGACTTCTAAAATCCGTAACTTTCACATACGAGCTCCGTTTTTGAAGTTCTTTATATCCACACGTAGGTAAAAATAATATCTACAACTTTCACTTTGATTCTGTCGGCTAAGTCTCGATCGATCTTAAATTTAACAGCACGAGGAGATTATACTGTTAAATGTCCGCGTAAAATTCATAACTACTACATACTGACGTTGTTTTCATCTGTCCTTTTACTATTGAGTTCCTATTAATGAGAAATTCAATCATCATTTAGGTCGCGTATGCCAAAAACCGCTCAAACTAAAATTCGAGTTTCGGGTCGTTCACTGCTAAGCCAAATCTTCGAAAATTCATAACTTCCTCATACGAAGTCAGATTTGGGCGTTCTTTTTTGTATTTTCTCATTTTAACGTGCACTAAAACTTTTGTTTAGATCACTAAGGCTAAAAAGCCTTGTATCGTAAATTCACTATTTACGTCTCCCGGTGTCATGCCGGTTTTGCCAAAAAACTTTGACGGGCCATAACTTCTTCGTTATAACTCGGATTTCAGTGTTCTTTATATGTACGGAATCCTTGAGACATATTCTACAACTTGGTTAAGATTATTTATTCTAAATAATCTTTTGTCGAAAATTCGTTTTCGACCCCTATTATCTCTAAGTTGACTAGCCCGGGTCTACGTGCGTTACAACTTATGAGAATGAGGAGGAGCACCAAAAACGTCCTAGGGTTCTTCCAAAAGAGTTCACCACGTTTTGGGGGCCATAGGGGTCTTTATATAGTGAGGCCATTAGGGTTATTAAACAAGGAAACCCTAATTTGACTGCTTAGGCGCCAAGCAGCCCATGGCCTCCCTTTAGAACACCCCTTGGAGGCTTGGACGAATTCCTTATGGTATTCCCATAGAATTCGTCCAACCTATGTTCCAAGGTGATCCATAGCCCATTTTCAATTATCTTATAATTACAATTCCAGACCCCTAAGTTTAATTAATGTCTTTTAGACACAAAACTAATTCTTAATTAATTTTTGACTAATATTTGTTAAACAATATGATTTCTCCTTTAATATATTATTCATATAATATATTAATAAATCATAATTAATCATCTTTCTCCATAAATCATCCTATCAAGTTGCTTTGGTGAAGGAAATCCAAAAGGACCATGCACAACCGGGTCAAGTACATATCAAATATAGTTACAGGCTTAGACACTAATCACACAAGAAGGTCTCAACGTTCTGTTAGTGGATATATATTTATTGTATACTTGTATTGATTAGCCCATGTTTTGTAGCCTTTTTGTTGGTTTAGCATGGTATCAGGCCATTAACCCTACAACGGCCATTCCTGCATCTTCTTTTGTCATTCTTTCTTCTCCATCTCCATGTTTTCGTTTCTTCTCTCTTTTATCAAAATGCCAAGTATAGGAGAGTCCTCTACTACCCCCACCCATAAAGCATATGGCATCATGAACATTAAAACCTATAAATATATTATACAATACGTACAAGCCAATATAGGCCGGTATAAAGAGGCTACAAAACATGGGCTAATCAATACAAGTATACAATAATATGGGTGATGCAGTGGGCGTTTCTCAGCAATGATCAACCCACCTCTCTCCCGCAAATGTTCAATGCCATGTCTCTAAACGAACCCGGAAACGATGGTTGGGTCATGGATACCGGGGCGACTGATCACGTTTACTCACACTCATGTATACTCGATTCCTTTAGTAATAACCATTACCCTCACTCTATTTATGTCAGTAACGGATCTGCAATATCTGTTGTGACTTCGGGACACTCCATTTTTCCTATTCCTAATATTTATTGGCCACTTTATTTGAAAAATGTCCTTATAACTACGAACATTATTAAAAATCTCATATATGTTCGGAAATTTACTACCCAAAATAATTGTTCTATTGATTTTGATCCTTATGGTTTCACCGTTCTTGATTATCGGACTCGTCGCCCTTTAATCCGTTGTGACAGTTCCGGGCCTCTCTACACAGTTTCAAGCTCCATAAGTCATGCTTTTGTTTCTACATCATCATCTGCATGGCATCAACGACTCGGCCATCCAGGAGACGAAGTCTTGAAGCACTTATCTTATAGTAGTTCCATTTCGTGTCATTTACATAAACACAATGTAACTTGTCGTGCTTGTCAACTTGGAAAACACACTAGATTACCTTTTTATTTGTCTGATTTTACTGTTTTTGCGCCTTTTGAGATCATTCATTCTGACTTGTGGACATCTCCTATTTCTAGTAATAGTGGTTTAAAATATTATGTTTTATTTATTGATCAATACTCGCATTATCTTTGGGTGTATCATATACAACAAAAATATGAAGTCTTTGCAAAATTCTTACATCTATCCAATCTAATTTCTACTCAATTTGGGGGTCACATTAAACAATTCCAATGTGACAACGGAAGTGAGTATAATAACACACAATTTCATGATCATTTTGCTTCCAACGCGATCACTTTCCGTTTCTCATGCCCTCACACTTCCCAACAAAATGGTCGATTTGAACGAACGATTCGCATCATTAATAATATGATGTGTACCCTTCTCTTTCACTCCCACTTCCCCCCCCCCCACTTTTTGGCCCGAAGCTCTTCATATAGTTGTCCACTTTCTTAACCTACTTCCTTCCACTTCCATAAAAAAATGACACCCCTCACTACCGTCTCTACAACCGTCACCCAACCTATGATCATCTTTGAGTGTTTAGTTGTCTATTCTTTCCGCGTCTCCAAACCTCTCATAAACTTCTGCCTCGCTCTACTCCTTGTATTTTCCTGGGCTACCCTACTTATCATCGTGGCTTTTGTTATTTTGATCTTTCAACTAAAAAGATCATCATATCTCGTCATGTCGTATTTAATGAGACTGTTTTTCCATATGGTTTAGTCACCCCCACTAAACCCCCCTCCTATGACTTTCTATCTGATCCCGATATGTCTCCTGCTCTTCGACACATTCTTCATCCCAACCATCTCGTTTCCGCCACCCCATCCCACAATGTCGAAGACTCCAACATTCCTACACCACCTTCATTTACTCATCCTCATGAGGATCCCTCACCCTCCTCCCAAACTTCATCACCATCTTCATCTCTACACACTTCCTCAATTTCTTCTGTCCCGAGGTCACATATGCAGGCTTTGAAAGACCCAAATTGGCGTAAAGCCATGCTCGAGGAATATAATGCTCTTACTACTAATGGTACTTGGGTTCTTGTACCATACCCAAAGGAAGAAAACATTGTTCGATCCATGTGGCTATTCTAATAGAAATTTAATGCTGACAGCTCACTTTCTCGATACAAAGTTCATCTTGTTGTAAATGGGCGAAGTCAGCAGCAGGGGATTGATTGTGATGAGAATTTTAGTCTGGTGGTTAAACCGGCTACCATTTGTACTATGCTCAGTTTGGCTATCTACAGACACTAGCCTATTCATCAGTTTGGCGTGAAGAATGCCTTTCTTCATGGCCATCTTCAGGAGACAGTATACATGCATCAACCACCAAGTTTTCGTGACCCTCAGCATCCAGATCATGTATGCCACCTTCAACGATCCTTATATGGCCTTAAACAGGCCCCTCGGGCCTGGTATCAACGTTTTGCTCAACATGCTCTTCACATAGTGTTCCACCACAGTCGTACCAATTCCCCTCTCTTTATTTACCATCATGGTGCTCACTGCATATTTGCTTTTATATGTG
This sequence comes from Lactuca serriola, assembly GCF_051521515.1. NCBI lineage: Eukaryota > Viridiplantae > Streptophyta > Magnoliopsida > Asterales > Asteraceae > Lactuca > Lactuca serriola. The sequence goes on from NC_136410.1 coordinate 38,096,423, forward strand.
GATGACATTGTCTTGACTGCTTTTTCCATGACTCTTCTTCAGTCAATCATAGCTCAGCTAAGCCGCGAGTTCGCCATGACTAAACTTGGTGCCCTTAACTACTTCCTTGGGATCTTTGCCACCTGATCGTCTCACGGTCTCTTCCTCTCTCAGAAAAAGTATGCTGCTGAGATCCTTAAGCGTGCTCATATGCTTCAATGCAATCTAACTCGTACGCCTGCTGAGTCTACACATAAGCTGGATGCATTGGACCACCGGTTGCTGACCCATCTCTTTATCGCAGTCTAGCCAGAGCTCTGTAGTACCTCGCTTTCACACGTCCAGACATTGCCTTTGCGGTTTAACAGATCTATGTTTCTATGCATGACCCCTGAGAGCCTCATTTACATGCTCTTAAGCGTGTTGTGCGCCACATTCGAGGGACTATGGATCACGGTTTACAACTTCATGTTTCCCTTGCGTCTGATCTTTGAGCCTACTCAGATCCCTGTTGGGGTGGGTGTCCTGTCCCTCGTTATTCAACCTCAGGTTATTGTGTTTTCCTTGGAGATAATCTCATCTTCTGGTCTTCCAAACGACAAAGGGTTATCTCGCGGTCCAGTGCTAAGGCGGAATATCGCGGGGTTGCTAATGTCGTTGCAGAGACTTGTTGGGTTCGTAATTTGCTTTATGAACTTCGGTGTCCGCCTACCAAAGCCACTATTGTCTACTGTGACAATATTAGTTCAATTTATATGACATCAAACCCTGTTCAGCATCAGCGCACGAAACACATTGAAATTGATATCCATTTTGTTCGTGATCTGGTTGCTCGAGGCGCGCTTAGAGTTTTTTACATGCCATCTTCCGCTCAGTATGCCGATATATTCACCAAAGGACTTCCGACGTAGCTCTTCAACGACTTCAAGACCAGTTTAAACGTTCGGAATTTTCCTCCCGATAAAATTGCGAGAGGATGTTAGTGGATATATATTTATTGTATACTTGTATTTATTAGGCCATGTTTTGTAGCCTCTTTGTATCGACCCATATTGGCTTGTATGTGTTGTATAATGTATTTATAGGTTTTGAGTTGAATGAAAGGTTAAGGGAAAATACTTGGTTTATCACATTCAAACTCATATGATGTTGTCCAAAGGGGTTATTACTCTATATGTTATGGATGCTTATAAAAAAACATTATTAGTTAATAAATATAAGTTTCAAAATTTTATGGTATTTTATATCAATACGTGTGTCTATTTGTAAAAATATAAATATTGGCATACTTGTCTTTATTTCAAAAACATATAATTTTAGAAAAAGAAAGATCAATATCATTTTGGTATATTTGTTTTTATTTATTTATTTTAAATCGATATCATTATCAACAAATACAATAATGTGTGTCTACGAATACAATGTTATTTTTTCGTATTTATATATTGTTATTGATATCTATTTATAATATAAAAAAACTCTTTACTTCGATACAATGTTTTTATTTTTCAAAACAATGATACTTAAGATTAAAAATAACAAAAACATCAAGTAGTTGATAGCTGTATTCAGAAGGGATTTTGTTTTTTTAAGACACCAAATTACACTGCATATCATATCCTATAATTGAAACCCATATAACTTGAACATTATACCTCCCATATCGAGAGGCCAATGTCCTACTCGGTAACGCAAGATGTATTTGGTTCATATATATAGGGAAATTGAGTAATCTAACCCTTATAAATAATAATTTTAACAAATATAACCAATAACTTTTTTTTGGATAAATGACCACTTCATCTGGAATATCATATTCCGAAGCACGATGTTTTGTTCCGGAGGTGTGCTATGGAATACAATTTTCCGAAGTATTTATGATATTGTTCCGAGGGGTTGCTGGTTGGTGGAGATGAGGTCCGAAATCTGACACTCCGTACCTTCCAGACTGGAAAAATATATTCCAGACTGATGTCCGGAACGGCCGTACATTCAAGAATGGCGTTCCAGAGAGATAGAATTGGGGTTTTTCTATGTTTTTCTTCCACATATATAATACATTTCTGTTTTTAATATATTTATGTGCTCGATACTTTCAAAAAACGTTCCAGAATGAGTACGTATGCCGGTTTTTTTCGAGTTCCAGTTTCTAGTGGAGGGCAATGACAGCGTTTCGACGGATGTATGCAATATCTTGCTCCGGATTACACATGTTTTGGTGTAGATATAACCAGTGATATCAACTTCGTTGGATTAGTTACGTTGGTTGCTTCCAAGTCCATGTTACACATAAATCAAATTTGTTTATCTTTTCAATGTCATTGATCAAATATAGTTATGCAGATTCTTTACGATAATGATGTTAGATATTTTCTTAGTTTTATTACTACTGTTGGATTAGGTGTCTAAACCAATAACTATTTTTGATATGTACTTGATTTGATTATGAGCATGTTCCTTTGGGGTTGCATTCACTCATGCAACTTGATAGGATGACAAGAGGAGAGAGAGTAGAATTTATTATGTGAATAATAAATTTGTACTCAAAATGGTTTTATTAATATATTGTTTGGAAATCATATTATTTAATTAGTATTGATCGGAAATTAATTTGGTGACCAAAACAGACTAATTAAATAAAGGGGACTGATATTGCAATTAATTGTTAATTACTGGTTGGGCTATGGACTCCTAATAGAAGAGATTGGACGAAATCTAAGGGAAGCCTATAAGGATTTCGTCCAAGGGGCTTTCTAGAAGAGCTCCATGGATTGATTAAGCCCTAAGCAAGGAAATTAGGGTTTCCACCATAAAACCCTAATAGCCTCAACTATAAATATATTCCTTAGCATATTGAAATCGGCCCTATGTCTTCTTTGAGTTGCCCTAGCCGATTTCACCTCTCTCTTAAGTCATCTTCTTGAGTTGAGTGTTTGTGACTCCATAAGAGGTGCAACACTTAGGGTAGTAGGCTTTCATAAGTCAAGATCAAGAAGGATTAAACTTTTTATTGCTACATAACAAGAGAGGTAAAGTTTCTAACCCTAATCATATGTCAATTTTGATTTATGTATGCTAGTCATAGGGTTATTGCTTTGGTATTCATAGTTGTATGTTCAAGATAGAAAACCCTATATCAAAGCAATTAGGGTTGCATGTACACCATAGGGATTATGTTATGCTCAAAACCAACAGTGGTATCAGAGCCTAGGTCGTTTTTTTTTCTATTGAATAGATGCAAAAGTGAATTGCCAAAGATCAGAAAATCGAAAATTTTGTTGTTTGATAGGCTGAGTCGTCGACTCCATGTATGGACTCGACGAGTTCCATAGTGGACTCGACGAGTTGAGTGTTCTGGTGCCGAGATTTTCGATTTTCTAACCAGTTTTTGAATTAGGATAATTACCAAAACTCGATTTTATTGCCAAAATTCGATTTTTTATGTTTGGTATGGATATCCTTATCAAAATTGGTGGATTTGGTTAAATATGGATAATATATGATTATTTTGATTCAAATATTTAACCTAGTAAGTTTGAAAAGTTTCAAATTACACCCTTTAGGTTTTATAATTTAAATTTGAACTTAAAAGTTTTTGTTTTTGAAATTTAAATATTTAAACCCTATTATTTTGAAAGGTTTCAAAATTTGTCCTCAAGTTCTGGAATTTAAAATTCAATTAAAAATTATTAATTTTGAAATATTAAATTCTAAAACCCTAGTGCTTTGAAAAGTTCAAATTACATCCTTATGGATTTTATTAAGTTAATTAAGTGTTTAATTAAAAGAGAGAATTAATAAATCCATAACAATATGGTTTAAGATTAATCAAATTAAAAGTCTAATTTATTAATAGATTAAACCACTTAATATTTTAAATGTATAAAATACACCCTTATACTATATAAAATTAAAAGTCTAATATATTATATATGTATAAGTAAATTTCAGTCTTATCATTAGTAGCCCTCATTCACAAAGTTGGTCTATTATGGGTGTTTAAGGAAGCAGCCTGTAAAATGACCATCATTGGGTATCCACTTTTACCCACCGCACCTTTGACTAGTAGAGGGTCATTAGCCGAACGGGTAGGATATGACACAACCTTCCATTATAAGTATAATGAAGTACGAAGTAACTAAACACTTTTATAAATTCCCAAATCTTAGTTACTTTAGGAAAAATGTGAATTTGGTGCTAATCCATGAAAATGCACATTGCACTTTGTTGGTAGTTAGTGGAGCGTGTGTGGTTAACCTGCACACTAATATGGGACCAATGAAGGATGGCAATGGGTAGCTCGTAGATTATCATAGATCAATGGAGCATATGTGGTTAACCAGCACATTGATTAGGCGATAAACGTCTTCGAGAGTACCAAGCTAATTTGCATGGTTATTCACACTTCTTTGTGATCTTCGGTATCCCAGTCACAAACTTGAAGGGGATAATCGAGATTAAACATCCCATTGAAAAGTTCAATGAATCTCAAAAGATCTAGGAGTTTCAACTTATTTAAAACCTAATTTTATTTTCGTTTTTCATGGTGGAAATTGGTAAATTGTCATTTGCCTACCTTCAAATATTCTACAACTAGATTACAACATCACTCTTCCGAGTTGTAAAATATTGTGTTGGGTCCTAGCCTTAATATTTCATTTGGGTGTTATATTAAGGATTGAATCAACTAACTTGAATTTCTCCCGTTTTGTAGATGTCAAATTGTAACAACTATGGTTTTCTCGAATCCTTTGGAAAAAGCTTTCCACATGAAGATGATGTTCCACAATTGGATCGTGGAAATGGAAATCATTGCTCACTTCCTCTACCTCCTCCAATAGTTCTCCCTGACCCACATGTTCCTCGACTTGAAAAGTTCAAGGTCACTCAAGCCCTATTGGCAAGCAAACACGAAGATGGAAAGTCTATATGTTCTCACGTCTTGGAGATGAAGTTACATATTGACAAGTTGGGAATGTTAGGTGTTGATGTCTCAAGGAAGTTGGTTGTTGACTTGGTTCTTCAATCACTTCCCTACTCATATAATGAGTTCATTAAAGATTACTATATGATGGACCACGACGTGACCCTCATTGATCTCACCTATTTGCTTATTGCTGCTGAATCAGCAATGATTTGGCGCACTGGTAAAGAAAATTTGACTGGTAGATCAACCTCCCAAACTTCCATGGACAATGGCAACATTGGAAGTCCAGAAAATTCTTCTATTCCCAATGGAAAGGGATTGTCCATGGTCAAACCATTTGACCAGATGGTAAAGAGAAAGGATGAATCTGAGATTGTCCCATGTGCTATTCCAAAAGAGTCTGTCTGTTTCTACCACCAAGAGAAGGAGCATTGGTTACGAAGCTGCCATACTTACCTGAAAATTCGCAAGGATGGGAGAGTTAAGATGTATGACTCTGCTTAAGGTAAATCCACTATCTAACTCTATTAAGTTCCTATCTGTATATTCTTAATACATGATGTGAAAAGATTGCTTTTTAATGTTTTGTAGGATCGAAGAAAAGAAAGGGAGCTTAAAGGAAGAGTGAGTTGAGTCAGATCATGAAGAAATGGATTTCGATCGCATGGTTCGAAGATCAGATTTTTGAGTTGATGTTTAAGAGTTAGGATAGATTGCTTAGAAATATTTAGTAACATAGTTTTCATTTGTAATTGCATTGTAAGGACAAGTTTTTCCGCGTTTTTATAAATAAAATAAATTTTGATTTTTTGTATTATATATATATATATATATATATATATATATGTTTCTATTACAAATGAAAATTGATGTTTGTATGTTTCTATTGTTAGCAATATTGAAAATGGATGTGATTCTTAGTTATGTTGTTTGTGGTGGTGTCAAAATTTACTAAATAAGGAAAGCTTCTCATCACCCAAGGTTTATTGGACAAAAACTTGGAATCATGCAACTGGTATTGTGTGATGAATGAGAACCTTCATATTTGGGAAATGAAGAGTAATTACTTGTCCACAAAATTATGTGAGTCAAGTGAAGGACTAGGGGATCTAGTACACATTTTTGTGCATTGGTCAAGTCCAACACAAAGAACGATAAGAATATTCGTCATGATTTGCTAAAAGTTTAGTAAATATTGTTATGCTTACAAGATTAAGTGTAATTCTGAATCATTGAATACTTTCAATGTATGGTAGAACAAATAAGAATAATCAATTAGGCAGAAAGATAAAAGTTTCTCCAATCTGAAAAGAAGGGAAAGTACTTAAGTATCATGTTTTATGATTAACTTAGTGATTATGAAACCGTGTCACAATTGATCCTCTAAGGACACCTTAGTGCACTAGTATGGCTAAGAAGAGGAATCGGAAATTGTTGGAATGGTTAAATTAAAAGGTGAATCATACTTCGTTCCAAAATCGAGTCTGTAACACCCCGTTTTGAAAAGTACTTCGGTTGCGGGTTTGGAGGCCCAGAGTATAAGCGATTCAGTCTTTTATGGGTCACAGATTTTATTCAAAAGGTTTTAAGGCTTGGGTGTGTAGTCAGGAGCGTAGGGCTTCTCGCCACCTTTTTGTGGGTATAAAGTTTATCGGAAACAAACTTAGAATGGAGGAGTTATAGCACTTTGAAGTTATTGGCATTATTGGTCCTTAATGAAGAAATATGGCAAGAAAGGACCATGCATGCAAGGTGACCAGTGCAAGAGTATGCCCATCGTAAGCTGGGGTACGCCTGATGTAGAAGGGTTAAGTGATTGCAGGTGCGGAAGGGCGTACGCCCAACGTACGAGAGGTACGCCTAGTGTATGCTCAGAGTTCCCAAACCCTAATTTTAGGGTTTATCCCTATAAAAAGAACCTTATGTATCGAAGGCCAACCTCCATTTCCACCCTAAAGGAGCTACCACAAAATCTCAATCCATATTTGAGTGTTCTTGGAGCTTAGAAGGCCACTAGAGAAACTTCTTGGTGTTGTGGATCCATTTTCCAAGAAAGAAAGGAGCAAGGAAAGGTGGTGGTTCAAAGGAGAGGTTGCAGATCTAGGATTGTTGCTTCATTTCTAACCATTTCAAGCTCGGGAAGCCGAAGGACCAGCAGTTCAGGGGATTGTCATATAGCAGCCAGAGGGGTATCGGCAGGACTTCAGCAGTGTAAGGTGAGTCTCCTCATTGTGTGCATGGGTCTAAGGCCACAATGCCGGCCCATTATGTTTGTGTATAGTAGGAAGACCCGGGGGTTAGCCATAGGCATTGTATGTTATATGTTCCAGATCACAATCCGATGTCGGGCGAGGCCCGAGGAATATTACTATGCTAGAGGTCTTTGTGATTCTTGCATGTGTCGGTACAATAGGTTCCGGAACAAGGTACAATGTCGGGGTAAGCCCGAAGTATGTTTATGTGGTAGTATGTTCCAGACTAGGGTCAGATGTCGGGGCAAGCCCGAGGAAGAGTTATATGTGCATGTTAGATTATACTTGTTGTCTTTGTCATACTTGTATGTGCCTGGTAGGGAGGTGAGTGTGGGTGAGGTCTTGTATATCATCATTATCTGAGTATGGATGGGGTTCCATATCTCAATATTAGTAGAGTAGGGGCGAGGACCGAGAGTAGTGAGTGTGGGCGAGGGCCCGTATCTCAATAACAGCAGGAGTGTGGACGAGGTTCCATAGCACATCAGTAGTAGACCAGGGGCAGGGACCAAGTTAGGCGAGGCCTTAGAACAGAAGTACAGTAGAGTATGTTTATTTATGTGCTAGTATGTTATATGTTTGTATGTGTATAGCGGGCGAGGCCCAGAGAAGGGCGGGGCCTACAAGAGAGATATTTGTCTACCGAGCGGGGTTCGATGTCAGGCGGAGACTGATGTCGAGCGGGGCCCGATGCCGGAGCAAGTTCGATGACGGGCAAGTCCCGATGCAGCGGGAAGGGGCCCAGTATGTGTTTATGTGTATGGTATGTGGTAGTATGGGGAACTCACTAAGCTTCGTGCTTACGGTTTTCATTTTTGGTTTCAGGTACTTCCGATAGCGGAGGGAAGAGCTCGGGTTGACTGCATCGCACACACCAAGAAGTTTTAGCCTGGGATGTTTACTCTGATAAAATGAACATGTTTTGAAATGATACACTGATTTGATATAACGACTTATGTTTATGATTGATATTTATGGCTTGATGAATGATTTGAAAATGAAATTTTTGGTCTTCATTTTTGGGATGTTACAGAGTCTTAGAGTTAAACTCCAAGATTGTGACTTGATTGACACATCTTAAAGAAGGTTTATAACACACTCATCAAATGTGGACTAGAAAATGTCTTCTTATTCCGGCACATTTGAAATTGGTAAGTTGTGATGTCTTGGATAAGACAAAGACCAACTAAGATCAATTGTGTGAAGTGTTTTTCTTGATAAGAATCTGCACTAACTATTGAATATTTGTTTGTCAACGAACGTTTATTGACAAGAGAATCTTATATGTCAAGCGGTCAGTGGGAGTCTAAATGATCTTGGGAAATTTCAAGAACTAATCAAGAGTAAACCTATTATTAATCACTAGCACACGATTTGAGGTTTGTAACCTATCGTGTTGACATAATTCTTGTTTCTGTGCCATTCCAGTTGAGTTGATTGTGCATGTGAGTTCTATGAGTTCTCATTTGAATGCATAAAGGCAAAGCACCTTAGTCAATGAATGTTCATTGATCTGTATGGGTGAGCTGCTTAACTACTTGGAAGACATGGTAGAGCCTTGTGTTGCCAGATGGCAAGAAATAAAGATTGAACAAGTTCAGTCCACATGAGTTTGGATTTGTCACAAACATTTTCTTGTGATAATGGTTATCACAAATTCACATGGATAGGAAAGCATACACCATAAAATCTAAGTGGTAAGGTTTCTCCCCGCTTCGTCAAAATGATTGTGAGGAAACGCTTTCACTAGGAAGATTTTAAGGAGATAGCAATTGTGATATTTGCATTCTCAAATTCGATTGTGATCACGACATCCCTCTTCATAGTTCGAATTGTGAGATTTGACAATTAGTCTAAACATTTGGGACTTATTGATATAAGTTCTGAAATAGTTTAGACACACATATGATCTTTCTAACAAAAGGTGTATAAGCTTAGATAAAGTCTTATCGAAGCATTACGTATCAGACATATAAACTTTGGTAAGAAAGTCGATATGTTTTGATTTCTAGAAGTCTAGCTGTTTTCTGAGTACATGTCAAAACTAGTGGGAGCATAAGTGTTATGTTGGTAAAATAAATTATCATGTTAGTGGGTGCATGATTATTATGTTAAGTGTTAGCAATATTAATTATAGAAAACAAAAGTTTCATTTTGCAAAGTTGCAGAGGTTAAAAAGTTGTTTTGCTATAATTAAGGGAGATAAATTTATACTTTAATTCAAATCTAAAAGCTTAGATCAAGAAATTTTAATCAAATTTATTCAAAGAACATATATGAATGTTATGTTGAAAAAGTCCAACATAAGGAAATTCTATATATGGCAATATTATAGTTGGAGACTGGTAAAGTATCATGTCTTTATGTAAGACATTATGTCTCGTATTCCATACGCTTTGGGTATAGGATCGATTGCATATGTTGTAATATTCGACCGTTCTGTCTATTCTAAATGCCTAGGGAATTAAGAGGGAAATGGACCAAAATGGGATACGACTAAAATAGTTAAACAACTGTCAAAAACAATCTAAGGTTCGCTAAGGATTGGTAATGGATGGACCATATTGACATTATTATAAATAGATAGGATTCTATTTAGAATGTATTGTCATATGACAAATATGGAAATGTTTCTATAATAGGAGTTGGATATTAAGAATCTTTGTAGATTATAAACTTTTATGGAAGAAGGATGTTCAAAGGAATGTACTTTGAATGTGAGACTTCATATCTATGGAGTTGTCTTGTAACAATTTCAAATAGAGCACTTTGTAATATCATTGGCAAAGTCTTTGTGACTTTGGTGCTATGACATTACAAAACGATCATTACGTAAAATTTTAGAATCTAACACATTCTAATAGTGGCGAGAGTTTGATATTCTTACACTTATAACAAGGATTGGGAATTGTGAAATGAGTGTCATTGTAAGTGTGTTCAATTGATCTATTTCACAAAGAAAAGACTATAGGCAAACATAGTGTACATGCTTGGAGCATGGGACAAATATTGTTATAATTCAAGTATTAAGTTTATTAACCGAAATATTATACAATGAATAATATGTAATTGATATGGTGATTAAATAAAAGGTGTTTTATTTATACTCAAAAGTGTTGAGACCATATTGGATTCGATTATTCTTGTGTTTCACTTCGCATGTTTTGACTTCCCGAATAATAAGATTATTCAAACCATCCACAGTTGTTCATACTTTGGAAGTAGGTATTGAGGGAAGACTGTCATGAATCCGACTATAGATTGTCTGAAGCGTTTTAGACATAGCACAAGTTTGCTGCAGTGTTCATGAGTACTCCTGAAATAGGGATTTGAGTATTGGATTAAACCCGCGCTCATCTGAATCACTTCATGGATTTAATCACGGGTGATTTTGAGACGATAATATCTTATATTCTTGAAACGAAGACATATAGTTGCAGTTTACAAGTCGGTTGCTCATTGATAATATGTAAACACACTAGTAACTTGGTGTTATAAAACATATTGTTGTGTGTGATTTGATGAGTAAATAGAGCAAGCATATGAGTCGAAGTTTATCTGTTCCTTTTACCTAATGTGGGATAAAAGCGATATATGTGGGCCCCTAGATGATTTAGTAATGATACCTAAGTGCTTGGCCAAGCCTGGACTAAGTTAATGTGTTCAACTGAAGTATATTGTCAGATGTTTTAAATCGGAAATCGGGAAACAACACATTAAGAGAGAGAATTATTATAATTCGTATCTCAGTTCATATGATATCTAGAATAGAGGAATATATGATCCCTTATCTAAAGGACGCGTTTCTGATAAGATTAGAGTTTGACAACGACTTTTGAAAGCTATGATTGCTAATCAGATTCTGAAGTCGTATGCAATAATAGTTATTAGACTTATCAAAGTGGGAGACTTTTGGATTAGGTGTCTAAGCCCCTAACTATTTTTGGTATGTACTTGATTTGATTATGAGCATGGTCCTTTTGGGTTGCCTTCACTCATACAACTTGATAGGATGACAAGAGGAGAGAGAGTAGAATTTATTATGTGAATAATAAATTCGTACTCAAAATGGTTTTATTAATATATTACAAGATTAATATATTATTTGGAAATCATATTATTTAATTAGTATTGATCGGAAATTAATTTAGAGTTAATTTGGTGATCAAAAGAGACTGATTAGATAAAGGGGACTGATATTGAAATTAATTGTTAGTTGCTGGTTGGGCTATGGACTCGTAATAGAAGTGATTGGACGAAACTTGTGGGAAGCCCATAAGGATTTCGTCCAAAGGGCTTTCTAGAAGGGCTCCATGGATTGCTTAATCCCTAAGCAAGGAAATTAGGGTTTCCACCATAAAACCCTAATAGCCTCAACTATAAATATATCCCTTAACATATGGAAATCGGCCCTATGTCTTCTTTGAGTTGCCCTAGCCGATTTCACCTCTCTCCTAAGTCATCTTCTTGCGTTGAGTGTTTGTGACACCGTTAGAGGTGCAACAGTTGGGACACTAGGCTTTCAGAAGTCAAGATCAAGAAGGATTAAACTTGTTATTGATACATAACAAGAGAGGTAAAGTTTCTAACCCTAATCATATGTCAATTTCGAACTATGTATGCTAGTCATAGGGTTATTGCTTTGGTATTCATAGTTGCATGTTCAAGATAGAAAAACCTAGATCAAAGCAATTAGGGTTGCATGTACACCATAGGAATGATGTTATGCTCAAAACCAACAACTACTATGCCTCCTAACACAATACAATTGTTTGTTGTTAACAATGTTATGAATTGTAACCCCTTGTTTCGAATCATTTCCCATTTTGGAGTAGTAATCAGGGATTGGTTATTAGCGGTCTAGGGGCCCTTGAAAAATTGAGATTTGGACTCAATTGGGGTTGAGTAACGTAATTTGGATGATTCGGGTATTCGGTTTTTTTTTGGAATCAAAGGGTATTTCGGTAATTTTTCAGCTCAGGCTTTTATGGGAATTGGATGTTTGTTCGGGATATTGTAAGCCAGGTATGGGTTGGTTAAAGTGTAGAGATTTTCGCCACCTTTTCATGGATATAATGATCGTCCAAATCGGATTGATAATGAGGAAGTTATGACCTTCGGAGTATATTAGGGTTAAGGGTTTAAGCAATACGTGGGGCGTACATATGTGTACGCATGGCATACTAGTTCTAAAGCCGGTACGCAGGGCGTACAACCTGCGTACCGATGCGAGGTAGGATCGTGCCTTAGGGTACGTAAACGGGGTGTACAATGGTATACGCGGAGCGTACGTGCATCTTAATGAAAACCCTAATTTTGATGATGTACCTTATATAAGCTCATTAAGTCTTTAGGGATGGCTTCTCTACCAGCCTACAAGTCCTCAAAAACCCTAGAAATTGAACTTTAGCCTTCATGATGGTCTTTTGAGCTCCTGGAATCCATTTTTGGTGTGATTTGGTTCATATGCAAAAAGTAGGAGATTGGTGCAAGGTTGAGGATCAAAGAAGAGCTTATGGATCTTGATTATGTGCTTCTTCTTTTTTTCGGGATTTTTGTATATATGTTCCAGAGTGGAATTAGGGTTTTTGATTGTATTATGGAATTATGTTTTTTTATTGTATTCCGGAACTAGGATTTTTGTATGTATGTTTTCTAGAATCCGAAAATCGAGTACGGTATTCCGGACCATAAAGTCCAGACTGAAATTCCGGACCTAGTTCATTGTATTCCGGATATGATTTTCATATTCCGGACTAGCAAAAATTAGAGTTTTTGATTACGATGTATCATGTAGTATAGATGTATAAGTCTATGTAATCCTATATCTTCCTTAACAAGATTAAAATTTATAGAAAACCCTATAATACCTATATAATTATGTAAACTAAACATTTTTAAACGTATAATAAAAAATAAATGCATTTAATTAGAAATAAATTTAAAACTTACAAATAAAAATTGCATTTCTTCACTGCTATCAGAAGACATTTTCAGTTGTACAGATGTCTGGAATGAGATGTCGAAGTGTAGTCCGAAACAAGGGACGTCGAAGTGTAGTCCAAAACAGGTTAAATGGTATTTATAGTAGAACCATATTACCAGGTCATATTTACTACCCGTTTAACCGAATTTGAAATCAAGTCGTGAACAACCCATTCCGGACCAAGTGGTCATTTTGCCAAAAAAAATTATTGTTTTAAAAAACAACCAAAAAATGGTTAGATTACTCAATTTCCCTCATATATATATATATATATATATATATATATATATATATATATATATATATATATATATATATATATTCATGCGAAAATACAAATATCTTGCGAAAACGCGAAAACAGATTTTATCTTATGAAAATCAAACACATGTACTATAAAAAATAATTTATTAGAAATAAATTAAAGATAGTAAGCTTACATAGGATGATGTTATGGTAATATAGATTTAAAGACGGTTTTAATAATTTTTTTTCACGTCCTTAATCATTTTTAAATTCATGTTTTCATAATAAAAATGTTAAAAATCATAATTTGCTAATATGAAATAATTTTTCAGCTATCATTGATTATCATCATGTATTTCAAAGTTTGGATGAACTATTTTTTAAAATATAATGTTGAGGCGACACAATATTATTGATTTTTCTTGTTTTCGCGTTTTCGCAAATTATTTGCATTTTCGCATTAACATTCTCATATATATATATATATATATATATATATATATATATATATATATATATATATATATATATATATATATATATACACACACTCTAATAAATGAAAATTTTTTTGTCACATGTCATATTCTCATTTATTTGGACACATGACATTTTCTTGAATTTTTAAATTTTCTATTTTCCACTTTTCATTTTATTGTATTTTTCATTTTATTAAATTAAAAGTCTACATTTAATATGTAAGGTAATATATATAAAAGGTATTTATTAAAAATGGTGTATATATGTAATGTAATCAATACATTAAAGCCTCATTAATTTAAATAATTCAAAAAATTTCTCATTTTTCTTACAAATTCAAACTATTCAAATTGTTAAAATTTCATATTTTTTTTAAATAAACTCATGTAATACATGGTTCTCACACCTAATATATATATATATATATATATATATATATATATATATATATATATATATATATATATATATAACAACACCTAACTAAATAACTAGAAATAAGTTTATATTATATTATAATTTGTTAATGATTCAAAACAAAATCAATATTTTCAATATCCTCCTTAATAAATAAATGTTTTTTTTTGCCACATGTCAATCTCTCATGAGTTTTGACACTTGTCATTTTGTAGTATTTTTGAAATAAATATTATCAACTTGTTAATTTTTGGTTTGTTTCAATTTTTAAAATTAAAGTTATATAATTATATATGTAAAGTATTAAATATCATATATATATGATATTAAATTGCAATAAATTTATTTATTTCTTTCTTATTTTAAAGTTGTACATTAAAAAATATTTTATGTTTACACTTTAATTTAATGTTTAATCTTTTTTTTTTAAATTAACCCGTGTAATACACGGGTCTCACACCTAGTCTTCCATAATAAATAAAAATAATTTGCTACTTGTCAATTTTTCATTACTTTTGACACTTATCATTTTATGGTATTTTTTAAATAAGTATTATCTACTTGTCAATTTTTGATTTGTTTTGATTTTTAAAATTAAAGTCATATATTTATATATATAAAATATTAAATATAATATATATGATATTAAACTTTAATGAATACGTTTCTTTCTTTCTTATTTTAAAGTTTTACATTAAAAAATATTTATTGTTTATCTTTTAATGTTTATTTATTTTTTTAAATTAACATGTGTAATGCACGGGTCTCACACCTAATTTTGCTCATATTTAATTTCAACAACCTGATACCTTTTCTCATTCTACTAAAAGAGGGGTTTTAAGCAGGTTTTTTTTAGAATCGAGCATCGATCAACGTTTAACGACAATCTTTGAGTCATATGCATTAGTTTTCGATATTAAACGGTATGATCATATATGTTCCCAAATTCGAGTGTTTGGTTCATCGATAATCATTGATATTGTCAATTTATGTAAAATCGATTGTGGTGTTTTATTTAACATGACTGTCTTGTTTAGTTATGAAAGGTAGCAACTTATATTAGGGATGAATATATGTTCTTCTATGAAGATACGTTTAACCTAGATTATGTTGTAGTTTTGCAGTCAATTTGCCTATGTGACATTTTTAACGAATCAATTTATTATTTGTATTGTTTAATGGTCGACTAATGTTTTACTTATATATTAGGTGTGCGATCCGTGTATTACACGGGTTTATTAAAAATAAAAATTTAATTTTAATATATATAAACAATAAATATTTTATAAAATAATGTTTTTCCTTAATAAAATGTAATCTTTTGAAGTATTTATGAATGAAATTAAATCATTTAAAGCATTTATGACAATTTATTATCAAATTAATATAATGATAACCTTACATATATAACCCATTAGAATTTTTTGAAAAAATTATTTTAAGAAAATCAAGAATTCCCCAAAAAAATGACAAGTAGAAAATAACAATTTTAAAAATCCTAGAAAATGACACTTGTCAAAATGAAGGAGAAGATGACAAGTGGCAAAAATATTTTCATTGATTAGGTAGGATGAGATTTATTCCACAAGTAGGCATTTTGTCTTTTATTTTTTCTTTTTTTTTTCTTTGCGACGTTTTCTTTGAAAACAATTATTATCTTTCATTTTCCTCATTCTTATGGGACTTTGAGGTTTACCGGTACTGTAAAGAAAATAAAAATAAATACATAAATAAATATTAAATTTGGTGCTAATATTATGGGTGGTAGTTGTTGGAAAATGAAGATTCAATAAATCATTAATTCAATTAAAGTATAATATATAAAACATAGTGTCAATTAGTTGTTGGCACGTTATAATCTTTTAATTTGAAGTTAAAAATTTAGAGTCATAAACAAGCAACTCTCTTTCAACAACAAACACCTAGCGTATTAATGACACGAGCTTTTATGTTCAATATCTAAAGCTATTGTTCTTGGCCAAAAATTTATATACGGGAGTTTAGATCTTTTAGATATATGTAATATATGATTTTTCGACTTCATATCATTTTAGCTGATTAAATATAAACTATTGCAACTAATTAACTGGTTTAAAATTATATAGTAAGATTGATTTACTGCTAAAATGGACAAAAAAATATATGGACTTTTGGCACCAATTCATCATCAACCAAAGTACCAATATCATTAGGAGTGACCAAAAGCAAGAAAGTTAAGTAAAACACAAGGAACAGATGTAAATTCTCATATTGATTACATATGTTTTTTTAATTGATATTAGCTTGGGTTATGGACATAAAAAATTCATATATTTTGATCGATTGACACTTTATGTATCAGATTATTTTAATCAACTATATGTGGTATTTTTTTTGTCCATTCTTGCAATATATAACATTTCTAATGATCAATCAGTATAATGTTATTTTACATAAATAAAAAATGCATTCCCTTTATACAAACTTACTACACAACAACAAAAAACTATGGGGATCCCACTAAGATAGAATATGAGGGAGGTAGACTTCAACAGTCCCTTTTCCATCGGAAGAAAAGCCACTGCATCATTTAAATGACATCCGACATATGCAACCGAGAACCTATAGACAAGACACTAAGCGAAGGAAAGCAACATTAAGTTTAAAAATAACATATAATTTCAATAATCCAAATAAAATTTTGGTAGTTAATATATAGAATTTATGTGTGACCTCATTTCAATGGCACAAAAGTAACTATCCAATCGTATTCTCCATATAAAGTCTGATCCTAAATGGAAAGCAAAATAGACATGCAAGAAAGTGAGAAGCAAAGAACATTCCGCTTTATAATAATGTATTTTACATTGATATACATGGATACTTTTTTTGGATGAACACTTGTGAATGATAACGGACATGTAATAATTCTTGCAAATAAAATACTTTTAGATATTTTTTTTATGAAATAACATGTTAAGAGACAGACATTCGGATCTAAAGGTTGCTTATCAATAATCTGTCGTATTGTGTTTTATTACATGTAAACCCAACGACGGTGACCAAAACTTTATTTGGTGGCCAGGCTAAATGCTATATAGGTTGTAAAGTATAAAAAGAAAGGTTAAAAGTTTAAATGTGGAAAATATTTTATTTGGTTTAATGAAGTGAAGGTTTGAAACTCAAGTTGAAAAGATAATTTGCCGTAAAATACACTTATATATATATATATATATATATATATATATATATATATATATATATATATATATATATATATATATATATATATATATATATATATATATATATATATATATATATATATATATATATATATATATATATAAAAGGTTAGGTTCATGTGAAACGGCCTAATTTTGTGAGACCGTGAGACGCATTTTTTTTATATTTTTTATATTTTTTTAGTTAATTCAAGTTCCGAAAATAATATTTAAAAAAAGAATTTTTTGATTTTTCCATTTATTTTGCATTTTAAAATTATTTTTAAAATATGTACAGTGTAATATTCTATTTAGAATATTTCACGTATTTTTCAAAAAAAAAAAATTATTTTTTTTAGTTAATTCAAGTTCCGAAAATAATATTAAAATTTTTTTTTTAGATTTTTTCATTTATTTTGCATTTTAAAATTATTTTTTAGAATATGCCAGTGTAATATTCTATTTAGAATATTTCACGTATTTTAAAAAAAACGGGATTTTTTTTTAATTTTTTTTAAATTTTTAAAATTTTTTTTTTAATTTTTTTTAGTTAATTCAAGTTCCGAAAATAATATTTAAAAAAAGAATTTTTGGATTTTTCCATTTATTTTGCATTTTAAAATTATTTTTAGATTTGGTCTCACGGTCTCACAAAATTAGAATGGTCTCAAATGAACCTGAACCTATATATATATATATATATATATATATATATATATATATATATATATATATATATATATATATATATATATATATATATATATATACTAGTTTATAACCCGTGGGAACACATGTTATAAAATTAACTAAAATTTTATAATAAAAATTTATGATTATTAATTAATTATTTTAAATATTTTATTAATTAAGAGATATATAAAAATTTTAAAGTTATTATAACTTGAAATTTAACATAGAAAATATAAATTTGAATTTTGAAATGAATTGCCTAATATATCTAAATGACACATGACATAATATTAATGAGTGGTTGTATTAGAGTGACACTTGACAAAAAGAGATTAAAACTATTCATTTATTAGAATAAGGATATATATATATATATATATATATATATATATATATATATCAACCAATTAAAACCATTAGTTATTACAAAGTGTTTTCAAAATAGTTTTATGTCAGAGTATCCCATAAATCAAAATCATAAAATGTGAGGAGCTGTACGATCACGCCTTCGCCTTCCCGCGATCATCCGAATTACCTGAAACCAAAACTAAAACTGTAAGCCCGAAGCTTAGTGAGTTCCCCCAAAATACCGATACATAACAAATAACACACATAATAACAACATGTAATGGATCCATAACTCTACAGATTGGATTACCTCTGAGCCCACAGTATGAGTTTGGCTTGCCCTACAGGCCCACAACTCATATTTGGAATGCTTAGGAGTCCTAAGTATGAGTTTGGCATGCTCTCCCTGGCCCTCATCTCATATCTGGCATACCCCAGGGTTTGTTGGTCACCGCACGGAGTAATGCAACCTCAACCCTACCCACATAACATGTCGACATATAATACTAACTATGCATACAGATAATCAGGCCATATCAAATGTAGTCATACAGATCTACCAAACTATTACAACAACTAGCATGCATAACCATTCTCACACTATCGATCATAACAACTAGCATGAAATGCTAACTCATACCCGACGTATCAACAACTACTAGGATATCAAATCCAATGGGCCGCCCTTGGTGCCTTAGACCCCTTAGTATAGTGAGGAGAACTCACCTCACAAATGTCGAACTGAAGTGATAAGGTCAAACTCTCGAATCACAACCACGAACTCCACTACCTATATTTACCATAAGACCACTTCCATAAATTTCCAATGTACTAAAATACCCCCATAAGTCAAACTGGTCAACCCTTGGTCAAATTCAAAGTCAACGGTCAAGGTCAACAGTCGATGTTGACCCAACTCGTTGAGTGTAGCTTACTGACTCGTCGAGTCCTTCCAGAACTCGAGAAATCTTGAAAACCTTAGTTGACTCGTCGAGTCCATCAAAATTTGGGAAAACCCTAACTGACTTGTCAAGTCGTCTAGCTGACTCGCCGTGTCCATACAGAAACTAACCACGGTCAATCTTCATCGGACTCACCGAGTCGTCTATGCAACTCGTCGATTTTATGCAGTCCATTTCTTATCTAGACGTTTTTAAGCCACCCCAAAGCTCCATAATGTAAATCTAACCTCCTAGGGCATGGTTTCCACGTAAAGTTGCAAACTTTACGTACATGCATGGTCCTAAATGCCAAAAACAAGCTAAGGGAAAGGTTTAACCCAAGGATAAAGGCCCAAGCTTGCTAAATCAGATAACTTTATGGCTATGGGGACCAAGAGGAGTCCAGATCTAAAGTTACAACTTTAGATCATGCCCAATACACGAAATGACTCTGAAAAATGCTAAAGATGGCCCTAAACCTAAACATGAAAAGATCTACCTAAAGATAAGCCAAGGTAACTACTTGTTACCTTCAAAATGATGCCAAGATGAAGTAGATTCAGATCCACAAGCTCCTCTTTGCTCCAAGCTTATTATACTTCACACCTTCTTCACAAAGTGCACCAAAATCACTCTTTAAGCCTCAAAAACACTCAAGAACAAGGTTAATAGCGATTAAGGTTTCTCACCAATCGTTCGTGACAAAATTCATGAAGCAATCTAGGTGAGCGTGGGTTTAATCCAATGCTCAAAATCATATTCATAAGCACTCATGAACGTTGTAGCAAACCTATGCTATGTCTAATACACTTTAGACAATCTACAAACCAATTCATGACAATCTTCATTCATACCTACTTCCAACGTATGACCGACTGCGGATCGTTTGAATAATTCGATTATTCTTAATAAACTCAATTATTCTGGAAGTCAAAACATGCAAAGAGAAACACAATGATAATACTTAATCTTATATGACCCAAACTTGTGAGTATAAATAAAACACATTTATTTAATCACCATATTGATTACTCATTATCCATTGTTTAATGTTTCAGATAATCAACTTTATAACTCAAATCATAACCACAATTGTCCCATGCTCCAAGCATGCACACTCTGGTTTCCTATGGTTCATACTTTGTGAACAGATCAATCTAAAAACTTTTCAAATGAAACTCATTTCACAATCCTCAATCCTTATAATTAGTGTAAGAATACCAAATTCTTGCCACCTTTTAGAATATGTAAAATTCTAATATTTTATGCAATGATCCTCTTGTGAAGTCACGGCCCAAAAATCGCAAAGACTCAGCCAACGAAATCACAAGGTACTCTATCAAAATTGTTACAGAACAATTTTATAGATGTCTCTCACTCAAAGTACATTCCTTTGAACATCCTTTTGCATAAAATTTTCTAATCAAGACATGAATTCTTAATTTTCAACACCCAATTATGGAAACATTTCCATATTTACCGTATGACAACTCATTCTTAATAGAATCTTATCTATTCATAATAATAATGTCGATATGGTCAATTCAATACCATACTTCCAACTACTCACAAGCGACCAATCCTCAGCGAACTTTAGATCGTCCTTTGATAGTTGTTTAATTATCTTAGTCAAAACCGATTCTTGTCCTTTTTCCTTCTTAATGCGCTAGACATTTGGAAAATTTTATATTAGTCAAATATTATAGCATATGCAATTATTCCTATACCCGAAGTGTATGGGACATGATGCATAATGTCTTACATAAAGATATGATACTTTATCAATCTTCTGCCATAATATTTTATGTGTCGCGTTCTCACTATTCGAACTATGAAGAGGAATACCTTAATCATAATCGAAATTTGAGAACACACTATGTATCCTTGACTAAATTTATTAACATTCCACAATCTAAGCCTTTAGATTTGAAATGAAGCACAATATTCTCTCCCTTAATTATAGCAAAACAACTTTTCAACCCTTACGACTTTGCAAAGTATAACTCTTGTTTTCTATAATTAATATTGCTAACTAGCAATACTTACCATAATAATCATGCTCCCACTTACATGATGATTATTTCTTTACCAGCATAACACTTATGCTCCCACCAGCTTCGACATGTATTCAGAAATCAGCTGAACTTCTAGAAAACAATTTCTTAAGTTCATATTTCTAATACTAGATGCTTTGATAAGACTTTATCTAAGCTTCTCAAACTCATACACTTTTCCTTGGACAGCTCATATGTATATGTCTAAACGATTCTAGGACTTATATCAATAAGTCTAGAATGTTCAGACCCATTTGCCATTTCCCACAATTCGAACAATGAAGAGGTATGCCGTAATCATAGTTGAATTTGAGAAACCCAAATCACATAATGCTATCTTCAAAATCTCTCTTAGTGAAAGCGTTTCCTCACAACCATTTTCATGAATGAGAGAAAACTTATGACACTTAGATTTTGTGGTGTATACATTCCCATCCATGTGAATTCGTCATAACCATAATCACAAGATAATGTTAGTGACAAATTCAAACTTCTTATGGATAGAACTTCTTCTTCTTAATTTCTTGCCATCAAGGGTCCCACCATTACTTCCAAGTTATTGAACAGCCCACCCCTTCATTTAAATGTACTTTCCATTGAACACGGTGCCTTGCCCCTATACAACCCATTGAGAACTCGTAGAACTCACATGCATAATTAACTCAATTGGAATGGCAAAGAAACAAAATTAGTGTCAACACGATAGGTTGTAAACCTCAAGTCGTGTTCTAGGGATGATTGATAAGGTTTATTCTTGATTTGTTTTTGAAACCTTTCAAGACCATTAAGACTCCCACCGACTCCTTGACATATAAAATTCTCTTGTCAAGAAACATTTCTTGACAAACAAATATTTAAGAGTTAGTGTAGCTTTTATCTAGACAAAACACTTCACATAATTGGTCCTAGTTGGTCTTCGTCTTATCCAAGACATCACAACTTACCAATTTCAAATGTGCAAGAATAAGAAAATCCTTTTTCCAAATTCCACATTTGATGAATGTTATAAACCTTCTTAAGACTTGTCACTCAATTCATAATCTTGGAGTATAACTCTAAGACTTGATGTTGGAACGAAGTATGATTGACTTTTTGATTTAACCATTTCCACAATTCTCGATTCCTCTTTTTAGACATACAAGTTGTACTAAGACTCACTTAGAGGATCAATTGAGATAAGGTTCTTAATCATTAAGACTTATCATAAAACATAATAAAATGTACTCTCCCTTCTTCTTAGAATAGAGAAACTTTTATCTTTCTGCCTACTTGATTCTTCTTATTCGTTTTGCTATTGACTGAAACTCTTTTAATCAACCCAGAATTATACTCAATCTTATAAGTATAACCATATTCACTAAACTTTAGTAAATCATGACGAATATCTTTGTCACTCTTTTGGTAGACTTGATCAACGTACGAGCTAGTGTACTCGATCTCTTAGTCCTTAAATTGACACTTTGTCAAAAATTAGTCTAAATTTCCTAAATGTGAAAGTTCTCATTCATCATACAATACTTGCTTCGCGATTCCAAGTTCCTATCCACTTGAAACTTGGGCGATGAGAAACTCTCCCTATTTGGTAAACTCTTGACACTTCCACAAATAACCTAATCAAGAATCAAATCCATTTTGCTAATAATAGAAGTACACAAACATCAATTTTTCATATACGCCATTGTAAGGATAACAAATAAGATAAAACCAAAATTTATTTTATTCATTAAAGTAGCGGAAAACATGTCCTTACAATGCAAAATTCAACTGAAAAACTATGTAATCAAATACTCCTAACAAATCTATCATAACTTCCTAAGCTCAAAACCTGATCTTCGAATCCATGCGATCGTAATCCATTTCTTCGTGATCAGACTCATCTTGCTCTTCCATCAAACTTCCTATCTTTTCTCAAATTCTGCAAAACATGAAAATCTAATCTAATCACATTATGTATAAAGAATAGGAATTTAAATGGAGTTAGATAGTGGATTTTATACCTGAAGTAGAGCCATACTTCTTGACTCTCCTATCTCTTAGACTCTTCAGGTCCTTTGGGCAGCTTCGTATCCATTGCCCCTTTTCTTGGCAGCAGAAACAGGTAGGTTCTTCTGGAATGTCCACGGAAGCATGGTTGGTTGAATTATTAGACAAATATGCTCCATTACTTCGCCAAATCATTTCTGATTCTGCAGCAATAAGCATGTAAGTTAAGTCAATGAGGGTCGCGTCAAGATCCATCATATAATACTCTCTTATGAACTTATCATATGATTTAGGGAGTGACTGAAGAACCCAATCCACAACCAACTTATTGGGGAAAGACGTAACCAACATAATCAACCTATTAATGTGTGATTTCATCCCTAGGACGTGAGCACACACGGGTTTACCATCTTGATGTTCCATTGCCAATAGGGTTTCGGTGATCTTGAACCTTTCAAATCTTCGATCTTGTGGGTCAGGGAGAACAACAGGAGGAGGAGGAGGGAGTGAAATCAAGCTAGTCCACATTGATCCTTCACTTTGGAACAAGCTTTCACTTTCAACAGGAATACCTTTTCCTTGGGATCTGGGAAGACCACGGTTAGAATCAGACATCTACAAAACGGGAGAAATTTTAAGTTAGTTGATTGGATCCTTAATGAAACACCCAAATGAGACATTAAGGCTAGGATCCAACAACATTATTTATACATTAGAAGAGGGATGCCATAATCCAACATGCAAATAATTCGGAGGTAAGTGAATGACGATTCACTAATTCTTCACCATGAAAAACATAAAGGCATAAGTTTAAATGTATTAAGAATTCCTATATTTCCTTTGAGATTCATTGAACTTTTCAATGGCATGTTTAAATCTCGATATGCCCCTCTCGTTTGTGACTGGGATGCCGAGGATCACAAAGTGGGTGTGAATAACCATGCAAATCTACATGGTGCCCTCATTGTTACAGTCACCTATTCTATGTGCCGGTAAACTACACACGCTCCATCGAACTATGACAAACATTGAGTCACCCTTTTCCACCTTTGCTTAGAACTCAATTAGTGTGTCAGTTAACCACACGCACTCCACTAACGTCTTAGCAAGGGTACAAAGTGTAATTTCATGGGATTGCATCAATTTCACTTTTTCCTAAAGTAACTAGGATTGGGAATTTGCAAAAGCGCTTAGTTACTTTACATAGATTCATTATACTTATTAAGGAAGAAAGGATTTCCCTATCCTACCCATTCGGCTAACGACCCTCCACCAATCAAGGAAACGGTGGGTAAGAGTGAATACCCATTAAACGGCCATTTTATAGGCCATAACCTTATACCCCCCTTATAGATCGGCTTCGTGAATGAGGCCTACTAACGGTAAGACTAGCATTTTAGTTATACATATATAATATTAGACTTTTAATGTTATACATAGTATAAGGGTGTATTTTACACTTTTAAAATACTAGGTGGTTTAAATTTTATAAATTACACTTTTAATAAAATATAAACCTCATCATAATGGATTTATTAACTCTCTTTTAATTATACACTTAATTAATTTAATAAAGCCATAAGGGTGTAATTTGAACTTTTTCTAAATTAGGGTTTTAGAATTTAACATTTTTCAAAATTAAACTTTTAATCAACCAATTTAAATTTCAAAACTTGAGGGCAAGTTTTGAAACTTTTCAAAACAATTAGGTTTTAATCTCACTTTAAAATTTTCGAAATTTAAGATTATTTAAATTAAAATTTTAAATATTAAAACTCTTGATTTAATAATTATCTTGAATTAAACTATTAATTTAAATTATTAAATCATAAGGGATTAATTAAATCATGAAGGATAATTACCAATTAAACAATTAATTTATCCTAATCCCTTTAATCCCTTCTAAATTTCGAAAATCATGGGATAGGATAATTCAGAATATTTAATTACCATATATGACCATTAAAGGATAATTACAAGATATAGGATAATCCAAATCCCTAAAATTTAGGATCTTATCTTGGGGAAGAAGGCTAATCTCGAAAATCCTAGGCTTTGCAAACCCTAGATTTCGAAATCTTGAGGCTAAAGGAAGGGATTGGAAAACCCTTTCAAAAATTTCGCAAATTAGAGTTTATGAGCCCTAATCTCGAAAATCCTAGCCTCCTAGGGTTTATTGGCTATAAACCCTAATGTGTCAAGTTAACCAAAGGCTACAATTGTATAATACTAATTGAAAACAAGTTAACCAAAGGCTCTAATACCACTGATGGGTTTTGTACGAACAATCCTGTGTGTGCATGTAACCCTAGAATTGGATCTATGTTTTCACTATTAGATACACAACTTTATGAACACATGAAGAAACCCTAATATGCCCTAGTATTTTCGAAATACACATATAAGATTAGATCACATACCTCTTGTTGTTATATTGCAATAACAACTCAAATCTTCAAACCCTAAGTCTTGAAAGCAAGTACCACAAGTGTAGTACCTCTAATGACTCACAAACACCAAGAGAAAATGGAGAGAAAAGAGAGAGAGGGAGGAGGTATGAAATCGGTCCTAAGAACCCTTTAAGAAGGCATGGACGAATTCATGTGCCAAATGGGTGTTTATATAGGTGTAGAGATTAGGGTTTCAGTCCTTATCCTTATCTAGTTGCTTGCCCACCACGTAACAATAAGATAAGCCTTGAAAACCCTTTATCCTTTATCCTTTGGACGATTTCAAGGATATCTTATCCCTTGAGTTCGTCCAACCTATATCTAGGATAACCATTACCCTATTTTGTAACTATCACATAATTACAATTCAACCCCTCTAGTTTAACTAATTACACTTGGTCACTAAATTAATTCTCAATTAATTATTGACCAATATTAATTAAACAAATATGATTTCTCCTTTAATATATTATTCTTATAACATATTAATAAATCATAATAACCTCTTTCTCTATTATTTCTCCAGTCAAGTTGCTCTAGTGAAGGCAACCCAAAAGGACCATGCACAATCGGGTCAAGTACTTGACAAATATGGTTACAGGCTTAGACACTAATCCAACACTCTCCCGTATAGCTAAGAAGTAGGCGCTCTTGGTCAATCGATCCATGATGACCCAAATAGCGTCGAAGCCCTTCGCTGTCCTCGGCAACTTGGTGATAAAATCCATCGTGATATGTTCCCACTTCCACATGGGAATCTCTAGGGGCTGTAGCTGGCCATGCGGCCTTTGGTGCTCGACCTTGACCATCCTTCAAGTCAAGCACCTCTCCACGTACCTAGCGATTTCTCGCTTCATGCACGACCACCAGTAACTTAATCGCAAATCTCAGTACATCTTGGTGGCCCCCGAGTGAATAGAGAAGCGAGACTTATTAGCCTCCTCCAGAACTATCTATCTGACCCCACCCGACATTGGAACCCAGACCCGACCACAACGGGTCAATAATCCCGGCTATCCTGCACAAACCGAGTGTTCTCACCCCTAATCCGCTCAAGCTTCCAATTCTCTGTTGGATTAGTGTCTAAGCCCGTAACCATATTTGGTAAGTACTTGACCCGGTTGTGCATGGTCCTTTTGGGTTTCCTTCACCAAAGCGACTTGACTGGAGATATAGTAGAGAAAGAGGTTATTATGGTTTATTAATATATTATAAGAATAATATATTAAAAGATAAATCATATTTATTTAGTTAACATTGGTCAATAATTAATTAAGAATTAGTTTTGTGATCAAAAGAAGTTAACTGAACTAGGAGACTGAACTGTAATTATGTGATAGTTTCAAACTAGGGCAAAGGATGCCCTATATGATAGGGTGGACGAATTCAAGGGGATAAGGCCTTAGAATTCGTCCATGATAAGGTTTCTAGGTTTATCCTTTGGACTGCTTAGTGGGCAAGTAATCAGATAAGGATAAGGACTGAAACCCTAATTCCTACACCTATATAAAGACCCCTTGGCATAAGAAATTTGACCACTTGATACCTAGGGTTCCTAGAGCCGAATTTCATACCTCCTCTCTCTCTCTCTCTCTCTCTCTCTTGCCTCTCCATTTGCTCTTGGTGTTGGTGAGCCATTAGAGGTACTACACTTGTGGTACTTGCTCTCAAAGACAAGAAGATTCAAGATACAAGTTGTTATTACAACATAACGACAAGAGGTATGTATTCCATTATCCTTTACGATTTTCGAAATTACCTAGGAGCATGTTAGGTTTCTTTTGTGTTCATAATGTTGTATATCTAATAGTGAAAACATAGATCTGTATCTAAGGTTGCATGCACACATAGGATTGTTTGTATAAAACCTTGCATTCTCCTGCCTTATACCCTCAACTTGAGCTTCCCTGATCAAACTCACTGGTGGAGAATCTACTGTTATCCTCATACATGTCACCGGAGTAGAAGATCCAGCTAACTTGCGGCTCAGAGTGTCAGCAACCATGTTTGCTTCACCCTGGTGGTAAAGGATATCACAATCGTAGTCCTTGACTGCATCCAGCCACATGTAGTTGTCCAAAAACTACAACTGTTACGCACTTTCTCAATCCCATGTCCAAAAACATCCAACCCAATCCTCACAATTAAATTCAAAATATGCGCAACACATCGCATATGAAACAAGCTTCTACCCAAAATCAAGCTATTAAAAGGAAGTTTTTCTACCATCAAATCTATCATGCAATTATTTGTTGAACAATTATCAACAGTTAAAGTTGATAATTTTCTATCTATGTTCCAGTCCAACAAACTATCAATCAACACATTAGTTAGTTTCTTAGCAGGATGGGGACATGGCACATATATAAACCTACCAGTTAACAAAATAAATTTAATTTAATTATAGAATGCATACTAATATATTAAACAAATTAATATAAATTAAGTATTACCTCAAAAGACGACTTTGTAATTGCCAAGAATCATCAATGAAATGGGTTGTCACTGTCATGTATCCTTTTTGGTAGTTGGCAGTCCACATGTTAGTAGTTATTTCAATCCTACCTTGAATACTCTCCAAAAAATGCATCATCCTTGCCTTTTCCTCACCGTACAACTTCATGACATCAGATCTAGTTGTGTTTCTACAAATAGGCCTAAAAAATGGTTGGAGCCCCTGATAAAAATGTCTAAAGCCTTCGTGTTCAGCAATTCTAAGTGGGTAATCATGTTTTGTGATCATTTTAGCAAGATCGGTTCGCGAATCGTCATAATTAAACCGATGTGTTGCTAGAATTGATCCCCCACTTTCATCCGTCTTAGATCTTTTTCCGGTTAACTGACTCTGAAAATCATCAATTTTCTTTTGTCAATTTTGTATTTTGCATGACTTATGGTGAGAATGCATCCCTTTGGTTCCATTTTTTGTTGTATAAGTAATTTCCTTTCTACAATACTTACAGACAACCTTTTTGGTTCCATTAACTTCTTCATAGGTGAAATGACGCCACATTGGAGATATAAATTTAATTTGTTTCTCGTTATAGTTAACTGCAGAATTGGCGGTATCATTAACCGTGTTTGAATCATTGGGTTGATTCAGCTTTGCTGAAGACATGATTACAAAAATCTGAAAATGGTTCACACAAACAATCGGTGAGAAATCGTGTATATGACGTATCAAACAGTGTATATGACTTATCTAGCTAAAAAAAATACATGTATGATTGAAGTGATCATATCATGTAAGGTGGAAACTTATTTGATTTAGATCCACAAATAGTTTATACAAGTCCAACATATGTATATAAACAAACATGTAACCCCTTGATAAATCAAGAATTGATCAAACATAAAACATCACTAAAGTTATAAATTTACACCATCAACATCCAGTTTGAGTTTCTCTTGCTATATTCACAGTTGACTATAACTGTAAAATTGATAAGAATTTCCTTTTTTAGAAGGAAACTTGTAGTTAATTCATTGAAAAAACTTAAACAACTACTATAAAAACATATTGAAGTTCAAAAACTTCTATTACAGTTCTAGTTTGTGAAATTGATAGCAACAAGCAACATATATATTGTATGAATCTCACTTTTTCACTGAATACAACTTGATTGCAATCAAATTGCCTAATATAAATCGAGTTCTGATAATGATTCACACTTATGTTTGTTAATTAATTAAAACTAGAAGAAAACAGCGTAATAAGTTAGATTGATGTTTGTTGAGAAATTGATGAGAAACAGAAATCGTGAACCAAGTGGTAGAATCGATTTTGAAGACCGAAGAAAGCTCTTAAGTCTCAATTGTATCAGACTATCAGAGAAGGAAAGAAGGAAATTAAGGGTACATTACCGTCAAATGCGGAAGGGCATCGACGGCGGTGACGGGAAACGTCAAATGGGGGTCGCCGGTCACGTCTTGGGTGGGAGTTGGAGACTTGGAGAAGTCACAGTCGGAGTATGGGTCCTACGGGAAGGAAGCTGAAGTCCAGTCGAAGACTCGAAGCTAGAAAGTTGTCATTCGTCAATTGACTGTGAAGACGGACGAAAGTTGAAGCCCTAATTCCCATTTGTGTTTTACTATATATATATATATATATATATATATATATATATATATATATATATATATATATATATATATATATATATATATACATGGCCCCGCGGGAGTATGAGACGGAAATACTCACTCCCGACCTCGGTCCCGAAAATAAACGGGAGTTAATCTCGCCCCCGCCCCGCTCCCGAATTTTTTTAAAAATTAGTCTTGTACGGTATCGGGGTCCCACAGGAATGGGGTCCCGCGGGGGTTTTTGACATCCCTAGGACTTGGTGCCTTCGACCCGTTAGTACAGTGAGGTAAACTCACCTAAAGCGGCTAAATATCTAAGACAAATGCTCCGACCGCTCATCTGGAAATCCCCGCGCGCTAGCACCATCAAATATCATCTAATTAATAATTGAGTCTCCACCCGTACTCAAGAATTTGAATTGCTTGCCTAATGACCAGGGTAAAAGACCATTTTACCCTTTTTTTTACTTGGCCTAAAACCAAGGCCCGATATGGCCCAACTTCCTAGTTAGGCCCAAAAACCATCATGAATCAACTTCCAAGAAAGCTCATACTTAATCCAAGGCCCAAGTTTAAAAGTCCAATGGTCCAACAAACCCTAAACCAAAAGGCCGAGAATTTCACGTCCTGGGGAGTACGCCCCGTGTACCATAAGTGTACGCCCCGTGTACTCACCCTCTATGCACAACGTACAAGTCCTTAAAGCATGTAATCCCATTTACGCTTAGCGTACTTCTAAGTATGCCCAACGCGCTCATCAGGGGCCAAATATTACCTTTAAGCTCTTATTGGGTTAAGTCAAAAGGTATCCAACCATTTTTCTTAACCCTAAATGATGTCTTAAACCATAAATTCTAAACCTTTAAGCCTTTGCATGGATAAAAAGGGCTAAATCTCCAAAATCCTTTCTTTCACAACACTCAAAACCACTTAACTCTTGCATGGTTCTAGGGAAACAATCAAGCAAGCATTTTTATGACTCATTACACTTCAAGACCTCAGAAATGACAGCTAAAATGCTTTGGAGTGCTCCATACTCACAAAGATCCAAACTTTGGTACAAAAGCTTATGAAACTATGACATGACAAGATCTAAGAATAGATTCATAAAGTTTGAAGCTTTATACCTTGAGAAGATAAATCATGATCCACTAAGCCTGGATCCACAAGCTCCAAGAAATCTCACACTTCTCCAAGAAGTTCCTTCTTCTATGACCACCAAGATGCATGAATTACTACCAAGAACTCAAGAACAACACCAATGGAGGCTAGGGCATCATTTATAGGTTTTAAGAGGATGGAGGCTAAAGATAATTGGGTTTGGTGGTGAGTTAAGGTGCTTAAATAAGGTCCACAAACCTAAATTAGGGTTTGGGAATGACTAGAGTACGCCCATCGTACTTCTGGTATGCCATGCGTGTTGGGTTTTCTACGCATCAAATACACTCTAAAACTAGGCAGCGGAAAAATCGAAACAACGATATACCTAAGTGTACAAGCATCCTATGGATCTGTGGCTTCATGCTAATTACATCAACCCTAGAAAACTAAAACCTAAGTAAGAAAACATACCTCTTATGTAGCCCTTGATCTCCATGCATGAGATCTTGAACCTCCATGAAGTTGCTTGAATGAAAGGATCCAAACCAGAATCCCTCTAATGGTATCATACCCAATGACACCAAATAGTGAAATAAAAATAACTAGGACAAGTGTCAATTTCACAAACCCAAAGGGGTTAGAAATCGTCCCTAAGAGAGGGAGGAAGAAGGGATGGCGAAACTTCAAGCCAAGGTGCAAGGAGGAATGAAATCCCTAAGGCCCTATTTAGCCTTGGATGCCTCCTTAGGTTTAATACTCCTTCCCATGTGGGATGGAGGCATAACCACGAAATTTCACTCCTTTCCCATGTGGGATGGAGTGATTTTCATCCAACCTTAATTCCATAAGGTTCTGGAACATTTCTGATTAACCAACTATCGATTAATGAACATTCAACCATTTAATTAATTAAACTGTTAATTAATTCCCAAAATATATTTCCAAAATATATTTCCAATTCGTTTCTAATTAATTATTAACTATAATAATTAATAAACCAATTTCTCATTTATTTATTCTACTCAATTTGGGTCTTAAGGGCAACCCAAAAGGACCCTGATATTATTAGAAATATTACCAATAATTAATGACCTTGGACACTATTCCAACAGTCTCCCACTTGGACAAGTCATCAACTATATGAGGACTAATATTTCTCCAATAATCAACAGAGAGTTAGCCATCCAATGCAACTACCGAACTCTTGATATAATCAAGATTCAACCCTTAGATAAGTGATCAACTATCCCTTCGTTCTATGATATTTGTACGAATTCGAGACATGGATAATGGTCAATCTCAAGAATTCAAGATTATGTTTCCCGATATAGATTTGTGACAACTGCATCTTACTACTAAATTGAACACATCAATTTCAGTCAGGGCTTGGCCAAGCACTTTAGATGTCAGCACCAAATCATCGAGGGGCCCATAGATATCGCTTCTCCTATTAAGGCAGAAGGTACGAATAAAATTTTACTACATAGTTTCTATCTATTTCATCATGTCACACATGGACATACCCTTTATAACTACCAGTTACAGTTAGCGTTGGAGTAGACCAATACATAGCAGAATCATAGAGCAAAACCCCACATGCATCTAGGTTTGAAGAATAGAAGATATTATCGTCTTAGAATTACTCGTGACTGAATCCATAAAGTAATCTCTAAGCGTGGGTTGGTCCAATACTTAAATCTCTATTAAGCACTCATGAGTGTTAGCACAATCACTATGCTATGTCCAATCAATATGGACAATCCGCTAATACTTATGACAATCTTGAATCACTACTTACTTCCAAGAGTATGACCGACTGTGGATATTTGAGTAAATTAATACTCGTGAAGTGGGTTCCAAACATGCAAAAGTGAGAACGCGGTGATAAGCTAATTAAAATGACCGAACTCCATCATATATTAAGATCACCACTTAATAATCGCCAAATCAAATTAAAACTTATACCGCTTAAAGTTCTCGGGTTTTAAAACAAACCAAACTAAGAGTGTTTAAGCCAATTCATTTACAAATCTAATGCCTCTCAACTTTGTCTGACTGTCAGACATGGTCAATGACATCGGCTTATGGAATGGATCGACAAGATTATCTTTCGATATGACATATTGACTATGACGTCTTCACATTTGACTCACTATCAAATGTGTTGGTACTTACCGAGTATGTGTAATCTGAGCTTGTATGACTTGGGATCCATACTCGAGGTAAGTTCGCCCAAAGTCACAAGAAACTTCATAAGGACCATCAATGATTGAATTTCAACAAAGACGTCACTATTGTTATGGAAATTAGCATCAATGTAACTCTTACAATGATCTCCTCCATACTATCAAGATCATCTCTTTTGTCCTCCAAGGATACTTAAGAATGTTCTTGATCTTGATTCATTGATTCTTACCAAATTGAACTAATCCAACTTGTGATGCACGAAGCATACAAGTCATTAGATGTGGTGCATGTCATGACATGTATGATTGATCCCATAGCAGAAGCATGTGGGACACGAATCATTTGCTTTAGCTCAATATTAGAACTAGAACATTAGCATTGCTCAACGTCATGCCAGCCTAAACTCCTTTTTGAGTTATGCATATCGAGTTTCCTCAACATTCCATGTACTTTGGCTTAATCCAATGAATCACTTTGATCTATCTCTATAGATCCTTATCATGTACGTGTTTTGTATTTCCCATGTATATCATAGTGAAATGATTCTCATACCAAGCCAAGCTTTTACACTTTCTAAGTCATAATATAGTTTCTTATGAATCGTACATTATCTATGTACAATACACGGAAGACTAAAGTGCTCCCACTAGCACTGACATATATGTGGCTTATCTGTGTTTCTCGAAATTCAAACTCCTTGAACTTTTCTCATTGAAACAAAGATTCCAATTACTACCACTAGCTTTGACATATATATGGCTTATCTTTATTTCTCGAAATTCAAACTCCTTGAACTTTCTCATTGAAATAATGATCCCACTTGTGAGATGCTTATTTCGGTCCATAAATGAACTTATTAAGCTTACACATCTTTCACAACCTATCTTGGTTTGATTATGTGTTTGTTCCTATCCATGATTGTCTCTACTTGAAGATCCACTTGCACCTAAGGGTTAATTTCAAGTGCTAGGTCTACCAAATAACAACATACATGGATTGAATCTCGCTTTCTAATTCCTCTTTCTATGTTGTTGCCTTTAGGGCCTACCATAGCTTCCGATAGCCGGTACACTCTGATTGCTATCTACCAGTGACTCAAATACCTTAGCAATATAAACTCTTATATAACTAGGTCCATGATGTCTTCTATCAGATCTATAAGGAAAAATGGAAATATGTCAGTTTCCTTAATAGCTATTTCAATTCCAAATTGAATGCTATGTCCAACTTTAGGCTATTCGTTGGTTGACTCTTAAATCTTATCAAGATCAATGTGGCTCCCACTAGCCCTTTTGGAAATTAGCTCACTCTCTTGGAAGACTGCCCTTTAAGCAACATACACTTTGTTCTCAGAGGGATTGTTAAACAATTATCCAAAATGCTTGATGGGCTCTTCAATGAGATCACACATCTTTAATCAAAGTCCTAGATTGTCGAGCGCTTCACGACAAGCGTAAGCCTCATAATCGTAGACTTACATATATGGCAATGAGGATAGAATCCCACTTCACATATCATAGAGTGTTTCAGGAACCTACTTAGTTAGCACAAGACCAAAGGACTTCTTATAACACTATTCATGGTACAATCCACGAACACAGTGCAAGTCATCTAGTAAAAAATCAGTGAACAATTTGTTTCTCTATCCAACTAACACTTCCTAGTGGTAGTGTTTTGGGAGGAGATAGATCATGAAACTCTTTCACGATCACTTAGATGATCGATAAAGTTTGGACTGAGATTCTCACTATGAGTGTCTCATCCTATTATGTCACACCCCAAAACCGAGAACGACAGAAACGTTCTGGGGCGGAGGACGTCATGTAATGTATCACAACAATGTAAAGTAGTAAACAAGCAACAACATCATCCATTGCATTAATAGTATAATTTTAATTACAAGTGTGTTCTTTCATAGTATAAGACAACATAATAAATAATCAAAATAAAAGAGGAGTCTTGATTTCTCCGTCTTCACAAAACCTGGTCGTCGTACCTGTCTATTTGTGACCTGAGAATAGTTATTTTGAAAGAGAGTATCAGCAATAAATCTGGTGAATTCATAAGTATTAATGTGTCTTTGATTTGTAAAAACTGTAAAGTAAAGACTTGTAAACATTTGGAGAAAAGTAAGAAAATGTTTGTAAGTAATTGTAAACGTTTGAAAACCCTAGAAAATCCTATATTTCCTACTAGTATAAAAGTAGTCTTCTACCAAGACTCGACTGTTTTGAAAGTAGTCTTCTACCAAGACCCAACTGTGTTGTAAGAAAGCATCACTGTAAATGTGATGGTTTTTCCCTGTTTAACTATTATTCTAAAAGTTATAGTCTACCTCGTCGGTTATGTGTATGAGTCACAATATAAAGGTAATAAGAAAAATAGTTTATCTATATCAAATATATCCTACCTCATCGTTCATGTGAATGTGTCACAAAATAAAGGAAGGAGAATAATATAATAACTAAAGATGTATCCTTTTGCATTAGGATATTCACGGCGTGGAAACTCACCGAACAGTGCAACCGTGAACACCCGTCGACGCTCCTTTTCCCTACTGTAGCTAACAGCTTTGGGTGTGGAATGGTAAGTCCCAAAACTTTTGTAACATATCCTATGTAATAGTATCTATTAAACCTATTAATGTAGACATGTTCATGTAAGCGTATCTCTGTAAACGTACCAATGTAAACATATCTCTGTAAGCGTATCTATGTAAATGTACTCATGTAAGTGTATCTATGTAAACGTATTCATGTAAGCGTATCTATGTAAACGCAATCATGTAAGCATATCTATATAAACGCATTCATGTAACATGTAATGAATTAATATAGACTCATGAATGAACTGACTCTTGTGTGATTCCTTGTACTTGGAATTGTAAGTAGTATCTCCTAACTATACCTATTATAGTTACTAGTAATGTACGAGTATAACCGGAAGTATACCTTTGCTACCCAAAGGTGCTGAACTGACTAATGAAACCTTTATACCTATATATGTATACATGATATATAAATAATATTTAGACGACATTCGGACGAGCAACCGATGCCCTAAGGCCACATCCCAACGAGGAAAAGGAAATAAAGCGAGCTAACCGTCTCCTTTGAACATTATTTATAAAACTATACATATGTAGGCTTGCATTTGACAATATAAAAGCGTAAAATAAGTTTTGTAAAACCTTTGAAAAGTTTAATACTAAGAAACAATGACCTGATGTTAGTTTATAAAACGATTGAAAGCATTTTGTTTGATAAGACAGTTTAAGTATAAGGAAAACCTTTGTTTGAAAACACCTTTGTAACAGAGTTTGAAAGGAACTTACAGTGTGTAAAATAGTTTGATAAAGAGTTTTAAACATGTAAAAACGTTTAAGAAAGTCATTTGAAGAAATCTGTTTGGTAAAACAGTTAACGTATAGTAAATCCATTTGCATGCTAGTTGTTAATCACATGTGATTGATATAATAACTAAACATGATTCAACTTGTATCCCACCATAATGCATTTATAAACATTTAAAAATATTTTAAAAGGTTAATTAAGGGGTATGAACTCACTTGATTGATTGGGAGAAAGCGAGATGATAATCGAGCAGAACTTCGACTTGGAAGAGTTGATTTTTTCGGGATTCTTGGGAATCTCGGAAATCTCGGGAGTCTCGGGAGTGTAGAACCATCCTTCGGAACTTAAGTGTGAAAACCGGGGCTTCGGGGTGGCTTTCGGGGTAATTACGCAGAGTAACAACACTTAGATGGAAAGAGATGAGCACCAAACCCGGTACCCTTAAGCTTCTATTTATAGGGGCATTTCTGGTGTGTCACGTCGTGGCCATCTGTGCCACGTTGTGGTGATCAAAATCTTATCATCTTCCAGTGATGGGACGCCCTCAGTCACTTTCCGGGTCGCGGCCAACTGTGTCACGTCGTGGCAAAGCTAACAGCCTCGGATTTTGAGCCTTAAACTTGTAAAATCCGTAACTTTCGCGTACGAGCTCCGTTTTCGACATTCTTTATATGCACGCGTAGGTGAGAATATACTCTACAACTCTCGTTTAGACTTTGTTGGATAATTTTGACTTTAGTTTTAATTATTTATTTTTAATAGGCCGGGACACGAAAAGTCCGTTTAAAATCCATAACTCCTTCATTCGATGTTCGTTTCCGTCAGACGTTTTACCGTTGCGCTACTATTTTTGAGACCTTCGATTCTCATTTAGTTTGTTTCGGCCAAAAGTCTCTCGATCTCTATTTCGAGTTTTTAGCTGTGTACTGCTATATCCGGAACTTGGAAAAATCATAATTTTCTCATACGAAGTTAGATTTCGACGTTCTTTTTACGTAAGTTTATGGTTTAATGATGTCTACAACTTTCATTTAGATACCTAAGGCTAAAAATTATTCTATTGAAACTTCTCGTTTTACGTCTATCAGTGTTGCCGGTTTTTGCTGCAAATCTTAGATTTGTCATAACTTCTTCATTATAACTCGGATTTTAGTGTTCTTTATATGTACGAAAACCTTGATACGATTCCTAAAACTTTATTTAACCCAAATAAGTTTTTAGGAAAGTTAAATTTTGACCTAAATTTGACTAGTGTTACATTATATTGTCTCGAAATATCGGGTTGTCACATATTGCCCAATTGATTCTTAACTTCGCTATTTGAGAGCTCTAAACACCCGAGAGGTTCCATACTTACATTCACACGAAGTTGGTCTCACTATGTATCGTGGTTAATCTGAACGATCCATTAGTGTGAACTAACTCCAACAGATACTTACATCACCCAGTTGTGCATTCATCATCTATCTTGATAAACAAGATTTGCATTTATCATAAGACTTGAGGTCAAATGATATCCAAAATCTGATCCAATTGGATACTTGGTAATGCTTTTCTCATTTATGTATCCAATACTATGATTCCACAAATACATTTCACCCAAACATTTGGATGTATTTGAATAAGTACTTATTATGGTCAATCTGAACGATCAATTAGTTTAACTAACATCAACAAATATTCACAATAACACACCTTATTCAAATGTTCGAATCAATTTTGAACTATTGCTAATATACTAGCTTCATAGATTTCATGACTTTCTTTTAACATGTTAGAATGCTCCACATTTAAATAAGTCAGAACTATCTCATGAATCATAGTATAAACAATTTCAATTATAATACCATAGACTAAACATTTTTAAAAGAGTTGTCTTTTGATACTATGAATGTAGCATGGGCTTGGCATTCATGATGAAATTATCTTCTCCATGTTTTAGTCTTTTTACTTCATTTTAGTGACTGCACATTCTTGCAAATGTCAGCACTAATCCTCAGTAAAATACTCAAGGTTTAGAAGTAATGTTTTGATCCAATGGAAAGTAGCACGGGATCGTGATCCATGATCAAATTTAACTTCTTCATGTTCCAGTCCTTCCACCTCAAATATACATTTGGGAAATTTTGCTTTCTTAGTCCCTTTCTTGTTATGGAAATAGACAGCTATCAGAACATGTCTCAGAATAAGCTTTTCTTTGTCCTAGGTATTTGGGCCTAGATTAGGTATACCAACACTAATCACCTTTTAAACCATGGACAATTGACTTTCTTCTTCTTGACACTTCTATTCATGATAGTAAATTATGGGAGTGTTTTGAAGTATGAGTTTCTATGATTGGCCATGCTAGTTCCAAAAGGAAACCACAACATGTTACACAACTCCTTAATGGATATTCCAAGTTGTTCATATCAAAATCAAAATGAATTGATTATATGCACATGTCAGCTAGTTAACTAACCCTAGTCATCTTCTAACTCAAGGAAATTCCATTTTACTTCAATATGTCATTTTACAACGTACATTTGATAATTACTCTTTCTAAAAATTTAGAATGCAATGTTTGAAGTAACCTAGGAAGATCTTTAACAAAGGCATGATCTTTCCTTTCGTTTAAGAGAAGTATTCCCAAACTACGAATTTGACAAGATTGATCATCCTCATAGTTAATTCTTTCAAAGGTTTTATAGTAGTAGATTTTAGTGGATAAGGTTATAGACATCATTCAATAAATTTCCATTATACTTTGTTTTACTTATCCTTAGAAAATAATCACCCTAAATTATTTTAGAAGGCTATGATCCATATTTGGCTCCATGATGTGTAAAGGGATACCGTAAATCCACCATAAAGTTATTTAGGTAAGCAAAACCCTTTGCCAATTTTAATCACTACGAAACTCCTAGATCTTTGAGATTCATTGACTATCAACGACATGTTAATCTCATATTATGTTCATCTCAAATTCGATGACGGGGTCGCCACGGATCACTGAACAGATGGTGAATCTGTTGGATTAATGTCTAAGTCCATAACTATAATTGGTAAGACTTGACCCGACCCGGCATGGTCCATTTGGGTTGCATGACATCATGGACTTGGATAGACTATAATGAGAGAAATAAGACACTTATGGTTATTAATATATTATAAGTTCTAGTATATTAATAATAAGAATAATAAGATTATTTAATTAGTATTGATCAAGAATTAATCTAGGATTAATTAAGTGATCAAAAGAAGACTAATTAAGTATATGGGTTGATTGTGTAAATCATCCATACTTGTATAGTGGGCTAATGCTCCATGGATAATCAAGTTGGGCTAAAACCCATAGGATGGTCCATGGATGCTCCATGGTGTATTTGAACCCATGGATCCAAGGAAATGGAAAGTCATGGCAATTAGGGTTTACCTTAATTGTAACACTATATAAAGATCTTATTCTTGACAAAAATCGGCGACTAGTATCATTCTAGAGAGGGCTAGCCG
Source organism: Lactuca serriola (assembly GCF_051521515.1). NCBI lineage: Eukaryota > Viridiplantae > Streptophyta > Magnoliopsida > Asterales > Asteraceae > Lactuca > Lactuca serriola. The sequence continues at coordinate 38,136,601 of NC_136410.1, forward strand.
ATTTTCATGAAGTGTAGAATTCTCTCAAGTTATTCCAAGTGTATTTGGTGTTGTGTGAACCATTTGAGGTGTCACACTTTGGGCACTAGGCACTCAAGCTTCATGAAGACTTTCTACATGAAAAAGGTATGTATTCTATCTTGTTATATTCATTATTTTATATGCTAGATTAGGATAATACCTTGGATGTTCATATTTATATGTATAATAGAGAAAACATAGATCCAAGGTATTTAGGGTTGCATGTACACTTAGGGGTGTTAGAATGCTCAAAACCCAACAGTGGTATCAGAGCCTAGGCTTGTTTTCTTGTTATACTTGCAAAACTGCTTAAAAAATCGAAATTGTTGCTGTCTGATCATCAGAATCGGCAAGTCCATCAGGAGACTCGGCAAGTCCATGCCTAAAAAGTGATCAAATCGATCCAACTCGCCGATTTGGTTCATGCACTCGACGAGTTGGACCCCCAGACAGCATAAATTCGACTTTTTTGGCTGGAATTGGACTAGGAACATTACCCTAAGATGTTTTTGGACTTATAAACTTGTTTTTGATGTGGTAATGTTCATGCTAATCCAATTTCAAAGATAATTGTCAATAGATTAATGTTTTGTATTAGTTTAAGGTTTAGACTAATTACATGAAAAAGTTTGATTTGAATTATCTTGTTCGTATGAGTTGCTTAGATTAATAGAAAGTTGAGTGAAATAGTTGTTTTCAATCCAAATTAATCTAAGAGTTGATTCTAAAATGTGTTTTTGTAACTTGTCCTCAAGTTATATGAAAAGTCACATTTAAGTTTCATAAAACTCATAAAAGTTGGCAAAGGTTACAAAAATGAAGAGTCTAGTTCTAATTAAAAGGTGTTACGACTCCATAATTTGTCCTCAAGTTATGGAGGACCAAGAGTCTCTTCATTAAATAATAAATTAAAAAAGTGTAACCTTAATTAATTCCATAAGTTATAAAATAAAGAAAAGTTAATTCTTTATTAGTTTAAAGTCTTCCATAACTTGTCCTCAAATTATGGAACTTGAAGAGTTTTTGGATTAAAACTACTTTAAACACATAAGTTATGGAATTAATTAGTTTTGAATAGTTTCAAAACTTTCCCTCAAGTTTTGGAATTTTTAAAGTTTTCTCTTATGAATACTTTAATTCCAAGTTAGCCCTTAGAATTTTAAAAGTTAAAATTCAACCCTTATACTTTATAATATTATAAGTTAATAATATATATATATATATATATATATATATATATATATATATATATATATATATATATATATATATATGTATAAGAGTAAAGTCAGTCTTACCGCTAGTACGCCTCATTCACGAAACCGGTCTATAAGGTGGGTATAAGGTTGTTGCCTATAAAATGACAACTTAATGGGTGTCCACTCTCACCCACCGCTTGCTTGACTGGTGGAGGGTCGTTAGCCGAACGGGTTTGACAGGACTAGAATTCTCCCTTCATTAAAAGTATTAATGATAAATACTAAGTAACTAAACTCTTAATAATACCCAATCTTAGTTACTTAGGAAGATGAATAAGGTGCTAATCCATGAAATTACACTTTGCACTTTGTTTAGTCGGTTAGTGGAGCGTGTGTGGTTAACAGGCACACTAACTCGTATTTAACAAGGTAGGTAAAGGGTAACTTAATGTTTATCATAGTATCGATGGAGCGTGTGTGGTTAACCGGCACATCGATTGAGGGGTAAACACTTAAGGGTACCAAGTAATTTGCATGGTTACTTCACACCTTGTTTTGTGATCCTCGGCATCCCAGTCACAAAACCTGAAGGGCACACTCGAGATTGAAACATGCCATTGAACAGTTCAATGAATCTCAAAAGAACTAGGAGTTTCAAAACCAATTAAAACCTAATAATACATTTCGTTTATCTTGGTGGAAATTGGTGAATCGACATTCACCTGCCTTCAAATATTTTATAGCTTGGATTACGACATCCCTCTTCTTAGTTATAAAATAGTTTGTTGGGTCCTAGCCTTAATATTTCATATTGGGTGTCATATTAAGGACTTAAGATCAACTATCTTGAATATCTCCCAAAACATGTCTGGTTTAGACATTTATGATCTTCCCAAATCTCTTGAAACAAGCTTTCCTAAATGAAGATGATGTCCCATGGAAATCATACTTCATTCACCTCCTCCAATTATTCTCCCTAACCCACAAGTTCTTGAAAAGTTTAAGGTCACTCAAGCCCTATTGGCAAGGCAAGGTCTAGGTGTGGTCACATCTTGGAGATGTAGTCACATATTGACAAGCCGGGAGAGTTGGGTGTCAAAGTCTTGAGAAAGTTGGTGATTCAATCACTTTCTAAGTCACATAGTGAGTTCCTTTGGGATACCTATGAAACAGACTATGACAAGACCCTAAATGATCTTATCTATTTGTTAAGATTAACTTCCTTAAAACTTGATGGACATTGACAATAGTGACACAGGAAATCCAGAAAAACATTCTCTTCCCAATGGAAAGGGATCGGCCATAGTCAACTCGGTTGACCAAATGGTAAAGAGAAAATCTAAGTCTGTGATAGTCCCGTGTACCATTATCAAAGGGTCCATATGTTTATATTGCCAAAGGAAGGGACATTGGTTATGATCTGCCAAATTTACCTAAGGTTGTTGAAGTCAATAAGTTTGACTCTACTTAAGGTAAAGTCCACTATCTAACTCTGCTAAGTTTCCATTATGAGATTCTTGATACATGATGTGACTGGGTCACATGTTGATGTTTAAGAATCAAAGAAAAAGTGAAGAAACTTAAAGAAAGAATATGCTGAATCTGATCGCGTAGATGGATTTCTATCGCATGGTTTGAAGATCGGATTCTTGAGCTACTTCTTAGGAGTTATGAGATATTGCTTAGGAATAGATAACAACAAGTTTTCATATGGATTGTAAGGATAAGTTTTTCCGCAAAGTTTTAAAATAAAAGAAAATTTTTGATTTTATTTATTTTAAAATATCCTTACAATGGCATTTGAGGAAAAATTGTTGCTTATATGATTCCATTAATAGCAAGAGTGGAAGTATGAAATTGATTATTTCATTTGTGGTAACGTCTAAATTTACCAAATAAGGAAAGATTCTCATCACCCAAGTTTCAATTGGACCGGAACTTGGGATCATGCAAGTTGTATAGCATGATGAATGAGAATTTTCAAGTATTGGAAAATTAAGACTAACTACTTGTTCACATGGACGTGTGAGTCAAGTAACGGACTAAGGGATCGAGTACACATTCTTGTGCACTGATTAAGTCCACCACAAAAGATCGATAAGATTATTCGTCATAATTTACTAAAGCTTAGTAAATATGGTTATACTTACAGACTAAAGTATAATTCTGAGACATTGGAAAAGTTTCAATGTAAGGTAGAGCGAATAAGAAGAATCAACTTAGGCAGAAGGATAAAAGTTTCTCAAATCTGAAAAGATGGGAGAGTACTTTAGTATCAGTTTTTGTGATCATCTTAATGATTAAGAAACCATATCAAAGTTAGTTCTCTAAGGAAATCTTAGTGTATTCTTATGACTAAGAAGAGGAACTTGAATTGTTGAAATGGTTAAATCAAGAAGATGAGTCATACTTCGTTCCAATACAAGTCTTAGAGTCATACTCCAAGATTGTAACTTGAGTGACATGTCTTAAAGAAGGTTTAAAACACTTGTTAAATGTAAGAGTAAAAGTTTTCTACTCTTGTGCATTTGAAATTGGTAAGTTGTGATGTTTTGGATAAAATAAAGACCAACTTAGGCCAATTTTGTGAAGTGTTTGTCTTGATAAGAATCCACACTATCTCTTGAATAACTGACAAGAAATTCTTATATGTCAAGAGGACAGTGGGAGTCTTAAAGGTCTTGAAAGTCTCAAGAACTAATCAAGAATAAAACCTAAAGTTCTTCACTAGCACACGACTTGAGGTTTATAACCTATCGTGTTGACATATTCTGTGCCCATTCCAGTTAAAGTTGGCTTTGCATATGAGTTCTTAGAGTTCTCAATTTGTTGCACAACAACTTGGAAGCAATGGCAGACCCTTGAGCTGCCAGGTGGCAAGAAATTAAGATTGAGTTCAGTCCATATGAGTTTGGATTTGTCATTATCCTTGTTTTGTGACTATGGTTTTGACAATTCACATGGATAAGAACACATACACCATTAAATCTAAGTGTCATAAGGTTTCTCTCTGATTCATGAAAATGATGGTGAGGAAACACTTTCACTAACTAGATTTTAGCTAGATAACAATTTTGATATTTGCATTCTCAAAGTCGTTAGTGGAGCGTGTGTGGTTTACCAGCACACTAACCTGGACTTGTGAGAAGTGGCAAAAAGGTCTAACCATTATGATTACGGCATCCCTCTTCATAATTGTTTAGACACACAAGTGTGCTATCTAAGGGAAGGTGTATGATTTTGATAAAGTCTTATCAAAACAATCTAGTATCAGAAATCTGAACTTTGGTAAGAAAGTCAGCTGATTTCTGAGTACATGTCAAAGCTAGTGGAAGCATAAGTGTTATGCTAATAATCATCATGTTAGTGGGAGCATGATAATTATGATAAGTATTGCAAGTTAGCAATGTTAATTATAGAAAACAAAAGTTTCAATTGGGAAAAAATTGTTTTGCTATAATTAAGGGAGAGGAAATTATACTTCATCTCAAATCTATAAGCTTAGATTGCGAGGTTTTAATCATTTAGTCAAGGAAATATATATGAATTTCATGTTGGAATGACTCAACATAAGGAAATTCTGTATATGGGTCCATTATTTGCGTTCTAAAATTCTATTATGATTACGGCATCCCTTTTCATAATCTGAATTATGAGAACTTGGCAAATAGAAATGGAAATGTTATAGCAAAAGACTAGTTTAGTCTTTATGTGAGACATCATGAATCGTGTCCCATATGCTTCGGATATAGGATCGATTACATGTGCTATATTCATCCTTTCTAAAATTTTCCAAATGCCTGGGGCATTAAGAAGGGAAAAGGTTTAGAACTGGATATGACTAAAAGGATTAAACAATTATCGAGGACAATCTAAGGTTTATCAAAAATTGAGTGCTCAAGGACAGTTGGAAGTATAGTGATAATTCTGGAAGGACCATATTGACATAATCTGTAAGGAGGCAACTCTTGTTCAGAAGTGATAGTCAAAATGGAATCTGGAAATGTTTCAAAGTTAGAATTTTCAATCTGTGTAAGATTAAGGAAACTTAATGCAAGAAGGATGTTTCCAAGGAGTTGATCTCCTTTGGAATGCTCTGTAATGATTGTTGTCAAGTCTTTCTGACTTTGTGCATAATCATTACAAGAAGATCAATGCATATAAGTTTAGAATCTAACAGATTTCAGTAAATGACATGAATTTGGAATTCTTGCATTTGCAGTAAGGATTTGGGAGTGTGAAAAGAGAATCATTGAAGTTATGTTCAATGGATCTAGTTCACAAAGTAAAGATCATAGACAAACATAGTATGCATACTTGGTGTATGGCATGACTAGTGTTTAGAAAACATAGTGTACATGCTCGGAGCATGGGACAATTATTGTTTTAAATTCAAGAATAAAGTTGATAGCTGAAACAGTATACAATGAATAATGTGTAATCATATGGTGATAAATAAAAAGTGTTTTATTTATGTTCATAGGTTTTGATACCATATTGGATTCAATTATTATTGTGTTTCACTTTGCATGTTTTGACTTCCCGAATAAACTAGGTTATTCTTCCGGAATGACTAAGTTATTCAAACCATCCACAGTCGGTCATATGTTGGAAGTAGATACGAATTAAGACTGTCATGGGTTGGCTTGTAGAGGTCTAAGGTGTTGGACAAAGGGCTACAACACTCATGAGTGCTCATAAGTTCTGGGTATTGGATTCAACCCGCGCTCATTGGAATCACTTCATGGATTTTATCACGAGTGATCATGAGACGATAATATCTTATATTCTTCAAACCTAGAGATATGAGTTGTTACTATGAGTTGGTTGTACATTGATTGCACGAAAACACATTTGGTAACTCGGTGCTATAAAACGTGTCTTTGTGTATGATTCAACAAGTAGTAGAACAAGCCATATGAGTCGAAGTTTATCCATTCCTTTTACCTTCGGGATAAAAGCGATATCTGTGGGCCCCTCGATGATTTGATGATGACAAATGGAAGTGCTCGGCCGGGCCAGGACTGATTTGATTTGTTCAATTAGTCAGTCGTCATAAATCGGAAATCGGGAAACAACAAATGGACAGAGAGAATGATTATAATCCATGTCTCAGTCCATATGATATCTAGAATGGAGGAATATATGATCCCTTATCTAATGGACAAGTCATTGACAAAGGTCAGGGTTTATCTACAAGGTCAGAGTTCGACAGAAGCTTTTGAGAGCTACGATTGCCAGTCGGTTCCTGAAGTCATACGCAATATTAGTTTTAGACTTATCCAAGTGGGAGATTGTTGGATTAATGTCTAAGTCCATAACTATAATTGGTAAGACTTGACCCGACCCGGCATGGTCCATTTGGGTTGCATGGCATCATGCACTTGGATAGACTATAATGAGAGAAATAAGACACTTATGGTTATTAATATATTATAAGTTCTAGTATATTAATAATAAGAATAATAAGATTATTTAATTAGTATTGATCAAGAATTAATCTAGGATTAATTAAGTGATCAAAAGAAGACTAATTAAGTATATGGGTTGATTGTGTAAATCATCCATACTTGTATAGTGGGCTAATGCTCCATGGATAATCAAGTTGGGCTAAAACCCATAGGATGGTCCATGGATGTTCCATGGTGTATTTGAACCCATGGATCCAAGGAAATGGAAAGTCATGGCAATTAGGGTTTACCCTAATTGTAACACTATATAAAGATCTTATTCTTGACAAAAATCGGCGACTAGTATCATTCTAGAGAGGGCTAGCCGATTTTCATGAAGTGTAGAATTCTCTCAAGTTATTCCAAGTGTATTTGGTGTTGTGTGAACCATTTGAGGTGTCACACTTGGGGCACTAGGCACTTAAGCTTCATGAAGACTTTCTACATGAAAAAAGTATGTATTCTATCTTGTTATATTCATTATTTTATATGCTAGATTAGGATAATACCTTGGATGTTCAAATTTGTATGTATAATAGAGAAAACATAGATCCAAGGTATTTAGGGTTGCATGTACACTTAGGGGTGTTAGAATGCTCAAAACCCAACAGAATCGACCATACAAAATCGTGTGGTCCCCGACTCAAGTTACGGTTGGGATTCGCGAGTTCCACATCATTCTCTATACTCTCAAATTGATGTGCCGGTTAACCACACCAGCTCCATCAACAAGTTATAAAGAGAATGTGCAAATTTTATGGATAACATAAGATTCACAATAAATAGATTGAGAATTAACCTTGCAAAACCGCATGGTCCCCGACTCAAGTTACGCTTGAGAATTGCGAGTTCCATATCATTCTCAACTATATTCTAGATTGATGTGCCGGTTAACCACACGAGCTCCACCAATATAATATAAAGAGAATGTGCAATTTTCATGGATAATATAAACTCACATTCTATTAATAAAACGGGATTTTGTTTTATACTTGTATTTAGAATACTTTTAGATTGACCATTATCACTATCAAACCCTTTCGGTAACTCCATTCTCAAAATGCAATAAGGCGGTGAGGGTGGTAAGCGCGAAGCATATTAAAAACTGACCTCATTAGGAATCAAAAGAGACATCCTTAAACCCTTACATTAGAACGGGTGAGCCTAGTCGAGGTAAGACTGACAATGTCAATGTTTAAACACGCGAGGGCGCATGTTGTAACTTTCTTATATATATAGTAGACACGATTCTAATATATATAAATTCACGGGGTAAATTTAAAACTTTTTAAATTTAATCGTCTATTATTAATTCTAATCAAGTGCGAGGACGCAATGTAACAATTACTAAATCATTAGGGGTTAATATTCAAATTTATAATTCTCTATTACAAATAATATTAAATATTTAAATTAACTTAAACAGTAATAAGTATTCAAATTTAAAATATGATTAAATAATATTTATCCATAAATATTCAAATTTAAATAAACACATTTAAATAATATTTAATTTTTCCAGATTTAATCCAATTAGGTATTTATCCATGCAAAATAAAGCTTGAATTCGAAAAATAAGCAAGATTAAAATTCGATAATCCTGATCCACTGAGTTCACATCGTGAACTACTGGTTCACGTCGTGAACCCAAATCAAGGTTTCATCACATTACGAATTTTCCAATTAAACTTCCATCATTCAGTTCCAAAACATTATTTTCAGAAAACATGGATGTAGGGTGAAGGTAACCATGAACCAAGGGCTCTGATACCACTGTGTGATTGTATATAGTCACGTATGATAGACTAAAGACTCTTGATCTAGGCTCTATTACCTGTTCCTTATTTGCTTGGGATTCTAGGGTAGGATCACCTGTCTGGGTGTATATCTCACATCTGATTATATACGGTCATGCATTTCTTGGATTATTGCTACTTAGTATGTCGCTATGTAGTAGTGATCGGTTAGATCTGTATTCTAGCATCGAGCATGCTGATAGGCTGTGGTGATCCATTAGATCTATATTCTGGTGTCGAGTATGCTGCTATGCTGAAGTGATCTGCTAGATCTGTATCATGGTATCGAGTATATTGTTATGTTGTAGTGATCTGTTAGATCGGTATCCTGGTATGTAGGATGTTGTTATGCTATAGTGCACTGTTGGATCTGTATGTTATCTATACTTACCGGTTATCATCTGGTGAAGTGTCCTAGGGACTGTCTGTGGTTATGTAGGATAGCCTGAGTACTCTTGGTATAATCTTTCTTCCTTGTTTCTCGTTTGGTTGTGGCTCTAGAGTAGGATCATCTGTTTGGGTGGCTATGTCACCTCTGGCTACTTATGGTTACGCATTTCATGGCGGTTAACTGGTAGCGGGACTGTGTGCTGTGAGTGGACTAGTAGGTGGGAGTGAGTTGTATGATTGTTGTTTTCCTGTATTATGTGCCTGCTTGATCCTTGTTTGTTTATATGTCGAAATATGGTGGTAGTGGGTTGAGGCGGTCCTGCTTTGTGCTATAGGCCAAGATACCCGGTGCGGGCCGACTGTAAGCCGAAGGCACGGAAGCTCTGGTAGAGCGGTTGGGTTGAGGCGGTAGGCTAACAAACCCTGAGTATTACATCTCGATAACCGAGTGGACCCGATGCATGGATGCTTATATGTTTATCGTATGGGGTATTTTGGGGGAAACTCAGTAAACTTTATGCTTACCCAGTTGTTTATGGTTTCAAGTATCATTGGTGATTGTGAGAAGGTGAAAGCGAGACTGTACACACTCATCAACAACATTAAGGATTCCTCGTTTTCTATGAAAATATGATTTTTAATAAATGTAATTTGGAATAAACGGTTTTCTTAATAAGAGATTTATAAATTGGGATTTTTTTTCACCTTAATAAAAATGAAAAAATTTGGTTGTGAAAAATAAGACTTACAATTTCCACTAGATTTGATATTGTAGTTTGTTTTATGTTTTTTTTTATTTTATAATTCGTGAATCTGTTTTATTTCAATTACGTACTTTTCTCTTTTGAAGTAATGAATAGTTATGAATTTTATTAAATTTGTGTTTACTAACTATTTTTTTTATTTAATTTAAGTTATTAATTAACATTTAGTTTGTAAATTAGAATAATTTTATTATGGAAAAAAAGTGAGATGAAGTGAAAAGATGGTCATTTACTGGGTTTTGAAGACAGAGGACAAAATGATATGATGGTAAGGGTGAATGTGACCATACCCTCCACTAGGGATGTTATTCGGGACGGAACCGGACGGAACCGACCTGAATAACCTGAAAACCGAATAAGGGTAATTGCATAAACTGAAAACCAAACCGATTAACCAATACGAATTCGGTTTGGTTTGGGTATTAATCGGTTCGGTTCGGTTATTACCCGAATAACATGTATAAGATGATTAAGGACCTAATATAACCGAAAAAACCCGAATAAACCTTGTTAGGATTTTCTAACTCAAATTACCTGAATAATAGAATAACAATGTACTCTTATACATTAACGTAAAACATTTAAAGACTAACATAAGACAATAACACATTAAAAGAATAAAATTTACATAGTAGATTAACATAATGTGAATTAATTTCTTACTTGAGTTTCTTGAGTCGGCGCCTAATTTTTCATTACTAGACAAAGTAGGAATTTATGAATCCTTAGAGACAAGAGGAATGATCGACTTTTGAAAGTCTAAAACAAGAGGAATGATTGACAGAAATGATTTCGAGTTTGGAAATAGTTAAAAATATTAGTCGATTTTGAAATGATGAGAACGGGCGTTTTTTTTTTTTTTTTGGTTATGAACGACGATGACAGAAGTATGAATTATGATGTTGATTTCTATCGATAAGAGAAAGTGGACGGGGAATGCTTATTCGGGTCTGGTATTTAGAACCAAATAAACTCTTATTTGGGTAACTCGAACCGAGTAACTCGAGAACCGAATAAGCATAATATAGATACCCAAAACCCGAATCGAATTGTTTATTCGGGCCTAATTCGGTTCGGTTCGTTTCGAGTTTCCGGGCCAAATTCCCATCCCTACCCTCCACCCTAAGTGGTTATAAAGAAAAAAAATGTTTTGTTTTAAGAACCTAGGATGAACAAAAGAAAATCTTGATGAAAGCGGAAACATGAACAGAGTTGGTACGAGTATGTCAACATTTTTCCTTGAATTTTATGTTTTAGTTATTCGGTGAGTCTTGTAATCCAATAAATATAAATTGAAATCGATTTCTTTTAATTTAGATAGATACAAAATAGTAAATATTGGGAAAGAGATTTCAACAATATATATAACATTGTTTATGAATTCTTTTTTCCACAAATTACTGTTAATTTCGCAATAAGCCAGTAAGCACGTTGTGAAATTAATAATTGCTACAACTTTTTGTTAGGTTCCCACCAAAAGTATTTTAGAAAGTAAAAACTTTGTTATGCTCCCACCAAAAGAATATTAAAAAACTAAGTTTTTGTTTTGTATATACTGCGGAATTTTTTTCTTTTCTATGCCATGAAATTGTTCTGTATTAATGCAAAAGCGTTCATATTATGGAGAAAATAATATTCTTTACAAATTGATTTTGATTTTTTTTCATGGGGATTTAAAAAAAAATCATTTTCACAACAACAAAAACAAATGGTGCAAAAATAAAGTGTTAGGTCGAAAAATATTTTCTAGAAAGAAGTTTGATGTAAAAATGAGAAAAAGTCTAAAATATGCCTTAAACATAAGACCAATTTCATAGCCTATAGTGATTTTGCATGGCCATTGTGATATTGTTGGTAATTTTATGAAAATTGAAAAACTTTATGCTATTTTGTGAAAAGTTTAATAAAAAATGGCTATATTTGTTTTTGTTTTTTTTAATACTTATTTTCCTTTTTGGCACTTATCAACTAAATCTTTGAAGTTTAATAGTAATCGGTTGATTGACCTTTATATCTTTCAAATAAGGAGTTTAAGCTTATCTCAAATATCTACTATTCAAATTTATAAATTTAAAATCATGAGATTAAGCTTATCTCAAATATCAAATATTCAAATTTATAAATTTTAAATTAGGCGATTAAGCTTATCTCAAAGATCAAATATTCAAATTTATTCATTTAATAAATTTTAGTTTAAAAGCGAAACCACTTTAGATTTTACATATATGTATTTAGTTATTTACTATTTTACCACCCAAACAAAAGTGAGAGAACATACATACAAATACAAAAGACAGGAGTCAGAAAGCGTACAAACAGTGTATGTAGTTCATCTCATATATAATATATCTATGTATATCTATGCATGTGGGGTTACATGTATGTGTGTGTGAGGTTATAGATATCCCCTCGACTCACCCTTTCATCTCTTCACACACAGAGAGAGACAGTCTCTCTATCTCTCTCTAAGCTCTTCGTTTTGGGTTTCTTTACAGGATCCGTGTCTTCGTGTGGGTTTCATAAATCTCGGAATAAATTACAGGTAATACGTCAGATTTCATCAACTCCTATGTTCTTCAGTCCTTCGTTATTTGAACGATTGAATCTTTCTTCAGAAACATGAATCTTTTTTGCACCCAAATGGGTTTTCTGTGTGATTCGGTGTTGCAGATCTGATTTAGGGAGATTGGTTCTGGCCATTCTCGTCTTTAATTGCTTCGATTCGTGTGACCTTTCTGAAAATAGTATGAATCGTTCTTTATGAAAAGAAAGAAAATTTGGAGTGGGTTTTCTTTGGAAGTATTCGCCAATTCATCTTTACTCATCAAGTGTTCACAAGAACAAAAAAAGCTACTGATTGGGAGTTTGTTATAGTGATAAAAGAATCTTTGTTAACTTTTCGTTGGTTTACTGTAAAAAAAAGTAAAAGAAAAAAAAGAAAACACACGTAGTATTCATTCTCTCTTTCTCTCAGTCAGTAGGCATAATCATAGGCCCCCCAAAACAAAAATCATGAAATTGGACCAAAATTTCGGATGACTTTTTTTAATTAAAGTGAATCCGACATGGAAAGGGGCCAATTAGCGTTGTCGGCAACAACGTATGGTCGCCACCGGATCTTGACAAACTTTCTTGTTTTTCCACTTCTTGTGCCATCAGATCTGCACTTACTTCCGCCTCTGTTTTTTACTCTTACTCTTACTTGGCTTTGATTTCTGTTCTTTACCTTCTATTAGTATTTAGTACACGAATCATCTAGATCTGTTTCTGAACCGGGTTTGTCTCGAAACTCTTTTTTTGAGTAATTCTTTCCAGTTAAGTTCATTTTTTTTCTACTACTTGTTTAGTACGATTTTACAACTTGATTATTGTACAGATTTTAGGTATAAATTAGTGGTAAAAAAGAAGAAGAAATGAAGTATAAAGATGATAAACCAGGAAGACAACCTGAAAAAAGTTCAAGAGTGGTATCCATAGCAATATCGTTTGTGGTTCTATGTGGGCTTTCATTTTATCTTGGTGGGATCTTTTGTTCCGAAAAGAACAAAATTTCTAGTGTGCAAATTGGTAAAGAAGTCGAATCCATTGATCAAACTGTTTCTAGTCCGATTCAAGTGAAATCAGTTTCATTCCCGGAATGCAGTCCTGAATTACAGGATTATACCCCCTGCACCGATCCTAAGGTATATGACATTTTTCAATCTTTTTTTTTTTTGTTTTTCTTTGGTACATAAAGACAGATAAGACCATGTCTAGCTGATGTGATATTGATTATGACTGTTTTGTTTGATTAACAGAGATGGATGAAATACGGACGGCACAGGCTGACGTTCATGGAACGTCATTGTCCGCCAGTATTTGATAGGAAAGAATGCTTGATTCCACCACCAGACGGCTACAAGGAGCCGATCAGATGGCCAAAGAGCAAAGACGAATGTTGGTACAGGTAAATTTTGTAACTTTCTTTTATTTACTTTTTTTTTTGTCAAATTATGATAAAAATATCGGTTTTTTTCTTAATTTTTTTTAAAAAAAAATGTTATAGGAATGTACCGTATGACTGGATCAACAAGCAGAAGTCGAACCAGCATTGGTTAAGGAAAGAAGGGGAGAAATTCTACTTTCCGGGTGGTGGTACTATGTTTCCTAATGGTGTTAGTGCTTACGTTGATTTGATGCAAGATCTAATTCCAGGGATGAAAGATGGAACTGTTCGTACAGCCATTGATACCGGATGTGGGGTTAGTTAGTTTTTCAATTTGGAAATATGGATTCAAGGATTCTAACCATGGTTAAGTTTTTGTGTTTGTGAATACTTAAATCTTGAAATATATGGTTTGTCAGGTGGCTAGCTGGGGAGGTGACTTGCTTGATCGTGGCATTCTAACGGTGTCTCTTGCTCCGAGAGATAACCATGAAGCTCAAGTTCAGTTCGCGTTAGAACGTGGGATTCCGGCGATTCTTGGAATTATATCAACACAACGTCTCCCATTCCCATCAAATTCATTCGACATGGCTCATTGCTCAAGATGCCTAATACCATGGGCAGAATTCGGTATTTTTGTTAATCCTTTTAACATATTTTGAATCAGAATCTTTACCCTGACTGATGATCTGATGTAAACGGTTGATTTTCAGGTGGGATTTACCTTCTTGAAGTACACAGGATCCTGCGTCCGGGAGGATTTTGGGTGCTCTCGGGTCCACCCATAAACTACAAACGTCGGTGGAGAGGTTGGAACACGACGATTGAAGATCAAAAGTCCGATTATGACAAGTTGGAAGAACTTCTGACTTCGATGTGCTTTAAATTGTACAACAAAAAAGACGATATTGCTGTTTGGCAGAAAACCACCAATAACGATTGCTACAAACAGCTCGATGCTCCCGATAACTATCCACCAAAATGCGACGACGGGACTGAGCCCGATTCCGCCTGGTACACCCCGTTGAGGCCGTGTGTGGTGGTGCCGAACCCTAATTTGAAGAAATTGGGGTTGGGATCGATCTCAAATTGGCCGGAACGATTGCACGAGGCTCCGGATCGGATCGGTGATGTTCGTGGTAGCAGCGCCGGAGACTTCAATCGCGATGATAAGAAATGGAAGAATAGAGTGAAGCATTACAAAACATTGCTTCCGGTTCTTGGAACTGATAAAATACGGAACGTGATGGACATGAACACGCGATATGGAGGTTTTGCCGCCAGTTTGATTGATGATCCGCTTTGGGTCATGAACGTGGTGTCGTCTTATGCTCCCAATACACTTCCGGTGGTTTACGATCGGGGCCTCATCGGAACTTTCCATGACTGGTAAGAACACGCATAACAATCATATACATGTTTTGATTGTTAATCATAATTTTTTCTTACCAAGTGAATTGATTTCCGTTAGGTGTGAGGCATTCTCGACGTATCCTCGAACATACGATCTTCTTCATGTAGACAGCCTATTTACATCTGAAAGCCATAGGTAAAACCCTAAACCTTAAACCTTGGTTGGAGTCGAACAGACATAGGGGTTGAGTTTTGGGAAAACTAATAAAATTGACGAGTGATTAATTGAATAATTGCAGGTGTGAGATGAAATACGTGTTGTTGGAAATGGATCGGATCTTGAGGCCAAACGGGTACGCCATAATTAGGGAATCAAGCTATTTCGTAGAAGCCGTTGCTAAGATAGCAAAGGGGCTGAGATGGAGTTGTCGTGTAGAAGCCACCGAAGATGATAATGAAAAAGAAAAAGTTTTGATATGTCAGAAGAAACTCTGGTACTCGCAGCAGAACTCATAGCAAAAGTATCAGAAAAATGTGTCATTTTTTGTTTCAATATTATATATATAAAATTTAAGTATCCAAGAAAAGGAAAGATTAGTTAACTCAATTAAAATCATATTACTATATTAGGATAGATGTCTCATGTCTGTGTTGTAGAAGAAATATATTTTGATTTTTAATTATATACTTTTTCCGTTTTATTTTCTTGGTTTTTATTTTAATTTTTTAAACCTGTTTATCGTGACTATTGTAAGACCAAATTCTTATCTTATTGTATGTAACATGATTTGTGATTCTTCCCTATTTGTATTGCGAATAGTGTTTAAAAAAATTGAAATCGAATATATAACAATGAAAATAAAAGATTTATACTACATAATTTTTGAGTATAGAACAATTACATTAAGAGCACCAATAATCGAAATGTACATAATTTGGTGATTCTCTTGTCATTTCTATAGCAAATTCTCTTGTCATTTGTAAACAGATGAGCAAAATTGGTAATCAGTTGAAATAAAATGCAACTTTATGTTACCTTGAGTGAGTGAGGTGCGGATTTAAAATCCGCGAGCCAATGCGTGCTTGGTTTATGTTGTTGGAGGCTTTGTGCATAGATTCTATTCTATTCCATAAAGGAAGAAATAGAAAACAAAAAAAAAACACAACTCAAGTCAACAACATCTGGATGCATGGATTAAGTAATATAATCCAAAAAAACACAAATTCTAAAGCTCCAATGCGATTTGGTTTTGTTGATTTAAATCATCTGGTTGTAATAAGTCTTCTGGATCATAATCTTCAGCATATAGCTCCACGGATGACCCCCTTCTGAAGGCAGTCCTCTTTAGAAACCGTCTTTTGCTATTAAGTATGCCTTCATCGCCATTTAGCATCCTATAAACCTGCATCATATTTTGGTTTTAATTTTATTATTATAATTTTTTTTTACAAAAGTAGGGAAATTACCTGGCTCATTTTAGGACGTTCGGTTGGGATATGATTAATGCATAGGGAAGCAATTGACACGATGCAATTTAACTGGTCCATGTCACAAGCACCAGAAAGTTGAGGATCAAGAAGCTCTTGAAAGTTTTTTGAAGCGATTAATGGCTTAGCCTGCAAGTAATTTATTTAATCAAAATTAGTAAATTGTTGTTTTGGTTTTAATAAATAATAATAGTAATAATTAGTAAGTGAATGAAAAACATGGAACATACCCACATAACGAGACTATGTTGTGACTCATCGACAGCAGGGCGTCCGGTGATAATCTCTAACAAAAGTACCCCAAAAGCATATACGTCGGTTTTTTCGTCAATTAAACCATTCATGAAAATCTCGGGAGCGAGGTACCTGTAATATGGAAAAGGACGCATACTGTTTAGGTTGGATGGAATGGAATGAGTGATTGCATTCCATGATCATGTTTGTTGGTAGCGGAATCAACCATGCCATTCCTTCCCTGATTCCATCATAACAAACACTAACTATAAAAGTAGAAAAACCATCACATACCCGAATGTCCCTTCAAGTTGTGATACAGTGAGGTGCATCCATTGATCCGGTAGCCATTTTGCCAACCCAAAATCAGAAATCTACAATTCCATTAAAATAAGCGATCATTAAAAAAAAATTAAATCTTCATAAGAACACAACTAACAAAAATCAAAGTCTAAACCTGCTTACTTTATTTAATTACCTTAGGTTCAAAATCCTCTGAAAGCAAAACATTAGCTGCCTTAATATCCCTATGAATAATCCTCCGTTGACAACCCTCATGAAGATATGAAAGACCTGAAGCAGCGCCTATGGCAATATTAAATCTCACTCCCCATTCCAGTTGATTATTATGACCTGAAATAAACAAACAATAGCAATATTAGTAACAGTTACTTAAAATAAATAAATAAATAAATAAAGTCTTTAATAATTAACTAACCACTAAGAAGAGATGCTAAGCTTCCATGATGTGACAAAGGAAGAACAAGATGCATGCCCCCTTCAATCCCATAGCCAATAATATGAGCAATATTCGGATGATTGACATGAACAAGAATTCCCAATTCAGATAAAAAATCTGACGTCATTTCTTCAGGTGTACCCCTGGTTAGTCTTTTCACTGCTATAAGTTGCCCATCTTCTAAATGACCCTTGTAAACTTCTGAATACCCTCCCTCTCCAATTAAGTATTCTTCACAACATCGTAGAAAGTGATTAATAAAAAAAAAACTAAATAATAATAATAACAAGATTCAAAGGAAGAAAAGAAAAAGGTTTTAATGGAAGCTACAAACCACGGCTAAAATTGTTGGTTGCAGATTCCAGATCTTGGAGTGAGAAATTTTTCCATGATGCTTCAAAACAATGCAATTCAGCATCCATGTTAATTTGAGGTAGGTCTGGTATGCATTCACTCAATTTCCGGCTTTTTTTCCTTGTTAATCTCTTAATGGAATGCAGGCTAGGATGGAATGAGGTTGACCCTTTTTTAATTTTTTTCAAGAATCCATGCCATTGATTGTCGGAATCGATATCTAAATGGATGGCTTTGGAAGATGATGAAAAGAAAGAGTTGGAATTGGAATCCGGTAATGTAGTGCTGGCTTTGGCTGAAGGTGGGTCAGATTCGTTTCCATCATCATCATGATGGTCTTCATCTTTATATAAAGACTCTAGTTCTATAAATACAATTACATATAATTACTAGTCAAAAAATCATGTTATAAATAAAGAACATTGTACAGAAGAAGGGCTTTTTGTTTTGTTTACCTTCAGCGAAAGTGGGAAACGCAGAATCAGAGAAGATAATTCTCTTATTCCCAACTGCAAAGATAACCTTTTTCTTTGTTTCATTTTCAGCCATCTTTTGTCACAATTTCTGAAGATTAAGATAGGCCAAAAAGAATATATTAGAATATCAACGTGAAATTGGAAAATGGAGAATATGTGAAAGCAGAAAGCTAACACGCCTTAACCTTTACTGTTCCCCTCGACATATAATTTCATAAGCCCCGAAAACATTCAAACCTAATCATACTATATTTGCCCAATTGTAATGGCTACAAACACACAAATTACATTATAATATGCTTTGCAATTGCAAAAAGCTATTAAACTGAAATGAATTATGGCTACTGCAATCAAACCCTAGAATTTCTTTGCCGATGTCAATAGTGACGGAGGTTATGCACAATTCATCAAGACATAATAAATTAGCGATTGGAATAATGATAACGGAGATACCTTAAGGTATGTGAAGGTTCTGAACCAATGAATTCTTGCGCCACAGAGATTCAGAGAGACAGAATCATAATCCTCTCTCTGATGATAACGAACGAGCGACATAGAAAGAGAAAGAGAGAGAGAAGAAGAAGAGAAGAGTAGCGAGGAAAGAGCGGTTAGCATGGTTTTTGTATTGTCTACGTTTTTCCTTCTTTTATATTTCCCCCGATTTTCATGCAACAAAACGGGATTCCTCTGCTGGTGCAATAAAATATATTTCTAAAATAGCAACCAACTTATTGAATTTGGGCAGGTAGATTGTAGTTTGTAAAATGAAAATTTTGAAATGTGTAAAATTAGACAAGTTTTAACAAAAGATAAATACAATAATACATTTAAAAAAAGATAAATTGTTATAATATGTAGGGACTTTTTTTAATCTCTAGTTAAAGTAGCTTTGAATTATAAGTTTTTTGTTTAAAATAAAACTAAATATTTTATTGATGAACGACATTTTTTTTCTTGATATTTTTCTTAGAAACTAAAGCTATAATCTTCAAAAAGTTATGTATCAAACACATCCTTTATTATACACTAGACGAATATCTACGAGTTGCGCAGAATATAACAATATATTTGAAAATCTTACAAATATATGTTTTTTAAATATAATAAATATTGTAATAATTTGGTATAAATATTGTTTGTTTTGAATAATATGATAATGCAGATATCTTTTAAAATTGTATAATCTTAAGTGTTTTAATTACGTCTACTTACAGATTACTTATCAATAAAATTAAATATAATATATGATTTAATGATATTTATAGTTGTTGTTATGATTAATTAATTTAAAAAAATTATTTGTTTAAAATTTTAATTTCTATCATTGTAATTCTTTAAAACATCAAACATTGTTTTTTGTTTTTAAAGACAACAATATAATTTTTATATATAATTTTACTTTTAACTATTGTTGTTATAAGTTATTTAAAATAATGTATTTCGAAACTCTTAATTATTTTAATTTGGTTTCAAAAATCTAATGTTTTTAAAATTTATTTGATGAATATTGTTAGTTTCTATGATTGTATTTATTTAAAACAAAAAATATTGTTTTTGTTTTTAAAGAAAATATTATAGTTTTATATATAATATTACTTTTAAATATTCTTAATGTAAGTTATTTTTAAGCTATTTATTTGAAAATTATTAATGATTACCAAAAATAGTTTAATGGTTTTTTTTTGTTAATTTAGGATTAGAATTTAGGTTTTACACTATAATTTATAATTTTTAACTATTTATAAAACACTTTCTCGATTTTTTTCAAGTTTAACTGAAATTTTGATTTAAGTTAATTGTTTAATATTATATTGAAATTAATAGTTTAACTAGTTTGTATAAACTCATAAATTATACAAATGTTGTGACTTTAAAATGATAATTGCTCACATACAACAACATATTTAAACTAATAAGTTAACTATAATATGCTAAAAAGTTAAAATATAATTTTATAAATAAAAATATAATATGAGATTTTAATATTATAGTTTAGTCAATCGTTTGAATAACTTCTACCCGTGACTTACACATGAATACAATTAAATATATAATATGGTTTAATGTTATTTATAGTTGTTGTTATTGTTAATTAATTTTTTAAAATTTATTTGTTTAATGTTTTAATTTCTATCATTATAATTTTTTAAAACATCAATCATTGTTTTTTTTATTTATTTTAAAGATAACAATATAATCATTTATATAGAGTTATTTTTAACTATTGTTATTGTATGTTATTTTAAACTACTTATTTGAAAACTTTTAACGATTATAAAAATATCTTTAGGAAATATTTTAGTTAAATTGAGATTACAATTTAGTTTTTGCATTTATTACTACAATTTATTGCTTTTAACTATTTACAAAACAATATATGATGTTTTAAATAATTATAATGATAGAAATTAAAACGTTAAGAAAATAAATTTAAAAATTAAGTAACAATAAAAAACTATAAATAACATTAAGTCATATATTATATTTAATTTTACTCATTAGTAACTCGCGGGTAGAAAATATATGTATATATTATCATATAATTCAAAATAATTAATGTATTATATCAATTTAGTATACAAATTATTATATCAAATTTAACAACAACGTTATTGTTGTATTTAAAAAAACATATAGTTGTAAAGATTTCAACTATATATGTGTTTATGCGCAAACATTCATTTGAAACTCTCATGACTTTTCAATTTCTTTTTAATAATGATTATAAGTTGGTTAATAAGATTAAATAAATATCAAACCTAAAGTATAAACATATATAAACTAAATTTCAATATTAAAAGAATATATTTACTTCTACTTATAAATTTATGTTTTTAACTTTTAACATATTGAACTTAATTTATGAGTTTAAATATATTGTTGGATGTAAACCATTATCATTTTAAAGCTATAACTTTTGAACAGTTTGTATAAAATACTTAAATTATAAATTTAAATGTGACATTACAGGATCAACTTAAATATAAATTTTAGTTTAACTTAAACAAACCAAATAATATTTTGTAAATAGTTAAAAGTGATATATTGTAGTGTCTTTCTAATAATGATTATAAGTTGGTTAATAAGGTTAAAAAAATATCAAACCTAAAGTGTAATCATAAATAAACTAAATTTCAATATTAAAATAATATCTTTACTTCTACTTATAAAGTTCTGTCTATAACTTTTAACATATTATACGTAATTTATTAGATTTAATATGTTATTGTATGTAAACCATTATCAATTTAAAGATATAACTTTTGAACAGTTTTGACAAAATACTTAAATTGTTAATTTAAATATAACATTATAGTGTCAACTTAAATATAAATTTTAGTTCCATTTAAAAAACTCAATGGATATTTTGTGAATAGTTTAAAGTGATAAATTATAGTACTAAATGCAAAAAATAAATTAATATCAATTTAACTAAAATATTTCCTAAATGTATTTGTATAAGCATTAAACGTTTTCAAATAAGTAGCTTAAAATAACTTACAATAACAATAGTTAAAAATAACTGTATATATTTGATTATTTAGTTACCTTTAAAATCAAAAAATAATGTTTGATGTTTTAAATAATTATAACAATAGAAATTAAATGTTAAACAAATAAATTTTAAAAAATTAATTAACAATAACAACAACTATAAATAACATTAAACCATATATTATAATTAATTTTATTCATGAGTAACTCGCGGGTAGAAGTCATCGAAACGATTGAGATTATACAGTTATAAAAGATTTATATATTATCATATAATTCAAAATAATCAATACATTATATCAATTTAATATACAAATTATTATATCGAATTTAAAAACAACATTATTGTTATATTTAGAAAAACATTATATCTGTGAAGATTTCAATTTCTTTCTAATAATTATTATAAATATGTTAATAATGTTAAATTAATATATAAACAAAATTCTAATCATAAATTTTCTAAACTACAATATTAAAATATCATATTCTATTTCTATTTATAAAATTATGACTTTAAGTTTTTAACATATTATAACTAACTTATTAGTTTAAATATGTTGTTGTATGTGAGCAATTGTCATTTTGAAGTCATAACTTTTGTATAATTTATGATTTTATACAAAATAATTAAATTATTAATTTCAATAATATGTTATGTAACAATCGTAAAAAGTAGGTCGAGGTCTGCCGAATAACGACCATAACAAATTGTGACAGAGTACTTAATGTACAAGGTTCTTATAAAAATAAGTATATATTTTTAACAATAAGAATCGTTTAATATAGATTATTATTGGAATGCGACTAGATATATATACTAATAAAATCAATAAGATATCTACAATTATGTATATGTAGTGAAATGGGTTTTATCTATAAAAATATCCAAGTCCTTATGAATGTTATATGTAATAATAAGTGGATCATATTATCATATGGAAAATATATAACAAAATAAGTGAATTTTGAAATATATGTATAAAAGTATATGGTTAGAAACTCTCAAGACTTAGCCCTATAAAAACCCAAAAGTTCATTTTGTCACACTACACCATTTAACAACTAGTACATACAATCAACTTTAGATGTATCTAAGACAAGCTTTGAATGCCAAAGTCAACTCCTAAGGGTCTATCCCTTTTCTCTTGGAGTGTTTAAGTCTTCCAACCACCCATTCATATCATTTCCCTTTATGAGTAAGTACACTCATTTACAAGTGTTGCTTGCAAGTATCAACCCAAAGTACATGACAATTGAAGAATCTTACACCCTACCTCAAACACTCCCACGTTTTCTTTCCCTTCTTTCCTCTAAGCCATAAAAATTATGCACAAATGGTACTAGGTGTAAATGCAAATGGGTAAGACAATAACTTCAAGCAATGAACCAAAGTACCACCCACTTAATGATAGCCAACAATCTAGAGCTATAAAAGGACTCTTCATGGTTGGAAATGGCAGCCCAAAATCACCCTTCAAACCTTTTTCTCTCCATATTTTCTAGCCTAAATTCGTTTTCATCAAGGAACACCTCCACCGGAGGTGTTTATTGGCGAGTTTACCGGCGAGAAAAAAGGCAGCAGCCTCTCGAAATCCTTCCCTGATTAACCACCCTTCGAGACAGCCAAACACCCTCCCTGGATCGATCTTGTTGCCGCCAATCATTTCCCTCAAGAACTGCTGCAAAAACAGGAAGGAAAGGGGGCGAGAAAGTTGTCTGAAACATCCCCCGACAACCCATTTTCTGTCGACAGCCCTGTAGTGTTTTGGGTGAGTTTATTCCACCTTAAAAGCCTTAAATACTTGCTCTTTTGAACACCCTTGTGAAGTTTGATAATCTAAAACTAGATTCGTTTATTGTTGGTGAAGGTGTCGGGTCTTGAACGAAGCACAAACCTCACCAAATCCTCATTTCTAAACTCGAGAATCACGCTCCAAATGTGAGTTTTTATGGCCCCATTTTTACATTTTTAGTTGTTTGGGGGGAGATACATACTTCAGTATTTTGATATAATATGATGGATAAAAAGTTTATATGTTACATGCATGCAAAGTTAATACTACATACAAAGACTATTAAAGTCTATGTTTATTATAAATACTATTTTTACAAATAAAGTTTGTTAAAAAGGTGGTGATTAGTAATTGATATACGCAAGAATTTTAAAAAATGTTAGACTTATTTACAAGCACTTGTGTAAACAAAAATGTTAGATAAGAGTAATCTAGTGTTATATTATTTGTCGGAACAAATAAAAATATCATTAAGAACTTACGTCAAAATTTTGATAAATGAACATTTTTAACTTGTCATGATAGGTATAACCATATGACTTATGTATATAGGGGGATTAAGCTTATTTTTCATCAAGTATTAATATTAAAGAATTAAACGGGATGATAAAATAAAAATATACAAATGAATTATAAAATGATATCAAGAGTATGAGAATAAACCACAAGTAGTTATATACTATGGTATAATATGAAATCTCGCCGATAAATAATGTGTATGTATTTTTAAGACTAAAGTTTACTTACAAACAAAATTAATACGTTTTCAACACTAAGTGAATATTAAAAATAAAAAAATATTTGATTAAAGCGACAACCGGTCACCTGACGTAACATCGACACGTATGAAGTACTCGACTACGCTAACAGAACGTCCTTCCTATCGGATGGTAGATTGAAAATACTTGAGTTACTACCGTCTCATTATTCGAACGCTAGGTTAAATTTAATATTTAACTAAATGCACTAGCTAAAAATAAGATCTTAATAATTTAAGGTATGCGTTGGTGATCATTGGAAGCGACGAATTCTATGAATTAAGGAATTGTCGTCATGGATTGTGCGGATTGTGTATCCTGTGTGTGCTTGTGGGAGGATTTTATCGAAAGGGGTGAAAGAGAATTTTATGATGGTGTGTTTTTCCTTCGTAAGGATCAAATTCTGGAATTGACACCTAGCTCTATAACCGTTAATCCAGGAGAGATCATATACTGTAGATCTATGTACACGGCATAGATTCATAATAAAGAACTTTGGTGTAGATCTATTCTTATGGGAAGATTTATGCGAATCGTATTTTTTTCGTCTGTGATTGCTAGCTACAACTTCGTCTGACGAGGCAACACACGTCAAGTGTTTCTTTCTTCGTTACTATACAACTGCTTTTAAACGTTAGTAATGATCTCGATTCCTCCATTTTATATTATATTGTGTCTGTGTGGCTTGCGGAGGAGCGACATATAGTGTCGGTTATAGGCATATTGATATATTGAAGACTTTTATTCGAAGGAGTATAGATCTATATTGAATCAATTCTCCCAATTTGGGGCTGAGAGTGTCGAGTGTATAGGGTGTTATCTACCTCTCCTTGCGACATAACTCTTCGTAATCGGACAAGATCCAAATAATAAAAATTGTTATGAGGATGACTAATCCTTATCGTTAAAAAGTGTTTGAATAATAAAATATGCGTCATAATTTACCGGTTTTTTTTTTGGAAAAATTATTTTGGATTATAAAATTTTCGGAGTCAAAAGAAAACCTATAAAGCTCAACAACATTATTGTTGACATATTTCCAAAATGTATGTATCTCTAGGTGTTCATGGTGGCCGGAAGAACTCTCATCCCGTGTGAGGATGAAGGAATTGACGTTGAAAATAAATTGTCGGCTCTATAGTAGCATTTTGTTTCTTTTATGTTGTAAGAAATCAAAACCTACGTATAATGCTTATGGATTATTAAACGGTGTATTTTGTCATACTCAGGCTTCGGAAGAATGTAATATTGTATAAATTCTGTTATTAAACGTCGTTGGTCGGGGTGTGACAGATTAGTATCAGAGCTAACGACTATAGCGAATTAGTACTTTCCTTAAAAGAGAAACTATAGTCTACGGGCTTACTCTAATAGGTTCAAGTATTCCAAAACCTATATCATACCCGATGACTATTTGTATGCTATGTATATTATCTGTGTATGTGTTTATATGCTTTCCGAGCTCAGCTCAATGATTGGAAGGGGCCCCGATGACTGGACGGGTCCCGATGATCGGGCGGGGCCCATTGTATGTTTACTGTATGTTTGGTATGTGGTATTTGGGGAACTAACTAAGCTTTATGCTTACGGTTTTCAGTTTATATTTCAAGTACTCCAGTTTTCAAATGAAAGAGCTCGGGACAATCGCAGCGCATACACCCGTATTTTTCCGCAATATGCGATCTTTGGGAGCGAACTCTGATAATTGTTTTATTTGGAACGTTTTTCAATGTTTTGTCAAAGTTAAAATAGTGTTTTGATTATAATAAAAATGAAAACTTTACCCTGGATTTTTGGGTCGTTGAAAGTTGGTATCAGAGCCTTAATTTGAGGGATTTAGGCATACTCTCGTGTGTGCCTGAACTCAAACTGAGGGTTTGGTGAAATTTTTATAAAATAAACATTTAACTAAAAAGGAATTTCTAATCAAAGAAAAGGGGTTTGATTCGTGTAATCGGTCGATCTCCAGTAAGTGGTTCCCAGAATACCAATACATGTTATTATGATTATGAGAATTGCATACTAGATTAGGGATAAGGATCTGCTCGGTATTATATGATAGGAGAGATACCTTTATATGCCTGGTTGTATGATCTTTTAGATTGCATGTTAGTATGGTTTTCAGATCAAGTCAGAATGTAGGGTGCTTGTGGTCCTTGTAGTGGCATAAGTGGCGGGCATTCATTGTGAAAATGAGAATAAATCATGTCTATTGCTTGACTTTGATAATGCACAACCCTCCAAATATTGTCCAAATAATAACCAATCCGGCTTTGAAATCGGTAGGTTGATACTCTTTCTATCGACATGTCTTGTTGTTGTGGTTGTCCTTTTTCACC
This sequence comes from Lactuca serriola, assembly GCF_051521515.1. Taxonomy (NCBI): domain Eukaryota; kingdom Viridiplantae; phylum Streptophyta; class Magnoliopsida; order Asterales; family Asteraceae; genus Lactuca; species Lactuca serriola. The sequence continues at coordinate 38,163,178 of NC_136410.1, forward strand.
CCTTCCTCTCATATTTGTTCGTCCCCTCAGTCTCGGTGGCCCTTCCACATTCTCTATCGATTTCACCTTATCGTCAGCTGGCATCCCATAAAATCCCCCCATATTAATTCTCACATTCATTGACTCCAAATAACTCAATGGAAGATCATTTCCCTCAATACATCGTCAGTCGGTATCCTATAAAGTCCATGTGTGACAACCAAATTTGGAATTTGGTTCATTAAGAACATGGTCAAAAGATAGTTTCTTGCAAATGGATCTTCAAGAAGAAGACCGATATGGATGGAAAGGTACACACTTTCAATGCATGACTGGTTGTGAAAGGCTTTACTCAAACCCCATGAATTGACTATGATGATATCTTCTCACTAATGGCCAAGATAAAGTCTATTAGGATAATGTTTTCCATAGTTGTCTTTCATGATTATGAAATATGGCAAATAGATGTCAAAACCACTTTCCTTAATGGGAAGTTAGCTAAAGATGTTTACATGAGTCAACCAAAAGGTTTTATAGATGCAAATTTTCCTAATATAATGTGTAAGCTTGAGAAATCCATTTATGAACTGAAACAAGCATCTTGTAGCTGTAATCTTTACTTCCATGAGAAAGTTAAAGAATTTGGTTTCTCTAGGAGTGAAGATGAGGCATGTGTGTATGTCAAGCCTAGTGGGAGTGTAGTAACCTTTCTAGTGTTGTGTGTTGATGACATACTCCTTATGGAAAACGACATTCCATCCTTGCAAGAAGCAAAGTCTTGGCTTGGAAAGTGTTTTTCTATGAATAATCTAGGAGAGGCGGCTTATATTCTTGGGATATGAATCTTAAGGGATAGAAAGAAAAGACTTATTGGTCTTAGCCAAAGTACATATTTAGATAAGGTACTAAAGCATTTTAGTATGGAAAATTCCAAGAAAGGAGAGCTACTTATTCAAAGTAATGACAAATTGAGTAAGACTCAAAGCCCTAGTACAAATAAAGAGATAGCGGATTTGATTCAAGTTCCTTTTGCTTCGGCAGTAGGATCGATCATGCATGCTATGACATGTACTTGCTCTGATGTGTCTTTTGCTTTGAGCATGGTTAGTCGATTTTAGGGGAATCTTGGCATAGCTCATTGGACAATAGTAGAGAACATTCTCAAGTATCTGCGAAGGACAAAGGACCTGATTCTAGTCCTTGGTGGTGGTGAGATGTTGAGAGTGACTGGGTATAGTGACGCCAACGTTCAAACAAATAGAGACAATTTTAGTTCTCAATCCGGTTGGATGTTTCTACTAAATGGAGGAGCAGTTACTTGGAAAAGTTCCAAGCAGGACATGGTGGCTGATTCTACTTATGAATCAGAGTACATAGCAGCATGTGAAGCATCAAAGGAAGCAGATTGGCTGAAGAACTTTATCAATGATCTCGAAGTAGTTCCGACCATTCAGGAGCCAATGGAACTTTTCTGCGATAATGAATGAGCGATTGATTTGACCAAAGAACCAAGAGATCATGGTAAATCAAGACATATAGATAGAAAGTAGCATTATATCAGACATAGAGTTGAAGAAGGCCATCTCATATTGAAGAGAGGTTCGTCAAAAGACAATCCTACATATCCTCTCCCAAAAGCTTTGAGTAGGATTAAGCATAGTCAACATGTTAGGAGCGTCGGTTTGAGAGATGACATTAGTTTTAGTAGTTAGATGATTAGTTTGAAACTTATAACAAAATAAATGTAATTGATTTTGGTGATTGAATAATAGAGATTATTTGTGAGTATTGTTTACTACCATTGTCAATTATTTATTCTTGTGTTTCACTTTGCATGTTTTACTTCCTGAATAATTTGATTATTTGAAGCTCCATAATCACTCATATTTTAGGAAGTAAGTAGTGAATGAAGACTGTCATGAACTGGATTGTGGATTTTTCAAAAGAATTTATCCATAGCAATTGTGTTGCTACAACATTCATGAATACTTAGAAAATGGAGATTTGAGTACTGGAAAAACCCATGCTCATAGAATTACATCATGGATTATATCACGAGTAATTCTGAGACGATAGTATCTTATATTCTTAAAATGGGGATATATGAGTTGTAATTTACAAGTTGTTCGTACATTAGTGTTGCGAAAACGCATCAGTAACATGATGTTATAAAACGTAATTGCATGTATGATTTGGTGAGCAAAGGATACAACCATATGAGTCAAAGTTTATTCGTTACTTTTGCCCTAACGGGAAAAGCGATATCTTGGGATCCATCGGTGATTTGGTGTTGACTTATAATGTTGGGCCCAGCCAGGACTAAATTGATTTGGTGTTGACTTATAATGTTGGGCCCAGCCGGGACTAAATTGATGTGTTCAATTAGTAAGTCTTATAAGGTCATCACAAATCAGAAATCAGGAAACAAAATTTGGACAATGAGAGGATTTTAATCTATGTCTCATGTCCATACGATATCTAGAATAACGGATGAATATTTGATCACTTATCTAAGGACAAATATCTTATCAGATCAAAGTTCGGCAGTTGCTTTGGAAAGCACCATTTGTTGTTTAGTTTAGAAGTTATACTTGTAATTTAAAATTAGACTTATCCAAGTGGGAGACTGTTGGATTAGGTGTCTAAGCCAATAACTAAATTAGTATAATATTGAATTATTAGCAAAGTCCTTTTGGGTTGCCCTCAAGCCTAGTAATTGACTGGAATGTTATTTGGAGAAAGAGACAGATTTATTAATTTATTATATGATTAATAAATTACTTAGAAATCAAAATAAATAATTTATTGAAGTATTATGAGAATAATATATTAATTAGAAATAACATTATTTACTTAAGAATTAATTAGAAGTTAATTGGAATTAATTTTAGGATTAATTAGATTAATTAAAAGTCGAAGGAATAAAAGTGACAATGTTCAAAAGTTGAACATTGACCAATTTTAGAACCTTCCATAGGGGGGGGGGGCAGTTTCTAGATGCATGGTTATTGGAGTTTTTCTTGGGCAATATGGGTTATCCAAGGAAGCATGCCTTATCCTAGCATCCCTAGTCACCTATATAAACCCTCATAAGGGTTATGATTTTTAGCTATCAAAATTCCTAAAAGAATTCCAAAAATTCCCATCCTCCTCCTCTCTCCTCTTTAGCCTCAAACTTGCTAGGGTTTGGGTGTGAGCCATTAGAGGCACGAGACTTCTAATGCTTGCTTTCTGAAGACCAAAAAGGAAGGATTACTAGTTTATTTGCTATAATAAACTAATGTATATATTTTCTAATAACCCTTTAGTAATTTAACAAAATAGCAATGTACTTTTAGGGTTCTTGATATTCAATAGTTGTTTGCAAATCATAGTGAGAACATAGATCGTTTAGGGTGCATGTGAACTTACGGTTTATGTTTATCTGCCAAAATAAGATTTTTGTTACATATTAAACCCATCACTTAGAATATTAATTCCCAACAAAAACAAACTCTAATAACAAGGAATGACCACATCCTTCCTCTTCCAAAATCTCAAGATCTTGAAACACCAAGAAACACACACTAAAGCACCAAGAACACACACACACACAAGGGTTTCACTCTGGAGGGTAGAGGCTGAGAATGAGACGAAACCGTAGCCCTAATGTTGTTTAAATAGGCCCAAATCTTGAGGCTTTTAGGGTTTAGCCCATCAGGCCATTATTTCATGGCTAAGCCTTGACTTTGCCGCCACTCAAGAGATATGGGGAGTATATCCAAAATTGAGATGGTTCAACAGAGAGGAAGAAATAGAAAGTTTCTTTGAGTTTCATTGCTTTTTCATGATCATTTTAAGTCCTTAATACAATCCTCAATTCATCCCAAATGATACCTTAGAGTTCTAGAAGGTATAACCAAGTATTTTTCAAGAAATTCAATCCTTAAGAGAGAAACACGAGAACAGATTCTACAAGTCGGGGAAAGGGAGAAAAAGTGAAGTTAGAGACAAGGTATGTGGGAGAGACATACATTCCATTCTTCATAATCATAAAAACATTTATGGAGCTTTGTGGATCATTTCAATAAAGAAAAACACAAAGAGACGTTCTGGAGAGATAAGATATTAAGAGAGATAAAAGCAAAAAAACAAAGAAAAGATAGAAAAAAAGTAAATATAGTTCTTGAATGTTGAGGTTATGAATCTTCAAACTTTTGTGGTTTTAACATCATAAAGTACATTTATGGTTAAAATAATCTCTTCTTCAATTCTTATTGTTTTGGATACAAAAATCAAACTCATACCGAAAATATGTTTGATTTTCAGTATAGAAATCATCAAGTATTAAATAAACTTCAAAGTTATGTTCTAACTAGATTTTCTTGTCTTGGATAAGTACAAGACTTCATAATATGTTATGAGTTGAAGTATGGAGGTATAATACCCTATAGTAGTTTCATACTTGTTTAAATATTCTTAAATGGTAAAAATCAAATGGTCAAAACCAGTAACAAAATAAAAAAAAAATCTAATGTTTTAATTAGTTCATGACTATTATAGTTGATTTTGAATTCATACAAATTATATCCTACTAGTTTCATATGTATAAAATATGTTAATAGTATTTCATAAAACAATCCATACATACATTCATGCATGTGTCACAAAAAAACTAAAAATAACATTATAATATACGGAAACCGTCGTTAATTCTAAAATGAGAAAAGTGTAAATATAACATATGTATACTTGATTTTATGACTTCAAGTCAGTTTATGCACTATAATACTTGGTTTTGTCGGTTTTTTGATTTCGGTTTTGCTCAACCGTAATTTTTTTAAAGATTTTATATAAGTTTATTGGTTAAAGATGGACAATATGATTTAATGTGTTCAATTAAAAAAGTCAGTTTACTTCACAAATTTATTGACCAACGAAGAAGTCATTAATAAAACTTTTAATTGTCGGTTGTAATGATATTTTGAGAATTTTATATAAATTTATTGGTAAAATATGTATAGAAACAAAAAGAGTAAATTACACAAATAGTCCATATGGTTTAGTTTAGGGGTGTAAACTATTAAGTTAAGGAAGTGAGGAACTAAGAATGGGGTTACGTTAAAGTTGAGGACCACATCTACCAACATAAAAAATGAGACCATGCAGCAATAACAAACCCAGATGGAACCCAAAAATTCTAGAGGTTAAAGATGAATCACCGAATATGATGAATCATATGAAGTCCTGGATCGTCGAATCCTTTTCTGAGGGTCAACTCTACCTCACGGTGCCTTTCAATTCTCTACTAATTTGGTAAAATTAGATCATTTATATATACATATTGCCGATTCTCGTAGAAATTGTGCGGTTGAATCCCCTTGAAAGGGAATCTAAAATTTCCAAAATAAAATTTCACAGATGTGGATTTATGGACGATTGATTATGCTGCGATTGCGATTAGCGTATACATTCAAAGATTAACTCGACGAACCTCGGTTTTAGCCAAGAAGGAAACATGGGTGGAAAATTATTGGAACTCGATGGATCATCAATCAAGTTCATATGTAAGGAGATTTCGTTTTCAATATGCAATGAAAAAAAATAACGTGTTAGTTTACAATTTTGTTCGCAAATGTCTTCATTCAGTGCATCGCCTGTTCCGCAATTAGAGACCACTTAAACAAGGATTTTTTTTCCCCAAATTAGTTAGGCGTGCTAAGCATTGATCAAGCATAAAGAGGTGAATCACTATAGTTTTGGGGCATCAATGATTTTCTTCAATGGACTAGGTTAAAAAGGAGATATTCCTAAATCACCCAAAATGGTTGTGTGAGACTCATATTTTCTAAATGAAATGCTTAGAACGAGCACAATAACATGTTACTACAAAATGGATTTTTCTTAATTTTGACTACTATAACAAATACCTACATGATACCTTTCAAAGCTTCTAGTAATTCTATCTACACGACATTGAGAATTTGAGATCTCTTCTTGTTTTCATTGATTTTTGCTTGTGATTGCTCATTTTTATGTAATATCTATCAAACCTCAATCTTTTCAATGTTTAGTAACAAAAAAAAAAGTTAACTTATATACTTAACTGTCATAGTGATTTATCGTGGTTAATTAACATCTTAGAGTGAAGAACGAACTTCTTAATCTATACCTTTTTTGAGCAAAAAATTTGTTTCCTTGGGACTCGGTGAGTATGCATTATAGTTAAGTTTGTATTTAATTAATTAGTAGAATTAATAGAGGATTTGGGATTCTAGTATTTGAGGTTAATATAGTAGATTTGTGTATTTATGATCGAGTTCTAAATGTTTGTTTCTTTTGTTTGATTATATACTTTAAGTTAGCCCAAATGTATAGATTATTGTCAATAATTTATAAACTGGTGTAATCTTTTGTCACTATATATAACATAGAGCGATTATCATGATTGCTTTGTTTTCTTAACTTATACACTTTCGAGTCTATATTTTCTATTCACTTATTTGATTTCCCCAAAAAAACAATCCCCGTTATCTTTATAGGTGAAATCAAGAAACAAAGTACCTCTTCAGTTCACATCTCCAACATATCTGATGAGTATGTTGCTTATAAGGTAATTCATGCTCTCTTAATGTATCCATCAAAGTAAATTCAGTTCTCCTTTAATCTATATTTTGGTCACATATAGAACATTTTCATTTGACAGGTGAAAACAACATCACCAAAAAGATTTTGTGTAAGACCCAATTCGGGCATCATTAGCCCAAAGTCGGAATGCAGTTTCACAGGTATGTGTGGAATCTAAAGCCTAATCCCTTTTGCTTCCAAAAAGTGATAAAATATTATCCTTTTATTGTTGTTATGCAGTTACTATGCAAGGTCTAAGATCACATCCATCTGAAGTGGAATGCAAGGATAAATTCTTAATTCAAAGCACAATTGTCGATTTTGGGACAAAAGAAGAAGATATCACTGTTGACTTAGTAAGTATTGTGTCCTTTACTCAAATTTTTATTATTATTGCTCTCATTTTTGTATTTGGTAGTTCTCCAAAAGCAGTGGTAAGTATGTTGAAGAGAAGAAGCTCAGGGTTGTTCTAGTTAGCAAGCAAGATTTACCAGTAGAAGAACACAAAGATAAAGAGTTGGAGAAAGAACATGCTAATGAAGAAGATTCACTTAAAGATCATAAACACAAAGTGTTGGATAAAGAAAATTCTAATGAAGAAGATTCACATAAAGAACATAAACACAAAGTGTTGGATAAAGAACTACCTCATGAAGCTTCACATACAGAACATAAACACAAAGTGTTGGAGAAAGAACCTTCTAATGAAGCTTCACATAAAGAACAAAAACACAAAGTATTAGAAAAAGAACCACCAAATGAAGCTTCATCAAAAGAACACAAACATAGAGTGTTGAAGAAAGAACCTTCCAATGAAGAGCACAAACATGAAGTGTTGGAGAAAGAACCATCTAATGAATCTTCACATAAAAAAGAACACAAACATAAAGTGTTGGAAAAAGAACCATTAAATGAAGCTTCATTAAAAGAACACAAACATAAAGTGTTGGAGAAAGAACTTTCTAATGAAGAGCACAAACACAAAGTGTTGGAGAAAGAACCTTTTAATGAAGCTTCACATGAAAAACACAAACCCAAATTGTTGGAGAAAGAACCTTCTAATGAAGTTTCACATGAACACAAACACGAAGTGTTGGACAAAGAACCTTCTAACGAATCTTCAATTAAAGAAGATGTTTTGGTGAAAAGAGACAAAAATGTTTTCTCAGTGGATAAGGTGATTGATACATAGTTTCTTTTCATGGGACTTGAGTATTGTTATTATTTTTTTTTATGATGTATTTACAATTTTCAACAATGCTTTGGGTATTGCCTTCTTTTTAAGTTTTTAGTATCACGCATATGTTTTATAAATTTCAACTTTTCTTCTTGCAGCAAATTGAAGATGCTAAGGAAGTCAAAAGTGGTTTGAACATAGAGGAGTCAAATTTATCTGATGATCCTAATAGGAATAATGTCCCCAAGAATTCGAAGTTTAAGCCTGTAAAGATTGTGAAAGAGGATCCAGAAACGAGGTTGAGATTGTCTAATCAACTCAAGGAGTTGAAACTGAAGGAAAGTGCATTACAAAATCAACTCAAAGAGGTTAGTCATGATGTTGTTAATATTCAATTTTATGTAGGTTTACAATTAATGGAGGACATTTTAGTAATTTATTCGGATTACGAATATTTTTGTAGGCCAAATCCACCATCTCTAGCCTAACCTATCAGAACAGTATAATCATTGAAGCTAAAGAGACCCTTCAATTGGAACTGGTAAGGAAATTTTAGTTATTTATTATGATTACAAAATTAATTAATAACCATTTTATGTAGGTTTACCAATAATGGATGACATTTTAGTCATTTACTTGTTTTTTGCAGGATAGGAGAAGTAAGAAAGGTTTCTCCTTTGTGTTTGTTTGTGGGGTGTCACTCATTGGTTTGATAGGCGGATACTTCTCAGATCCTTAAATGACACATTCATAAATTTTCTCCATTTTGTTTAGAAAATTGGATGTTTGAATTTCTTAACTTGTACTTTGTAATTCGAAAGGACAGGTAAATATATATACTATTTCTTGTTTTCTTATGTAAATCTTTGGAACTTTTCATTATTTATAATAGTTGTGCTTGTAAATAAGTGACATTTGTTAAAGTAAAAAGCTTTTTTTAATCCGAATATGTTCTAGATATGTGGTTATTCATAAACAATTTTTATTTTTTTCAAAACACATGGAATGGATGCAAAACACGACATTATCTCTTGGTTATGTCATCTGTCATGAGAAGATCAAAGGCAAATGGAAATTGTTTGTTGTCTTACATCACACTAATTTGTGACCACGACAGTGAATACAAAAATAAAGAAACAAAATAGAAAAATTAGCACCAAAAAAGCCAATTTTAAATTTCAATTCATAGGTTCATATATAAAACAATATGATGGTTGGACGTTGATGGTGATATGTGGTCAACATAATTATCCATGTACACAATGCATCGAGGGCCATGTTGATGCCATGTGGTTGAAAGGAAATGAAAATTCATAAAAATGATTAAGAAATCTATAAATCCCCTAAATTTAACAGAGATATACTAAGGGTTTTTGTCATAAAATCCCCCGAATTTACATAAAAAATTGGTTATGCCCAAAATCGATTTTTTTGCCACAGATGCCTAACATTTGCCCCTCATGTTTCATTTTAATGTTTTTTACCGGTTCCCCTTAACCAACCGGTTACATCCCCATTTTCAACCGGTAACATTGTTAAGCCCCTCTCCTCCATTTCTCCTCCGTTAACACTCTGTCAACATTAAGACAGACACCTACCACCATCCCAATGCTAGTACTTCTTCAGACGTAGGTAATAGGAACTTAAACGTTAAACTCCGTCTGGTGAAGCATTCTCATTGTATGAAGCTATGGTTTTTCAAGAGGTAAGAAATTACGGTCTGATCATGGTTTTTACGAGAAATCATCTCCATTAATTGCTTGCTTTTCATGATAATGGTTGCGATTGTACAGGGGTTAGAAATGGGTTCTTTAGACGATGGTTACGACGACCCATTTGTTGGAATTTACTAGCCATTTTCTGGGTTAAATGAGATGGATTTTGAGCTGCACGGGATGTACATGGATCATGAACCACGACAGGAGTTTGTATCAAGGCTTGATAAATGTAAGGATCATTTTCTTAAAATTCTACTTTGTGATGCGAACATTAGAAATGCAAGTATGACTGATGAGGTGAAAGATCGAGTGGACCATGGTAATGATTTGCAAAATGATGAGGAGGCAGAGGAAGAAGTGACTAATAAATACATAATACATGATCCAAATGTTAGGTGGGATAAGATGGAACCTAAGTTAGGGGGCGTGTTTGAATCACTTGCACAACTGAAATTATGTGCGACAAACTATGCAATAAATGGAGGGTACCAAATATACTTTCAAAAGAGTGACAATAGAATAATTGTTGCAATATGTGGTAAGAGACATGAAGATAATAAATTCCCTTTTAGACTTTATGCAACTTGGATGTACAATGACAGAACCTTTCAGGTTAAGGCAATGAATTCTGAGCATCTTTGTTCTAGAGTGTTTAAATTTGGGTCTATTGTTACCCCGTAATGGATTGGAAGACACTATCTTACTGAGATAGCAAATAAGCCCAAAGTTAAACTTAGGGTGATGATCAGTGACATCAAACAAAGATATAGATGTGTGGTATCTACAGGACAGGTTAGAAGGGCAAAACAGTGGGCAAAAGAACTGATTGAGGGTAAATTAAAAGAACACTATGCAAGAATTTGGGATTATGCCCAAGAGTTGTTGAGATCAAACCCTGGGTCTACATGCAAAGTTGGTGTTACTAACAATCCAAATGATAAGAATTATTTTAAAAGGTTTTACATATGTTTCAAATCTTTAAGTGTTTGCTGGAAAATAGGTTGTAGGAAGGTAATAGGGTTGGATGGATGCTTCCTAAAGGGTAAGGTAAAAGGTGAATTACTCACAACCATAGGTAGAGATGCTAATAACCAGGTGTTCCCAATAGATTGGGCTGTTGTTGATGTGGAAAACAAGGATAATTGGACCTGGTTTCTGGAGCTTCTGAAGGATGATCTTGACCTTGGTACTGGTGTAGATTTGGTTGTTATTTCTGATCAACCTAAAGTAGGTTCCATTATAATCATAGTATATTTCAATTTAATTATTTCAATATGGTTATAAATACTAAGATCATATGTTTGTTCATAAGGTTTGCTTGAATCTGTTAAGGTTATTTTGCCACATGTGGAGCACAGGAAATGTGCTAGACACATTTATGCAAATTTTAATAAAGCTTTCTCTGGAATGGAGTTGAAGAAGTTGTTTTGGGCTTGTGCAATGAGTTGTGTTGAAGGTGACTTCTTGAGAAACATGGAAAAAATACAGACCATAATCCCTAGTGCATATGAGTATCTAATGTCAAAAGAACCCAAAACATGGTGCAGAGCTTACATGAGTGTAGGGTTTGCTTGTGAGGCAGTAGAGTGGTATTTTAGAGTGTTTCAACTCTATAATTGTAGAAGCTAGGAAAAAAACCTTTGATTACAATGCTTAAAGAGATAAGGATATACATAATGGATAGGTTTTCCTTTATGAATGATGAATGTAGTAAATGGAAAGGTAATATATGTCCAGAGGTGATTAAGAAGATGAATCTTTTTGGAAAGCACTTTAGGTAAGACACAAAATAACTGTTTCTTTTTCTAACTGTCATTACAATTGATATATAATGACTAATACATACTCTTTTGTCTTCATGCAGGCTTTGGTTAGTAGTGCATAGCCTAGGAAATGTATTTGAAGTGAGAAGAGCATGTGCTAGTTACAAGGTATGTTTGGATGGTAGGGTTTGTTCTTGCAGATTATGGGATTTGTTTGGAATTCCTTGTGTCCATGGCATAGCAGCCATTAATAATATCCATCAAACTCTAGATGGATATATTAGTGACTACTTTTTAGTGAATAATTCAAGGAATGCTACTCTACAAACATCAGTCCTGTGAATGGGAGTAATATGTAGCCTCTAACTAGATACAATAAGCCTTTGCCACCTGTTGGTAGGAAAATGCATGGTAGGCCCAGAACCAAAAGAAAGAGGCATGCAAGTGAGAAAGAGAGTAAGTTTAGTTCCACTTCTAAGGTGAAACCCCAAAGGACAGTAAGATGTGCTAATTGTCTTGAGTATGGGCATAATAAAAAAGGCTACAAGAATTGAAAAAAGGTACCAATTCCTATGCCACCAAAGAAGATTGGGAGGCCTAGGAAATGTGATGTAGCTGGATCCAATCCACATGTTTCTGTACTCACTCAGCCTAGTCAACAAGCAAGTCAACAGGGCAGTCAACCACCTGTGACATCAACTATAACCACTCAACTTAGTCAACAAACAAGTCGACAGGGCAGTCTACATGCTTCAAGTTCTAACACTGGCAAGAAAATAAGGAAATTAGGTTTAAGAGGCCCAAGTTTCAGAGTTTGTGACATTGCATCTGTGGGTACTCAGTCAAGTGAAGTAACTGTCCCAGATGTTAGAAGGAAGAAATTGGATGTAAGAAGGCCAAATAGGAAGTCAACAACCAAATTTCAGGATGAAGTCAATAACCAAGTTCCAAATGAGGTTGCTCAGGCTCCTGCTCTTAATGATGTTCCTTTGGTGAATGAGATGATAGAAGAGGAAGAAGTTGAGGTGTCAGTGAAGGTGCCAGAGCTAGCTTTTAATGAAGTTCATTTGGTCAATAACCAAGTTCCAGTTGTTAATGATATTCCAAATAATGTTGCTCAAGTTCCTGCTGTTAATGATGTTCCTTTGGTGAATGAGGTGATAGAAGAGGAAGATGACATTATGGTGCTAGAAGAAGAAGCGGTTGATGTTCCAGTAAAGGTTGCCCAAGATCTAAAACAAAGTCTTGATGAAGATAGAGATGCAATTGATCAAATTCTTGGTTCTGGAAATGCATCAGATGCATTTGATGTTCCATTGGTGAATAAAGGTGGTGCAGAACCTGAATTCACTGAAGGACATGCATCACATGTTCTCCCAGATAAAATCAAGATTAGTGCTGAAGGAATAGCAAATTTACTTGAAGCAGGATATTCCATGGCTGAAATTGAAAGCATGGGGTGGTTGGAAATTGAACTTGATGACACTCCACCAGTTGAGATGGTAATTTATTAACCTTGTAATTTTAAATATATGTTTTTCCCCTTTATATGATATGGTAATTTATTAACCTTGTTATTTCTTGCATCAAGACTTAAATGAGGACGAGCCTGATGTTGATGAAAGTGAAGCTGACTTTGTAAATGATGTTCTAAATGATGGTGGTGTGATTGAAGGTGAAGGTGAAGTTGAATTTGTAAATGATGGTGATGTGATTAAAGTTGAAGGTGTTGAAAATCAAGATGATGGTGATCGGATTGAAGGTGAAGGTGTTAATCATGGGAATGAGGCTGTTGGTGATGTTCTAAATAATGAGGTTGCTGATGATGGGAATGTGGTTGATGATGAAGTTCATCTGATAGTGCCTAAGACAAGGAAAAGAAAGCCATCAGAGAGGATCACTAAACTAAAGCTTAAAAAGGCAGTTTTTGATAAAGATGGGTTGGTTCCACATGTTCAAATCCAGTGAATTTAGGGTAGTTAGTTATGTATAAGGGGGATTTAGGTGGGGATGATATACTTGGGAATTTGCACAGGAAGCCCTTTTTGGTACATTTTGTACATCTTAGTTTATACACCCACTAAGTGCACCTTTCATCCAATTGTTCTCATGTACCTTTTGGGTTGCCTTTTTGAGATATATTTTTGGCAATTTGGTACAAATGGATGGATGGTATATGTTAGTTGATCTTTTGTAATGGTACATGAATACGATTTAACGAATCCCCCCATTATGGTTATAATATGTTTGTCGTTATGTTTGTTATTTTATATTATGTTTTTTTTTATCCATACCATTTGCATCTATATTATGTATCATTTGTAACTATAGTTAGCCAATTTCATCATTGTACTTTTCCATTTAGCAATTTAATCTATATTATGAACCATATGTTTGTTATGTTTACCATTTGCATTTCACAGATAATTTGTATTTTACCATTTCACAACATTATACCATTTCACAGCATCGTACCATTTCATTGTACTTTACCATTTCACAACATTGTACCATTTCATCATTGTAATTTACCATTTGCATTTCACAAATAATTTGTATCTAAAATCTTCATCCAAAACAACAGTTACTAGCCAATTTCAACATTGTACTTCCATTTGCAACTAAAGTCGATCCAAACATTCTACTAAAAGTCAATCCAAAATGATTTACATCTTCAAAACAACTATTGTCACCATTACAAAAATAAGAACTAAGAGACCTACAATTATTTCTACCAAAGTCATCAATTGTCCATGTCAATGCCCCTGCCCCTGCTTTGTGTGAGTTGGGTCGATAATGTGACCATCTTCTTCATTGTACCATTTGAAAAAACCACAGTCCTCTTCTTCCACCTAGAAAAAACAATAATTTGTATGAATTACATACCCTTTTTCAAGGTTTCTCAATAAATTTACAAATTAGGGCAAATTGTTTACCTTGTAATTAGGGCACCCGTAAAACTTCTTTCCATAGTTCACAGGTGTCCGAGCAACAAATACTTTGCACACATCTCCACAGCCACATCTAACTATTCTTTTCTTTCTCGATGTTGGACCACCTTGGATGCTTGATTTGGCAGACGAAGTCGACATTTTACAGGTACTTAGGGTAAAAGACGGGGGAGAGAATAGAAGACAGGGGAAAGACTTTGGATCGATGTTAACGGAAGACGATGATGTTTGGGGGTTAAAAGGGTGGATGTAACCGGTTGGTAAAGGGGAACCAGTAAAAAAATATTAAAATGAAACATAAGGGGCAAATGTTAGGCATCTGTGGCAAAAAAAAAATCGATTTTGAACATAACCGATTTTTTATGTAAATTCGGGGGCTTTTATGACAAACTCGTATACTAATTCAAGTGGTCATTCATGAAAAAAAATAGATTCAAACACTTTAATTCAAACAAAAAACTGAAGAGACAGATTAATGAACAAATTGAAATTTCAATTCGACTAAATCAAATAAACATAGTCAACTGTCAAACAAAAATCGGAAAGGTAGGATTTTTAACCGTTCATGGCTAATTACGAATCAAAAAAATATATTTTAAAAACTATAATGCGTAATTAACCGATGAAAAATACGGAATCATTGATTCAAAATGCTTTCTCGATGATTCTCCACATAAAAATTGAGTTTCCTTGCAGTCAAAGTCGAGATGCAACAATAACGAACTAATTAATGGGGTTATTTATAGGCTCGAATCCGACTTTATGGTCACTCAACCGAGTCAAATTATGTAGGAACATCCACTCAATGAAGTGAAATCCTGTGTCAATTTTTCTCAATTTCTTACACGATTCGATCGAGTGGAGTTCAAAGGTCGTGCCCAATCAAGCAGAGTTACATTTTGTTTGGCCATCTTCTTCAGAAATTTCGACATTTTCATCCTTGTATGATCTTCACGTATGAGGGTGTGCTAGACCATAATTGTAGCTAGACTACACTTAGTCACCAATGGTCCTGTTAGCCAGAGTTATCGCAGCTCTCATATACATTCGATACATATTAACCAAATCAATGAGAAGCACACAAACGATTCATCTCATTATGTCTCATTCTAAGGTTGATGGGAAAATGTCAATCAATAAAAAAAAAAGTCGGGGTTAGACCATTAATCGACTACCATTTCCCATTTGTCATCGTCAATTTTAACATTATACCACTACTAACAAAATAAGAGTTTCGGGTTTAGAATCGATTGCATATGGATCCATTTTTTCCTATCATTAATGGGTCAAGTTGTAAACATTATAAATGAACAGTTCTTAACAAGACATGCATCTAACATGCTAAAGCAACCAATTGAGTCTTTTTAATCATCTTGATAGGTAAGACAATGGAAGAACAACATTGATCCCAAAAGGTTTCAGTTTTCGCCATCACTTTGATCAGGGAAAGTAACACATTTGAAAACTTTGCACTTGGAACACAACACATACCCAACCTGTCAACCAGGTTACATCACTCACTCAGTAACCATTTTATAACTATAAATTGTTCAATCCAAAAAAAAAAACATTACTTACAGCTCTACAAGATGGACATCTACGATAGATACGATTGTTTTCAGATTTCACATTAGTCTTTTGCCCTTTACAAAAATCACAAATCAACCATCCTCTCCCATCACAAGGTTCACATTCAATGCCCCCATCAATCTTTATACCCTTAAAATATTCAAAAAACGAATCTTGATTCAAGACTCAAGGGTGGATAATTGATCAACCATAGATTATCAAGAACATAACACATCAAACTGTCAAAATTTTGATACTTTAGACAGAAGAAATCATGTGATATGGAGAAAATTGAAATCAAACATGTGGGTATATGAAATACCATCGAAATCCATACATTTATGTATGTAAATATATATATATACCTGTTGTTGAAGAGAAGTGCAATGGATGGGCTTTGAAAACCTGTTCGAATTCAAAGAAATCAGAGGCATCAATGGCAGCTTGGTTACACCCAAAAACGCCATTTTTGTTGCTTCTTCCTCCTTTGAGGATAAAGATTTTAAAGGGTGAAAATGGAGAACACCCACCACCCATCAAAGCCAAAAATTCAACCTTATAGTTGCGAACAAATTACGCAAGTGCCACCATCCTTTTTCATTGCTTTTTATAAATGTAAATTTACTTCATTACTAGTGTCACTTTCGGAAATAAATGAAGAATGACCACTGGTAAAGTCATATTCATCTTCATCGCCGTCGCTTCGTCACGCTTCTTCATCGTTTTCTCCCTCCGGTTACTTTCCGGTGATCATTACTGTGACCTTACGCGCCTACCGTCCCCACAAGCTCTCCGATCAGATCAATTCACGGTGTTGATTAACGGCTACTCGGAATCTCGCATTCCGATCCTGCAGACAGTCACCGGAGTGTATTCAAGTTCTCCGTCTGTAGCTGCCGTGGTTGTGTTATGGGGAAACCCTACAACGCCCGCAAAAACCCTTGTGGAACTCTCACATAACCTCTCGATCTCGTCTCCTGGAGACGCGCCGATCTCAGTAATCCGACAACCGTCGTCTAGTCTCAACGCCCGGTTCCTTCCCCGCCCATGGATTTCAACACGCGCCGTCCTAATCTGCGACGACGACATCGAGGTCGACCCAAAATCGATCCAATTCGCTTTTGAGATCTGGAGGAGTCGCTCGAACAATCCAGAACAACTCGTGGGGCTGTTCGCCAGATCTCACGAGCTAGACCTCACCAGCCGTACATGGATTTACACCGTCCACCCCAATCGCTACTCGATCTTACTCACAAAGTTCATGTTAATGAAAACGGAGTATTTATACGAGTACAGCTGCGAAGGAGGTGAATCAATGGCGCAGGCGAGATCAATCGTGGATGAGATGGGGAATTGCGAAGACATACTGATGAATTTCGTTGCAGCAAACAAGACGGATATGGGACCGGTTCTTGTCGGGGCTAAAAGGGTGAGGGATTGGGGGGACGCCAGGAACGAAGGTGTAAGGCGGCGGGGGCGGGGATTGAGAGCGGCGGGAGAGGAGGTGGCGGTGGGGTTGAGTAGTAGGAAAAAGGGTCATAGAAGAAGGAGAGGAGATTGTATAAAAGAGTTTCATAGGGTTTTGGGGAAGATGCCATTGACGTACAGCTATGGAAAGATGGTTGATTCGATTGGAGAACAAGGGCTTTGTGAGAAAGGTGGGAAATTGGTGTTTTGTGATCAACAAACAGTTTTCTAAATGCATTAATGGTTATCCTTCATGCTTTTCTGTAACTTATTAATTCTTTTCTAGAGTAGCATTGATCATCACTGCATCCGTGTATGCAATATGAATGAAAATTGCATAGCATCACACAGTTGCATACTTGCATTACCTCATATGATTTGTTAGGGAGAAAATATAAAATTGGGCTATTCTTCTAAAAAAAAAATTTTAAAATTATGAAATAACCTATGTGACCCTCAAAATTTCATTACATTTAATATGTAAGGTAATATATATATATATATATATATATATATATATATATATATATATATATATATATATATATATAAAAAAGGTATTTATTAGAAAGAGTTTATATATGTAATATATTCAATACATTAAAGCCTCATTAATTTTAATAATTCAAAATTTTTTTTCATTTTTTTTATAAATTCAAATTTTCAAATTATTAAAATTTTATATTTAATTTTTTTTAAATAAACCCATATAATATATAGGTCTCACACCTAATAAAAACATATATTAAACACTAGTGCAATTTTATTTGTCTAAAAGTGATGATAATTTTTTTACACCTTAAATTCTATGGGTTCATGGATTCACCCTATATAAAATCGCAGTCCATAAGTGAAATTGCATCCCAATAAATGCGATTTCAATGACCATTCGAGTCATTTAAATGACTTCTTTTAAACATCAATATCATCTATATACCACATAAATGATTCGAACCCTGACCCTCACAAATGAGAGGCCACTCCTACCGCTTGAGCCAAAGCCCTTTGGTTTGAATTATTTATTATTATTATTCTTTTGCTATTTCTAAAAGATAATTATATAATTAGATTACATTGTCTTGTTCTCTTTGTCAGATCTTATTAATCATATTCTTTGTAAAGCATTTTTAGGCCATATTTTTCTAAATTATGTAAAAGATTTATTGCATATCGTAAAACATACAACATTGTTTAGTCGGTATATTAGCTTATTTCGTGCATGAGTATTGAGTAGTGTGTCTAACATACTGTAAAACAATGATAAAAATAAGAGACGGATCCAAGAATGTATCCGTTGGGGCACTAGTGATGTCACATGTCGAAATGTTAAAAATACAAATAAACAGTTCGACATATCAAAACAAAACGGTCTAAAATTCCATTTCATTTTAATTAAAAAGGGACCACAAATAATCTATTTTAACATTGCAATAATTAAAAAAAAATGTTAGATCATGTCTTTAATTATTGTTACTAAATCGTCTTATACTAAGATTTCATCATCTGGAAGCAATAATCGATGGACCAATTGATAAGATAAGGTAAAAGCTTTTGGAAAGAACATTCTACGCGTAGTTATGTAACTTTATAGAAGTAAGGTTTCAATGTGGAGATTTTATATTGTAAAGCTTGTATCTATGTATGGAAAAAGTATAGTGTGAAAAGTTAGCATCAAAGTAGTGATTCAAGGGAACTATGTATCAACTTTTAGATGCTTAGGATTAAAACATCATACACAATTTTGCATAGTATCATTGCAATCAAGGCAAGGAAGATGCAGTGTCCTCCAGTTCTTCAACAAAGCTCTTTGTCATTTTCAAATAATCTTCCAGCTTCGACTCTTTCCACTCCTATCAAAAAAACCAACATTCATTAAGATATATATGCTTTATGTCTCACAAAAAAAGACAGCTAATTGGTCTATATTAACTTAATATGTGCTATAAATCGCATAACTAATTAAAACACACTTTACCTCAAAATCCCATTCTCCATATAAATCAGGATCACTGCTGTTGGCCCAAATGTACACATAAGCCTGTAACACTTCAGATGTATCCTGCACAATCAGTATAATCTTAGCATCTATTGATTTAAAAGTAAATGATCTATAGAAACAATTTTGTAAACTTTAAACCATTTAAGTCATTTGCTGATAAAAGGAAACAAATGAAAATAAACTTTATTCTTAGAAAATATAGATAATTAAGATAACATTATAAACTAATACCAGCAAAGAAACATCAACAGTCCTCTTGTCATACTCTTCATCTTCATATGTGTCCAAGATATATAATTCTGAAGCAGAAAGCCCAAAGAGAACCTGATGTCAAATCCTTTACCGATTAGATTATATGTGTATCATGTTAATGATCTTCACGTAGAAACAAATTAAAGCCAGATACAACTATATGATTTAAGTACCATGAACATATTACAGTATATGAAATGGAAAATGAACATACCCTCCCTGTAACTTTCTTGTTTTCTACAGGTATAATTGCAGGATAAACGCGCCCTTTGATGCTAAATCTATGACTACACAAAAGAAATTATTATCATACATGATTCACTAATTGAATAACAAGCTCCTGTTAAAAGTTAAAACCAAGTATCAAGTATGGGGTTGAAAATTGACTGACTCCCTGATAGAAATTATTATCAATACAGAGAAGCCCTAATACACATCGATCCACACACGTGATTGAAGAATAATATGAATTGGCTTAGGGTTTTAGCAAAATCTAGCTATATATCTATGAATTTTTAAAAACAAACCCAAAAATCAAACAAGTACACAAATTATTAAGTTCGCAGAATCAGCTTTACCCAATACAATTAGGGTTTAAACGAATACAAAATCCAAAATTTCTCATAATAAGTAATGACAAATCATGGGAAGAGGGAGGAGACTGACTAGCCGTTAAGGATCGCGGGGGAGGTTTGAGGGATACGGTTGAGGAGTACTTGAACGACGTCGTCAGCTAAGAGGCTACCATAGACAAAGACGGTATGGTCATTATTGCCACCACCTAACCCCACCGCACCGGTGTTCGTTGACGCCGTCGCCATTTCAATTCTCTCTCACTCCCTCGCTGTTTACAGAGGGAAGGGAAGTTGCGGTACGTAACCCAAAGATCGATGTTAGCAACTCTCCGAAGCTTTCATGGTCAATTCAAAGTCAAAGTAAAAGGGGAAAGACAGAAAAGAACAAAAACTGACTCCTCCTTGATCCTCCACCAAGTTCGGAGAGATTGGGGATCTGAGAGGATTTTATGTAATGTTTAGGTGTTAAAACCGAAATTTAAATAATTATACTAACAGCCCTTACAGTTTCATTCATTTAAAGCAAACCCATCTACGTGTTGTTTTATTTTATATAATTTCCGACGTGCTAAAAAAATGGAAACGAAACCCGATTTTTGTTTAATTGGTAGGAGAATGCGAGAAAAATATGACAAGTATTGGAGGAAGTTTGATGAACTTAATGACTATATATACTTTATGTTGGATTCTGCAATGAATTTTTTTAGACATGCTTTTAAAAAAGTGATTGTGTATGACATAAAGAAGGAAAATCTTATGTTGATACAAGATCTAGATACTAACCTTTGGTGTGAAAGGTTGAGAATAGATTGGATGATTTGTTTTAAAAAATCATAAAAAAAAAATGCCCGACTTTCATTCGTCATCTCAAGAAAAAGATGTTATTTCATGTGATGCAGGCAATGATTTTTTGGGGGAATTTGTGCATGTGAAAGTAACTTGGTTGCAATTGAAACCTAATAAGAAAAATAGGAAATGAGCCTAAATTTGAGTTTACTACCACGTTATAGCATTTATTTTTTCAATTAAAATCACTTGAACTTTTGATCACACTTCCTAGGTGGACTTAGGCATGCAAAAACCGGTTTTTTTTATGAACCGGAAAACCGGTCCGGTTCAGGTCCAAATAGTCAAAACCGGTTCCTCCCCAAACCGGTTCGGTTCCAAACCGGTTCAGTCCCAAAAATATCCGAACATATGTAAACCGGTTCAAAAATAGGTTCAAAAACCGGTCCAAAAAACGGTTCAAAACTGGTTCAACGCAAATAAGTTTTTATAATTTTTTTTTTTGTTTTTTGGCTAATTAGTGTAAAATAGAAATGGGTTTTTTTTTGTTTAGAGTATAAAGCACTAGATTGTCTTGAACAAAAAAAAAAATTGGCTTCACATTAGGTGGTTTGGGGGATTGGGAAGGCAAAGGCTTATAAGCCTTACATATATACATACACATAACATACACGTCCATATGGACAATGTCCAAAAGGTTTTTTTTTTTTCCTTGTTTAATAATATACATATCTTTTCATGTATTAACTTTTTTTTTTTTGGTTTTAAATTTGATGTTTGTATATATATAGTAAAACATAATGTATGTAAAAACTTGTTCAACTTGAATCAACACATTTTTTGGAGCAATTTTCAACCTTTTTTTTCATTTTTTTTGTTTTTTTTATATTGGAAATACATAATACAACTTCAACACATTTTTTGGAGCAATTTTCAACCTTTTTTTTCATTTTTTTTGTTTTTTTTATATTGGAAATACATAATACAACTTCAAACATAAAAACACAAAACATCCAAATTGTCAAACTAATACATCTTCAAACATAAAATCACAAGACATCCAAAAAAATTTTTGTTTTTGTTTTTTTATTCGTCATCCGCCATGTCGTTGCGTAATCCTCTCTCATACTCGATCTATTCTAGGGTGAGTGGCACCGACATTCCCATCGCTACTTCTTCCTCATGTACTCGTGCTTCCGCATGCAACGATGTGCCTTCTAGTACTTCAATGTCTTGTATCCTTTCCACGCCATCAAGGTAGCATTTCAAGCAAATGCACACTTCCACCGACAAAGGGATTAGTTTTGTTCTTCTTGGTGATATTACTCTGTCACTAACAGAAAAAGCCGATTCCGAAGCTACCGTAAAAGCTTGGGAGCTTAGTAGATCACGGGCCATAGCGGCTAGAATCGGAAATTGGGTTTCCTTTCCTTTCCACCAAGCCAAGATATCAAAATTTTCAAACTCTTGAATACTCATTTGAGACAAGAAATCGGAACCAATGTACCTCCCGAGCTCGCTACTTGGGGTGTTAGACCGAGCTCGTTTGGAATTTTCATTCCTCAAAGTATTATAAAGCCTAATTGTTTCGTTATTTTGGTGAGAAGTGGATCCGGATGCCCCCCGTATTTTGCATCATGTCATGAATGTTTGTTGAACCATATTTTGTTAAATAACTTCAAACAAATTTTGAAAAACTTTGTTAAAATTTGAAACTTCCTTTGATGCATAATCCATGTCATCATCAATTAAACCCAAATCGTAACAAATATTTTCAATTAAAGTCTCAACCTCCCTAACATTTAGAGTCGGATTCAAAGCGGCGGAACAAGTAATAATGGGAGGCATTTCTTGAAAATATTTTTTTAACTTTGCTTTCATCGGTTTCATCATATTAGCAAACATTGTGCTCCTCATTTCAAACTCATTTATTTTCGCACACATTAAAAAAATTTGGTTTAAAACTAAACAACTTGTAGGATAATAAACACCCGATAAAAAAGTAGTTGCTTTTTTAAAAACATCAAACATGTCCGTAACAAGTTTGATAGTATCCCAACTTGATTTCGGATAAGCCGTAACCTTATTACGGTCTGCAAGGTTGTCATGGAACATTTTTAAAGTATCTTTTTGATGTAAGGCACGTTCAAACATTTTGCAAGTGGAGTTCCATCGGGTATTATTTTCCCAATTCGGACCTAAAAAGAGGGCATTCGCATCGACACAAAATTGCATATAATTATGATATTGAGCGTTACTAGAACTAAAAATATCTTTTAGCATGTCTTTGAAACCATCTTTTATAGTTTCAATGCTAGTTAGTCCATCTTGCACAACCAAATTAATGATATGTGCAACATATCGACTATGAAAAAAAACACCATCGCAAATTGGTTTATATTTTAGTTTTAGTTGTCCAACCGCGACGGTGTTGTTTGAAGCATTATCAAAAGATATAGAAAAAATCTTTCCTTCAAGTTTATAAGTTTTGATCACACAATCTAAAATTTTAAATAAATTTCTACCGGTGTGCAGGTACTCAAACAATTCAAACGTAATCGTACGCTTCATCATTACCCAATTAGTTGGATTAATCTAATGAGCGGTAACACAAAGGTACGCATCCGGTGAACCGTGAGGAGACGTCCAAACATCACAAGTTAAATTCACACCGGTTTCTAAAGATTGAAATCCTAAAATCAATTCATTTTTTGCAAGTTTCCACATTTCAATACAATCACGTCTAATAGAAGTACGACTCACATGTCAATATCGTGGTTGGAGAGTATCTTGGATGAGTGAAGTCAATCCGTTTGTTGTCGAAGTGGTCAAAAGGCAAACATTCTTGAATCACGAACTTCGCCATCCTATCCCGAACTTTACTCAAATCGTAACTCCACAATGTTGCATCATTCGCCATTGTTGTTTGATTATGTCCCGGCCCAAATTTCACCGCAGGGCATCTTTTGGTCATATGAGTTTTCAATGTCGAATTCCCTTCTTCATTAAAAAAACATCACATTTCTTGCATCGCGCTCTTTTTGTACCGTTCGACATTACACACAAATCATAGTTGCACCAAATAGCCGGATTTCTATTTGTTTCTTTGATGCTAACAACGGTAGGATTGTTTGATGAATCTTCAACACCAATGGAAGCCGAATCCATTGTTTGAATTAAGATGGTTTTTTGAACTAAGAGAGGTTTTTTGAGGAATGGTTAAGGTAAAGTGGAGACCTAAACATCTAATACATATATATACTATAAGGAATGGTTAATATGGTCAAAAAAGAGCCAAATTCGGGTCCTTAACAGCCTCAAACGGCTATATAGCCGTTAGGAAAAGACAAAAAAACGGTAACATTTCAAAACCGGTTCGGAAAACCGGATCATCACCGGTTCAAAAACCGGATAAAAAAAACCGGTTCCAAACCGGTCTCAAAGCGAAAATGGACGAATTGGTCGGATCGGTTCACATGCGGTTCGGTTCTTGATTGAACTGGTTCAGGCCTAAACCGGTTTCCGGTTCAGAGACCGGTTCGGTTCCTGAACCGGTTTTTTTGTACATGCCTAAGTGGACTCAGATTACTTTGTTTCAAAAACGATGGCCCAAGTAAGCTACAAACCAATTTGTTCTATTTGTTTATAACAAAACATTCAAATTGTTAGCTTTTCATACATATAATCTTTGAAAAATTAATCACAAACATTTTAATAACTTTTATATTTTTTTTTTTTATCTAAAATGTATAAATTCTTTTGGTTTTCAACATTAATATCTTCTTTGTTTTTCTCCATCATGGTTGACATCACTAAAATCACATACTCTGAGTAAATAAATAAAAATAACCAAAAGTCACAAAAAGGTAGTTGGGTTTCCGAAAAAAATGTGGATAAATTATTTTTTGTTACAAAAATGCACAAATGGTTCCTGTGGTCAGTTGAAAATTACCATTTTGGTCCAAAAGATTTGAACTAGCACCAAGGGTTCAAACTTTTTATTTTGTTGCGAGTTTGGTCAAGTTTTCTATAAACTTTTTTATAATAACTATTTTACCCTTGGTACTTTTTTTCTATTTATTTATTTATTTAAATATTTATTCTGATTAAAAGAAAATTGAAAAAGAATATTTCTCTCTCTCTCACACACACAGCAATCTAAACACCCCATCATCGATCAAAGTTGTTGCTTCTCCCTCCACCGTCCCCATCTCCCTTCACCTCCTTTCTCTTCGATGAGCATCAGAATGACACACAACACGCAGTTGGGAACGCTGCCTGCCACCACCATCTTAACCCACCTCCTCCTTCAAATACCAAAACCCCTCCATCACTGGTGTCACCTCTCACTCTCTTCATTCATTGTTCACAACCAAAGAAGAGGAAGAAAGAGGCAAAACTGCCACCGATCGATGTTGTCGTTGTGAGTTCAATCACCATCGGCTGTCATCGCCGCCTCCCTCTCCCTCTCGTTTTCTTCTTCTGGTTTTTATTGAAACATCATTCCTAATTTGGGGATCTTTCTAGGTCTTGATCTAGATCACTCTATGCTTTTCTAATTGAAGTGTGTATTGGGTGGATTAGGTTTATTGTTTAAGTTGCAGATTAAATTAAAAGAGACAAGGAAGAAGAGACCGGGGGTGTTTGTGTTTGGTTTGTCAGTCAAACGAAAGGAATGGGTCTTCGATTCCCATCTGATCGGAGACGATAAGGGACCGAAAGCAACAACAGTCTTCTTTTTCTTTTCCTGATTCGCTATGAAGCACAAAGGAGGAGTCGATTTTTCCACCCACACACACAGAGAGACACACACAGAGAGAGATATTTTATTTTATTTTAAATCAAGAAAACAATTAAGAAAAAAGAGAAAATCATATTAATACGGGCAAGTCCGTCATTTTGAAATCATAATAAATTAGACCAAACAAGCAACAAAATAAAAATGAAAAGTTTGGAGCTAGTGCAAACTTTTTTGGATCAAATGGCAATTTTCAAATACCATTTGTGCAGTTTTGTCTTCTTAATTAAAAGATATGCTTTTTCCTTTTGTTTTGAGCTTGCTCCTTATTTAAATATTTTCCAGTATCCATTCAAAAAAACACAACATGATGCAAAAGAAATGGATGACTTGTTACCTTACATTTTATCATCTTCGATGCATCAAGTGAATTTCAAACAACATAACATGAAGCAAGCAAGTGCACAACATATACTTATAACATTATCACGAATAATGTGTTTTTGGTTTGTATTGATATGCATAAATCCTACTAATGATCATATGATGAATCCTTAAAGATCCTTATTTTTCGTAAATAATTATAAGTTGACATTCACACAATGACACAACCAACTAATCTTGCTTGGGAGCTAGCTGCCGACGAATTCTCAGATGTCCAAACTTCCCTGCACCCGGTGATGAACCCTCAAACAGAAACGGCATGTACCCTGTTGCATTTCTGTATCTCTGTTGAACCTGCAACACCAATTTCACAAAATAAGAATCTCTTTATCTTTTCTCCATTATACCTTGCAATATTATTTTTTGCCAATAATAGTAATATGTAAGTAGGAAAAAAAAAGTGTAACTAGATTTTTTATAATTACCTGAAGGATTTGTTCGCTACTTTTGAGACAATTCCTACCAATGACACAAACGGTCCCACCGGATCCGCCACCTGTAATCTTTGCCCCGTATAAAGTTCCATCTCCATCTCCAGACACAGAGGATTTGCTGTGCTGCATTTCTTGAACCAATTGAACAAGTCTATCTGTCCCATCTGACCCTAACCCACAAGCACTATAACTATAGTGACACTGCATCATAACATCAACATTCAACAACAAACCAACATACATCATTCCATAAATACCGAAAATACCCCTTTAACAGTCATTAACAAAAAGGTTTTTCGGTTTGAGTTGGGTACCTGATACATTAGTTCCCCGAGAGCAGTGAGTTGCTCCTCTGATGAAGCTGATGTCAGTAGTGCTTTGAATGCCTGGAAATTTGGTTTAGAATTTTAATAATTTAAAAAAAAGAAAGGTAAGATTTGAAAATGGAAAATAAAAAAATAATATGAACCTTGACACGGAAATTTTCATAAATAGGATGTCGGGTAGCTGCTTTGACTCCATATGAACGTTTTTTGTCAATCACTGTGACTGGATCGTTGTGATGATCGTATTTTGTTAAAAAGGCTTCACCATTTAACGTATCCGGAAGATTCTTGGAGTATATGGCTTCAAATCTAGGATATTAAATTTTGTGAATAAACATGAATGAAAATAGTTTACAACTTATTTTATAGATTTTTTTATATAATTGGTGAATATTCACCTGTGAGGGGCGAGATTGCATAAATAATCTAGAGAAGCTTCATCCTGAAGAAGTTCAATCCCATATTCTTCCAACTCTTCAAGATTATTTCCGTTTCCATTTGAATATGATTTTGAATACACATCAGATGCGGTTGACTTTATCATTTTTCGACCCATAAACGCCCCTATTCTAACTGATCCATAATCAGCACCCCCAATACTGTAAATTCAAAGAAAAAAACATATAATTAACAACAAACCAAAACAAAATATCAGGATTCATAGAGAGTTAAATAAATATACCTGTGTCGTAAACCTGAGTCAATTCCCCAAAACCGTATATGACTAGGAATATCCACCAATCCTAATACCTCAGCTGGCTGTAAAAAAATTAACAGTTTATAGTTAATAATGAATATAATATTTTTCAAAAAAAAAAAAAAGGAATTATGTACCTACCTGGCAAACCATTGCAAGAAGCTTGTTGGCTTCGCCACATGCAGAAGCCATTTGGTCCATCACGCCACATGGAGCTCCAACAACAGAGTTTTCCACCTTTTGAATAATAATAATAACAATAATACATAATATAAAGATAAGTGAAACAAAGCTTGTAGAAGTTTATGAGCAAAAATGGTGTTTGATTATATATACCTTTTGACAGAGGATAGCGAGATCCCTTGAACTGATATTTAACCCTGGGAAACAAAGTTTATGGTTTTAAAACCTTAATAAATAAATGTATAATTTTGTAATATAAATATAAATAGTTACCATGAGCAGCAGCTATAGCTGACATGCTGGCTACTTCCACTGATGCAGAAGAGGATACACCTTTGCCTTCTGGAACAGCTGAAGACACCTGTTCTTTTTTATTTTTTTATATTTAATATTTGTCAAAGTTGACAAGTGACATGTGTCAAAATGTTTAAAAGAAATTGGATAAATTATTACCAGCATGCTGATGCTGCTATCGAATCGGATATTTAATTCCTTCATTAAAACAAGAATCGTGCCAGCAACATATGCAGCCCATCTGAAAAATAAAACATGTTCATGTCAGTATAACTGTATATTTTTATTTATAATTTTTTATGTGAAAAAACAGATATAATTTGAAGAAGAGAGAGAATAAAGAAATACCTTTGTGATGGATCACGGGCAAAGTAACCTTTGGCTTTTTCATATGAAATGGGTTGATCGCCATCCATGAAATCTGATATGTCCATGTCAAATGTGGGACCACGGTTGCTCAATTCTGATCCATATGACACCTGACAATATAATCCAACTCATTATTTTTTTAGGGAAATTACGATTTTGTCCTTTGATTCGTATGGATATGGTCCAATTAATAGTTTAATTTCAGAGTCTTTAAGTCATCATCTCATCTGTTAAGATGACCATTTTGCCCCTATCACTTCATGTTTTCCTTCAAGGACCTTGAAGTCATGTATGATTCTGGTTTCACTTTTAAAATGAAATCTGGTTGATTTGGTGGTGTTATGATTCTAAATAGGGTTCTTGAACTTGATGATGATGAAGAAGATACAGGCAAAATGGCCATTTATATTGGACCAAATCCAAACCAGAGGGACAAAAAAAAAAGTAATAAACCCTATTTTTCATTACTTCATAAATGGAAATTATTATAATTTAAAAGGAAAATACATTATTTATAAAGATTATGTTGAACTTACAATCTGGAGCACAGGTGTAGGTCCTTGTCCTTTGGCATTCTGTCTAGCCTGTGCATGCTTCCATAACCTCTGTTTACTTGGCTGGATTTTTTGAACAGCAACATGACAAGCTTCTCTAATAGGCATCTGTCATGTATTTTATTTCCATTTTCCACCAACAAAAAAAAACAAATTAAATAAGACACTGCAAATAAATAAATAAATAAGAAAATGTATGTTCACCTGCAAAACAAGACTTCCAGAGTAGTCAGCAATTCCTCCAATAACATCTAATCTTCCAGGTGCTCTTGCCACATATATATCTTCCTGTTTCAGCAAATAATGGGATGAACTCCATGGAGGGCAAAATAGTCATTTTACAAGGGGTTAACAGAAAAAGAAAATTACCTCCCAGTTAAAGAGACCAGCAGCAGCCTTGCGCTCACGCATATATTGTTTTTCAGCATTCTTGACAGAATCATGTAAAGCATCTAATTCAGCCAAACTCCTCAAAAAACTCATTGTGTCTGGAAGACCCATCACGTCTCCATGAAGAATATCAAAGTCCCCAGCATCTCTTCACAAGTTTTTTTTTTTTTAAATCAATGATAATTGTATAATTAAACATTAGTATAAACTTGATAGGGAATATGATAAAATAAAATAAAAACTCACGAATTCTGGGGTATGTTGGAATTATTAATATCAACTGAATGTGAGCCTGTACGAAGTCCAAGTTCATTTTCAGCACTTGCATACCATTCTGGAATACTGATATCCCTTCCAGGAACTCTTTGTAATTGATACCCTAAGACTATGGCATCACGTAATCTCCGGGCCCCACTAAGCTACAAATTTAAGACATTTAAACCATGTGAATCACAACAATTTAACAAAAAAATGATAAGTTTTAAATTATTTACTTTATCTGATGCGTAATTCTTTCCGTTTGCTGTGTCCTGCAAAATACGCGCTGCAACCTGGAAAAAGATAACAAAATTATCAACTTATGTTTTTAAAAATAAAAAAACGTACTTTTAAAGGGTAAATTTCATTTTTGGTCTCTAAAATTCCGAGTATAGCTGGTTTTTTCAACATTGGTCCCAAAAGTTTTCTCTAGCAATTTTGGCCTTTCTTTGAGGTTTTTGTAACATTTTGGTTCATGTTCAAAGTTAAATGACTATTTTTGGGACCAAAATTGCAAAAATCAGCTATACACAGGGACCAAACATAGTCATTTTACTAGAAACATGGACCAAAAAACCTACAAGAAATAAGAACCAAAAATGCAATAGAAAACTTTTGGGACCAAAATTGCAAAATGCAGCTATACTCAGGGACCAAAAGTGTAATTTACTCTAATTATAAAGCAGACAAAGATACCTGACCACCATTAACTCCACCATCATAGCTAGGTTTTAAACTGGTGGCACGTTCAAGGTATGGCCTCCAATGACCTGTGAGTAGATCTCTTCTTATCATCTCAACACCACCTTGATAAAACTGATGAAAAGTTTATTAGTTTGTTTAAATTTAAATTTAAAATGTTATAAATTATTTAGAAGCTCATGGTACCTCAAGCATGTTTCTTAAAAATGGTTCTTCATTGAAATAATCTCTACGGACAAATACAAAAGGTAATTTGTAAGCCAAGGCTTCACTAACAGTTCCATATCCGATTTTTCCTGAAATAATATTACAATTAATGAGCTTCAAATCTTGATTTGATTATTGTCATACTAAAATCTCAGTACCAAAGAGGAAGACAAAGAATAAAGATTCCATAAACTAACCAAGCATACAATCTGATGCAGCCATCACATCAGGGGTATATGTGTCTTTTGCCAGCTTTATGAAATTTGGAGGAAGCTCTTGTTCAGATGACGCCCCACAAACCTGTAATTGAGTAGATTTTTCAAAGTAAAATTCCTTAATAACAAAAAAAAGTGAAATTACAATGCTCTAATAGAACTAAACAAAAGCAGGATGCTATAATACACAAATAAATGAAAGTATGTTGCTACTTCTTGCAAATTACTATTTTACCCTAGTTTTAATGGATCAATTTGTAGGGAATATTCAGAAGTGAACATACCAGGCAAAGCCAACCAGGAGGCAAGTACTCCTCTTTTAACTTCCAACCTGCTGGCTGCAAATTTTCATAGGTGTTACATTATTAATGAATGACAAATCTTTTTAAAAGATTTATAAAACTTTATTTATAATAAAGTTTTTTTAAGACCTAGAAATTATATATTTTTTTACTATAATCCATTCCATCCAACCAAACAGACTCTAAATATGTAGGCACATATTAAGACATTAAAATGACCATTAACTTACTTGTCCACCAAAATTGAGAATAACAAGCTTCACATCCTCACTAATCCCCATTTCACTCCTCACCTGCATCACAATAGGGAAAATAAATGTACAATTTTTTTTTAAAAAAAAAAAAAAAAGAAAAAAAAGCAAAGGATCAGTCAGCAACATGGAATCATCATAGCAAAAGCAAATACTGTGTTACAAACCTCCTTGCGTGATTTGTGCAGCCTTCTTACAACCAAAGGTACATCAATTACATCCCTAAAAGCAGGCACTACAGAAAACAATTTATAAATGGAAATTCATTTTGTACATTGGTAACTTCTAAATGGAAATATATTATTATTATTATTATTATTATTATTATTATTATTATTATTATTATTATTATTATTATTATTATGTACACCAACTTACTTGGGCAGTATCCAGGTAGACGAATTAGGAACTCACAATGTGAATAGTCCTCGGCTATCTGTATAAATTGCCAACTAGATTTAAATATAACTTTGTATAATAAAAAAGGAGAACATAAAATCGTATCATCAAGAAAAAAGAAAATATCATAATACCTGCCATACTATTGACCTATGATGATATCCAGCAGCCATAACATATTCTGCATAAATGAAGTCCCAACTGCAACAATAAACTTAAAAACCATTAAATGACTGATAAAATGTTACAGGATACTAAAAATCAGGCAAATGAGCAATCTTTTTTCACTTAAATGGAGTAAAAAAAAAGATGGGAATTCACAGTTACCTGAAATTTGTTACACAAACTGAACGTATACCAGCATCAGCTGCTGCACGACAAGCAACTGCAACAACATCTGATACCTGTTTCATAAAACAATATTTCACATGTGAATATTTAATATATATATATATATATATATATATATATATATATATATATATATATATATATATATATATATATATATATATATAACTTAGATGCTTCATTAAAGATTAACATGTTACAGGACTTTAATGTGCACAAATAAAGCCTGAATTAGAGAAACATATATAATATTAGCAGATTATTAGTTATTACCACTAAGTCTGCCTTGATGGAGTTGAGCCACTCAACTTCTGTAGCCAAAATAGAAGCACGAGGTGCAACAGCTGTCTCATTATACTAGAGTAAAACAAAGAACCATAAAGAAAATGACATTAAATACCAAAAAACATAACTTTCAGAAAAAGATAGGACAACTGATATGATCAAAATGTAATTAGAAGAACCATTTTCTAAACTTTGCAACTAAAATTGGAAGTAATCACTTAACACATACCTTTTCCAAGGAGGCGAGTCGATCTACTGTTAAAGCATCTGCTTGAACAGCTCCACAGTCCAAAACAAGCTGTGACACATGGAAATTGAGTCAAGAAAAGTCAAAGATTGTAATCTGTTACTGTTAGTAGACCTCTGAAAGTGAAACCCACCTTCCTAAGGAAAAGTCTTGGAGACTGTACTTCAGTAGTGAACACAAAGTCCGGTGCACCAGTCACCACATGAACATCATGCCCAGCAAGAATGAGGTGGCGAACAACCTGCACAGAGCTCAAAAAGGAAATCAATGATTTGAAGAAGCATGCAGGAAAAAAGAAAACTATTCTGCTTTAATCATTAATCAATCTATTATTTATAACCAGGTTCTTGAACTGAAATAATCGCTTTGAAAATGCACAATATTTTTTCCCACATCGTTGGAAGTTGGAACACCAACACTAGCTATTGATCATTCTTATTGGTAATGGACATGTTTGTAACATAGAAACAGCAACATCAACAACGATTACAAAGTCATGTATATAATCGTGATCAACATATCTACTTCAGTTTCACAAAAAAGGGGTTTAAATTTAAGACTAGAAAGATGATAAAAACACGATCACGGCTAAACAAAATCGAAAAAGAAGAAATTGACCGAGAGAATTACCTCGACAACACGTGTGGCATGGCCGAATCCATGGCCGGTAACATAATAAGCGAATACAAGATGATTCCTGGAAGCTGATAATTCTTCCACTCCGTCTTCAATCCTCATCTTCGTTCACGGCGTTTCAGAGTTGAATTACTGCGGCTGAGGCTGATCAGACAAGGAGATATTGATTACCGACCAATGTGACTTGTTGTATGATTATTGAGCATAGCAAGTGAATGGATTTTAAAGGAATCACTAATCAGTGAAAGGGTGATGAACTTGATTTGGTACGAGAAAGTGACGGGAAATTTGGGAGATTTGAGAGAGATGGAGAGTGCAGACGACAGATTCATGGGTTGTGTCTGCGCTTATCCTCTTTCGTTTAATTTGTTGATTGATTAATTGATTTAGAAGTGAGATTTTAGCCCTCAACTTTATACCCACCACCTTTTTAGTCCTTCTAGATTGAAAAATGCCATAACCCATCCATGTGTTTTCTAGTTTCTTCTCTTCCTTTTCTTGAGAATTCTACTTTTTCTCTTTTTTGTAATAGGATGATGCAATTATCACAAATATATATATATATATATATATATATATATATATATATATATATATATATATATATATATATATATATATATATATATATATATATATATATACCAGACGAACTCCCGTGCGTTGCGCGGCGCAGATTAAAAATATATTGTTAGAATATATTATTATTATATTTAATGTTTTCCTTTTAATTATGTTAAATATATATATATATATATATATTGTATTTTTTTAAACATTATTTGATATTTTACTTCAGGTTTTAAATTTTACACAAAATTTTTAAGCTTATTTGATATATTAATGTATGTTATTTATTTAACTATATATTGAAGTTAACAAATTAAGTATATCATATTGATAAGTCACAAATTCTTCCATTTATGATATGTTTACAACTAAAAGCATATTTAAATTAATAAATTAAGCATATTGTATGGAAATATGAAAAGTTGGGAGTTTCAAATGAATATGGTGAAAGAAAAAAATGTTTCCTTTATAATATAGTATGATATGATATGATGATGATTATAGTTTTAATTTTAAAGTCATTGTGATATATACAATTATTTGATAACTTTATAAACCGTTTAAAATTATGTAAATTATATATCAAACGTATGATAATCTATATATAACGGGTAACAAAATGTATGAACAAAAATAAGAACTACAACTTTTACTAACATAAAAATATAAAAACATCTATTATAACATTTGTATTAATATATATATATATATATATATATATATATATATATATATATATATATCGTATAATAAAAAAACATGAAAAATAAAAACTACAACTTTTAATAGCATAAAAACACTAAAACATTTATTATAACATTTATATTAACTTTTCATACTTAAATCATAAATCTCTTCAAATACATTAATGTTTTTAATGAGTCAAAATTTACAACCTTATAGAAGAAAGGAAATAAAAAGTTATTAGTGATAACTAATTAATAATCATAAGTAAAAAAAATTTTAGTTGTAACTAATAAATATACATAAATTAAAAAACTCTTGAGTTGTAGTGTGAGTTTCAAATTAATACGGTACTTGGAAATGTGTAATTATTATTATTATTATTATTATTATTATTATTATTATTATTATTATTATTATTATATTCGTTATCCCTTCAATTATTAAACATAATGATATTTTATTATAAATTTATAATATACATAGGTGCATATATATGTTAAACAAATCACATATAATATATATTTTCTTAAATTTCATATATAATTTTTGTCGTAGTAATATGGATAAATTACTTTCATATGAAAAACATATCATGATAAGTCATCATAATTACATATCAAATGTTAAAAACTATGTTATCTTTTAAATATTGTCTTGTAAATATGTTGTGTAATATAACCCAACAAAAAAATAATAGAAAATAAACATAATCAAAATAGAAAATCTACAATCAAATAAATAAGAACATTAGGTGGTTGAGTATATAAATAAAAATGTTAAATAAATATACGTTTAAATCAAAAGAAAAAACCAACATTAGTTTACTTTGCTCAAACAAAAAAAAAATTATATTCGTTTTCTGAATCTTTTTTCTTTATTTAACACCATTCAACCATAGAAATCTGATGACAATTCTTCACTAACCTTCAATCAAAATGTTTTTCTTGAAAAAGAAGAATGAGAAAGATATTCCAAGCAAAACATTGATATTTGGAGAGTCACATTCAAGATTAAGTACTATATATAAATCACATATAAAGATCAAATGAGAAATTGAATATAAAGAAAGAATAGAAAAGCTTTATTTGTTTTGGTTGAAAGAAAAAATAATATTACAATTACCATCGATGCGACATACCCCATTTCTTCAAATCATCATATTTGAATCGTGAATGCTTCAACTATATGAAAACTTTTGAATCATAATATCTTCAACCAAATGACAACTTTTTGTAAGAAAAATGTATTAATATAACTACATATATAATGAAGGTGAAATGCTGTGGGAGTTTCAAATGCATGAGGTGTTGAACTTATAGAGTGTGTGATTTTCTTGGAATGGGATTATGTGTGATTAATTACTTTGAAGGTGAAAGGGTGTGTGAGTTTCAAATGCATGAGGTGTTGGCAAATTTTTATGGGGGTTTCAAATGCATGAGATTCAAGAAAAAATGCTAGCTTTATAAGTATGTATGATATATATATATATATATATATATATATATATATATATATAGAGAGAGAGAGAGAGAGAGAGGGTTCAATTGACAAAAAAAAGGTTGAGAATGGGGGAATCATTCTCAGTCACTCATTTATTTTTGCCGCAAAAGCATCCGTCGTACCAGCAGAAATGCGAAAGAAATAGACATGTGTTTTCCAACAAAACATGTTTCCTTAAACTATGCTAATCATTACCTTAATATATACAAAAACATAGTTTTTTCGTTTTTTTTTTTAACTTTTAAGAAGCTATTTTTATAAAAAAAAATGATTTTAAATATACCAAAATTTATGATTTTTTATTCTCCACAAATAGACATCAATATTGATATAGTTTTAAGATAAAATAAACAAAATTATTTTTTTTATATTTTCAGCTATCGTTATTCATAAGTGAATAAAAGTGAATCGGGTTTTATTACAGTACATTCGTTATTCACTTATTAATAAAAACTATGATTAATTTTTTTTTACAATTTAAGTATCATTCATATATGAATATAACATATAATAAACATAATATATTTCATATTTCAATATTAGACGATGCATTCACTTGTGAATATTACATAGTATATTCACTTGTGAATATTATATGATATATTCACTTACGAATATTAGATAATATTTTCATATCTGAATATTACATAGTATTACATGGTATATCACATGTGAATATAACATAGTATATTCACTTGTGAATATTAGATGATACATTCATTTATGAATATTACACAGTATATTCACATATGAATATTACAAGGTGTTTTCACAAATATATATAATTTTTATATGTTATTCACATATGAATAACATACAGACTTGCATATTTGTTTTTTTTGTTTTAATAATCATATATTAATTCATGTGAGAAAACATATTCATATATGAATATAACGTTGTAATTTAGTTTATGCATTTCATCAAACAGTTGAAGTGCATACAATTTAACTTTTTAAAAAATGTTAAAAACATGATACTTTGACTATTTAAATCTTACAAAATAGTAGATTGATAGAGAATTATATGAAATAAAAAAAAAGATTTTGATCTTTTTCTAACCTCAAATTTGAAGTTTTATTTGATAATCGATGTTGAATGAAGATATGAAGTGAATTTTTTGTTGATTATCGATGATGTTGATCTAATGACGTTGGGAGTATAATTAATCGTAGATGTTGAAGAACTGATTGTATTCAAGTACAATTGAAGGTTGGATTAAAAGAACAAAAAACGAATTTTTGTTGTTAACTATTGAATCGTGTTGATAAACATGTTATTGACGAAGATCGATGATTGATTAACACTGGATGATGGTTTAATTGAAGAAATTTGGATGATTGTTGAAGGTTGGAGGAGAAATTTGGATGATGAACGATCGATTAGAAATGGGTTTGAACTGTTATCTATTTCTATACAGTACGTATTTGAAATTGAAGGTTATTATCATATTTACAAGTTTGTCACCGTGTCTTTTTATGCTTAGATTAAATGAGTGGTTGAGAATGATTCCCTTATTCTCAATATTTTTTATTTTCTCAATTGAACCCACCCCCTCTCTCTCTCTTTATATATATATATATATATATATATATATATATATATATATATATATATATATATATATATATAGAATCGGAGAATATTCATAAATTATAATTTATAATGTTCTTCTATGAAATTAATGATCGTTTTATGATAAAACTGAAATGTTAAAAATATAAGCATTCTTTAGTTAACAACATCCCATTTTGGTCATTTTGTGAAATTGAAGAGTATGTTGTTATTTTGTGAATATAACAAAGTTATGAGGTTGTAAACTGATAATATTAATTGCATGGACATTGCTAAAAGATTGGAAATACATAATCAATAAATCATTACTATAAGTTGTTGGCATTCATTGTGCAATTTTACGTACCCAGATAATTTGAGGTTTGTCATAATGTCGTAAGAATTGAAGTGGAATTGCGTACTAATGTGCTATGAGTCTCAAGGGAGTGGGTTGCGGTTTGGCTGCACTCAATGCCCACATAGGTAGGGGAACACCGCCCCCCTATGCGGTCTTGGGTGCGGTTTGGCCGCACCTCTCCTAAAATTTGTCGCACTCCTTTCTCTTTTTCTCTTCCTTTATGTGTCGTTCTCTCTCGTCTCCTCTCTCTCTCTCTCTCTCTCTCTCGCCTCTCTCTTTCTCTACCATAATTCCCACACCCTAGGTGTGGTCAGGGCCAGTCCACTGATTTATGATGCCCGGATCAAGATAATTAAAAAACGCCCTTATTTTATATCAAGTAGTCTCCACAAATTTATAGTTTTTTTTAAACATGCAAAAAAAATTATTTAAAGAAATGCATATAAATGATCAATTATTTAAAACAATGTCTACTTGTCGTTTAACTAAACGCATGATGGTAACCGAATCAAAATGAATTAATTGTAGCATAATTAAATACATTTATTTTGCCTTTATGAATTTAAAAGAAATCGTCATTTAACATCAGAAGTTTTTAAACACAAAAATTTCCGAACTACTAATCTATACATTCTAGTGTCCAGCATCTTCTATGGCAAGCATCTGCAAATTTCAAAAGAAGAATCTAAAGTCACAAAGAAAAAAAGGAATTTAAATTTAACCACCGCATAAAAAACATAAAGTCTTAAAAGGAAAAAAATACAATCTCAAAAAAGTCTTACTTGGATATTATCAATAGTTTAATAAAAATTGAAATTTCAAGATTGTTTATGGAAAACAGCTTAATAACAAGGAGGGAGATAGAGATGCTTGTCAAAGACATAAAATTTGTAGACAAAACATAAATTATCTTGAAATTACAATGGCGATACATAAGAAGGTTATTCTATATTCTAGGCATTGTATTGGATGTTTCCTCCATTAAATAATAATTCAAGTACCTAAAAGCTATAAAAAAAAAACATTATTTTATATTTCATCATTCACCATAGATACAATACTATTGAATACATAAATTATCAATTCATAGTCAATCGCCCAAATATTGATAACCACATAAAGACAGAGGAAGACATTCATATGAATACCTGCCACGATTAAGACTTGAGAATGTCGATTTATAAAGGACATGAGAGGAACTCACAAATCAAAAATCATAAAAATTAACCCAACCCCCATCTCTTTCAATCACAATGAGATCTTCATGAAGAATGAAACAACTGATGAATTTAATTAGCCCCACAGAACCTTGTGTTTCTTTAAGATATGAGATCAACGAGACCTTATTTGAATAATCTTCCTCAAACATCAATCTCTTTAGACACCTCTTCTTCTTCTTCAAATTTACTTATTAGGGGTGTTGCTTAATAGATCGAGAAGTCAGAAGAGTGCTAGATGTGAATTTCAATTGCCACCTTCAGGTTTTTTACATCTTGTACTAGGTGCTTTAGTGGATCAGCCCAAATGACTACATATAATAGACATTTTAAACGTGATGCCCCTTGATGAGTTGTTGCCCTGGGCCAACCCAACTCGCCCTCGGCTTGGGCAAGCCCTGGGTGTCGTAAAGAACCACACTTTGTGTAGTATAAATGATGTGGCACATATGTGGCTCCTATGTGTTAGAGGAGGGAGTGCGGTTTTTGGGGCACCACTCCTTCCAGCCTAACAAACTTCGTAGGGTTTTGTCGGTGTGAAGGTATTTTTTCCATTACAGACACTACATAGTACTTAAGTTTTATAAGAAAAAAAGTAAGTATATACTTAAAATGGTATAATTAATAATTGTCATGCATTTTAATATTTGATGGATAATCAATAATCCTTAAATGGTATAACTTTTTAAAAAAATCAAATAACTTTCTTATTTTATTATAAAACGGTATAATTAATAATATTTAAAATGGTATAATTTATATATATATATATATATATATATATATATATATATATATATATATATATATATCAAATAACTCTTAATTTATATTAACATTACTCATATAAGAAACTAAGAACATTATAACTAATAATTTTAAGGTTGTCATGCATGTTAGTATTTGACGGAATTCCTTTATGTTGACTTTTGGTAACTATTGAGAAACTGGTGAAAATTCTTTTGGAACTTTTCTTTTGGAACGGCAGAATTATATCAAATTAAGAGGAAGCTAGAAAGAAAACATTACAACAAATTTGAAGCTACAACAGGATTATGAAACTAATAACTCCAACCTAGCTTAGTTTTACTACACCTATTAACGATCTATCTATCGCATCATCGAAAGTAAGGATTTCCTAGTAAGAACCGTCCAAAGATAGTGAGATTACCAAAATTCCATATATAACATCCCAAAAATAAGACCCAAAAATTTCATTTTTAAATTAATAAAAACCAGTATTCCAGAAACATCATCATAAGAATCCAGATAAAACAAATGTGTCGATCATTACATCATATCAGAGTAAGTTAGAAAATGTGGAACTAGGTGGTGCGTGCTCTGCAATCATCCCGATCTCTTTCCTTTGAAAACAAAATTACCTTAAACATAAACTGAAAACCGTAAGTACAAAGCTTAGTGAGTTCCCTAGAATACCACATACCACTACATACATTTTCCATGGGATACCACATGGTTTTTTTCTTGAAATGTCATGAGCTACCCCATGGTCATACATCCAAGTGTCATGGGCTACCCCATGGTCTTTCCTTGAAATGCCATGGGCTACCCCCATGGTATTTCATACAAATGTCACAGGCTACCCCCGAGGTCTTCCATGCAAGTATCACAGAGACAACTAACATTCCACAAAACAAGTAATGGGTTGGCATTGGTTCTTTCGACCCATGGATATAGTGAGAAAACTCACCTCGCAATGCTGAACCACACCGATAACTTCCCGACTGCTAGTCTGACAAATCCCCTAGCTATTAATATCAAATAACATCCAATTAACAATTGGATTCCAATCCATAACCATCATACCATAATTAGGGTAAATAACCAATTTACCCCTTACCTAGTTTGGACCAAGACTTAAGCCCAAACCTAATAATCAAAAATGCCCAAATACCAAATAATCATACATGGCCTAATTTTCTAAATTGGGCACAAATTTTTCAATGGGCCTTAATCCACACTTAAATTCTGATGGCCCAACATCTAAGCCCAAACTATGGCCCAAACCGAAGACCAAAGATCTAAGGCTCACTCTGCTGAGTACGCGGGGCGTACTCAGTTTGCACGCGCGACATACTTGCCTTAGGGCTTATACGCTAAGCGTACATGCTTGTACGCCCAACGTACCCTCACATACAACCAACTTCCATATTAAGCTCTTATTCCGTAAAGACTTTACTCCACAACCTAGATCTGACTTCCTTGGACTGATTTATCATGTAAAGTTACTAACTTTACATTCATACATGGCTAAATGAGGCTCTTAAGCTTTAAAAGGACTTAATGTGTGACTTAATGCATGCATGAGACCCAATACCCCATAAAGTTGGCACATTTATGCTTAAGGAACTCCCAATAAGCGCAAATCTAAAAGAATAAGTCCTTCAAACGTCTTAACTCAACAACCAACCCAAAAGGGGATAAAAAAACATAACAAATCAATACATAAAGAGATCTAAACATCTACAAACCAAGGTATGAACTTGATACCTCCAAACTCTTACAAAAAGGGTGATGATTCTGGATCTATAGGCTCTTCACCAAGCAAAGCACCTTCAATCTTTCTTTACTTCCTTCACAAAGGGCAAAATAACCACCAAAATCTTCTTAAGAGCTCAAAAACACCACAAAGAAGGCTTAAGGGTCGATTTAGGGTTTTACTAGGTTTGGGGGTTGGTAAAGTGGTCAGTCCTAGGAACTTAAGGGATCCTTAAATAGGGTACAACACACTTACATTAGGGTTTCATTCACTCCTCGTATGCCCAGCGTACGAGGCCTTGGCCTAATGAACATTCCCTCCTGGTACGCAAAGCGTACACCAATGTACACCCCACGTACTTCACTTCACACTAGAACGCCCCGCGTACTCCCTATGTACACCCTGCGTACTAGGGTTACCCTTAAACCCTAAAATACTCTGAAGTCCATAACTTCTTCATTATAAATCCGATTTCGACGATCCTTAATATCCATAAAATGGTAATGAGAAGCTCTACCCTTTTATCAAATCATACGCGCCTTAAGATTTCCCGAACAAAATCCGATTTCCAAAAAGCCCGAGCTGACACTCTACCAAAATACTCCTTGGCTCCAAGACACAAATCGAACACCCGGATCATTTAAATTATGTCACCCACACCTAAATGGGAAACGATTCAGGACACGACGTTACACCATAAACACCACAACGTAGTCAAAACCACCACATTGAAAGCCTTCCGTTGACCATCTCTCAATGAAACCGAGCTAGACCACAAAAGTAGAGACTGTACAAATAACCGATCAGGAGGGCAAACACCCCACCAGATAGTGATACGACTCCATAAATCAATCAACTCTCTACAACCCGTAAATATAAAAAAGATGATCAATCATCTCAAAATTATTTCTATTATTTTATTGATAGTTTATTTATTTTATACCTATATAGTATTACTTGTAATTTGTATTAAATGATTTATAATTGTAGACTAGTTTATATATCATATTGTTAATTAATTATTCATTTTTATAAAACTTAATTTTATATATATATATATATATATATATATATATATATATATATATATATATATATATATATAATTTTTTGTTGTGTATGCAAGTAATTCATTTTGTTTATGTTGTCTTATTGTTTATTATAATTTGTAAGTATAAATGTATTATTTTTTATTGTTTGTATATGTTGTTTCGTGTTTTTAATCTAGTTTATTCATGTTGTTTGATGATTATGAGTTTGTAGTGATTATAAGAAAATCGATTGATGCATTTTTTTTTAATTATGTTTGATTTTATGTAAAATTAACTATATATTTCCCTTGATCGGTATTGTAGGTAATCTAGACGATAACATTTTCTTTTGACATTTTAATTTTGCCATCTTAATTAAACGGCAATCAAGAAACTAATACCGAAAACCGAAATCTATGAAGAAAATACCTTTTCCGTTTGGTCACCATCATTGATATTTAGGAAGTATATGTTGGGGAGAGGTCCAAAAATCTTATTCCTATCCGATCATCCGGCCACTTTAAAACCTAAACAACGAATGAATAAAATATTATCGTACATTAGCTCGCTGATTATAGGTTAAATCAAATACTATACAAAATCATTTAGACATTTGCTTATTTTGTTATAAATTAGCTGTGACATACGTATAATACGCAAGTTTATTAAAAAATGTTATATATATATATATATATATATATATATATATATATATTAAGTATCTTTTAAAAGAAAATATTAAATACCATGGTGTAAATATTAAATATTTTTAAAATAAATTTTCAAAAGAAATGCAAATAAAATGATGAATAAATAAATAATTTAATTTATACTACTAAAACAAACTATGGAGAATTTGTAGAAATAAAAGTAGGAAAATATTTAAATATAATAAAATGACACATGTAATCATTTAATTGGGTAGGAGGATTTGTAGGAATAAAAGTAAGAAAATATTTAATTTCTTATGGCAAAATGCATTAAAATATGACCAGCGATAAAAATTATTTTTATTAATTAGAGTAGATTATGTGTTCATCAAACTTTGTAATCTTCTTGTGAAAGAAGTGTTCAATGAATCTAAATGGCGTGGACCTCTAATGCGCTTAAATGTCTTGGATTTTTGTTGAAAAAGGTATTGCGTATCAATGCTTCTTAATGGATCTACAGGTGCCTATATAATTGTATGTTTGTGTTTTGTAAGATTGTGTGTTAAGAACCTCTGAAACTGAAATGTAAA
Source organism: Lactuca serriola (assembly GCF_051521515.1). Taxonomy (NCBI): domain Eukaryota; kingdom Viridiplantae; phylum Streptophyta; class Magnoliopsida; order Asterales; family Asteraceae; genus Lactuca; species Lactuca serriola. The sequence continues at coordinate 38,206,959 of NC_136410.1, forward strand.
ACTTTGTTGCATAAAAAAACAATTAGCCATTATTTTTAACTTGGGATTTTTAACAACATTGGGAATTTTGTTAACACCCAAGTTTGGCAACCTAAAAAGATGCATGAAATCCATACAAATACACCAACGTCGATCTCATAGATAAATCTTGGCCTAAAACTTACCAATGTTGAAGAAAATAAATGTAAAATGTGGATCGTGTTTAATAAGCAAATAGTGAATAGGACATTAAAGTTTGTGTGGGATATCATGTAAATATCTATATTCTAAACACAAAAATGAAATATTACTATAGAAAATATAAGAAAACAATCAATTTAATTTCATCAAGTGAATAACCATTGTACTCGAAATATTTTATTAATTTTGTTTTGAAATATCGGAATACCAGTGAGACGTAAAACAATTTAAAAACTAACATTTCAAACAATCTTACATTTTAATGTCTTTATCTGACATTCAAACAAGACTACATATTCGAACTAAGTGAATTTCACAACTTTAGGTTTTTTATTGTTATCAACATATTATCTAAATTCAGAATTCCGTTTAAACTAAGTTTATATAACAATTTTTTAGAGTCTTCTTTTCTACTAGATGGCCAAGCGAGTGAATCAATGGCATTTGTAGTATGTAACGTCAAATTACACATGTTACGATTTGGATTAACTTATGATATCAACTTTTGTGTGTTGATTACCTTGGTGGCTTCCAAGTTAGGGTTATAAGTAAATCAGATCTATTTACCTTTCAAATGTCCCAGAACAAATGTTGTTATACGGATAACTGATGACATTGACATCCAATATTTTATAAATATTGATACTAGTATGCTTATAAATATGGTGACATTGTATGTTTTTAATCCCACCGTCAAAAGTTTAATCATGTAGTTACATATCGATCTCCTACTTTGATGGGAAACTGATTTCTTGGGGAACCAGTCGGGTCCCGAAAGAAACTAAGTATCTTACTTATTCCTAATTACAATGACTTTGAACATAAAGCACGAAACACAATCCCTCCACGTGTCATGCAATATTTTGCTTCATGCATGACCACCAATAGCTAAGTCTCAAGTCCCGATACATCTTTGTAGCTACATGGTGAATCGATAACCTGGACTTATGAGCCTCCTCCAATACTATATTCTGGACCCCGCCAGAAAATGGCACTCATACCCGACCGTATCAGGTCAAAAGTCTGCAAATTTCGGTAGAAAACCTGTCAATCTCACCCTTGATCCGCACATGCTTCCAGTTTTCCTTCTTGACTCCCTCGGCCTGAGCCTCCCTGGTCAAATCTAAAAGCGGGGAGTTGATGGTCATCATCAAATGGTGCCATTGAGTATGAGTATTAGCCACCTTGCGACTCAAAGTGTCGGTGACCACATTGGCATTCCCTGGATGATAGAGAATCTCACAATCATAATCCTTGACCACGTCAAGCCATATGCGTCGCCTCATGTTCAGGTTCGACTCATCCATAAGATATCTCAAACTCTTGTGATCCATGTAGATGGTACATCGAACCCCATAGAGATAATGTTGCCAAATCTTGAGGGCAAACACCACTGCCCCAACTTCAAATCGTGAGTCGGATACCTAACCTCATGAGGCTTCAACTGCTTGGATGCATAAGCAATGACTCTACCTCTCTACATGAGAACCACCCCTAAACCTATGATCGACGCATCACAAAATACTACAAAATCCTCAACACCCTCATGGGGAGTCAACATTGGGGCCTCACATAACTTCATCCTCAGAATCTCAAATGCAACATGCTGCTCAGGCCCTAACGGAAATCCACACCCTTCTTCGTCAGGTGGGTCAAAGAAACAACAATCTTAGAGAAATCCATAATAAATTTTCGATAATAACCAGCCAACCCCAAAAAATCATAATCTCAGACAGGGACTTTGGGACCATCCACTGCATCATTGCCTCGATCTTGGCCGGATCGACCAGAACATCGTTCTTATTGACGAGGTGTCCCAAAAACTGAACCTCTCATAACCAGAACTCACACTTGGAGAACTTGGCATAAAGCCTCTTCTGTCTCAGCACCCCAAGTGACTCTCTAAGATTTTCCTCATGATGCTCCCTAGTCTTGGAGTAGACCATAATATCATCAATGAAAACAACAACCAACCGATCGAGCATCGGTCTACACACCAGGTTCAGCAAATCAATGAATGTTGTTGGTGCATTGGTGATCCCAAACCGCATCACCACGAACTCATAATGACTATAACGAGTCCGGAATGTCCCGGACTCTCATATGGTGGTATCTCGATCTCAAATCAATCTTGGAAAACCAAGATGCATCATGCAACTGATTGAAGAGATCATCAATCCTGGGGAGTGGGTAATGATTCTTCACTGTCAACTTGTTCAACTCCCGATAATCTATGCACATGCGATGAGACTCATCCTCCTTCTTCACAAACAAGACCGGTGCTCCCCAATGTGAACTGTTTGGTCTAATAAACTGCTTGCCAAACAGCTCCTGAAGCTGAGAGGACAACTCTTGCATCTCTGGTGGTGTGAGGCAATATGACACCTTAACAATCGGGGCCACACCGGGGATCAAATCGATCCTGAATTCCACCTGCCTCACGGGAGGCACACCGGGTAAATCCTCCGGAAATACATCTGGAAACTCTCTAACCACTGGTACATCTGAAACTAAAGGTTTCCCTTCATCCCGAATGTTGACCACATAAGAAAGATAACCCAAACATTCATGCTGAAGATACTGTCGAGGCCGCTGAACAAAACGTCAAACCAACCTTGGTACCCTTGCCATAAATAACTAGTTCTCCCCCACTTGGGGTTCGAACTACCACCCGTTTTCTCTCACAGCCGATCATGACTCCAAATATGCTTAACTAGTCCATCCCTACAATCACACGCACATCCCGCATATGGATGGGAATCAAATCAATTGAATAAAACACCCCGAATATCTCCAAGGTATAATCCTGAAAAATGCTTGATATAGAAACCCCGTGTTCGTTGGTGATGGAGACTCGAAACGGACATTCCAACCACCTAAGAGTCATATCAAAACCCCTACCGAAGGACTGAGACACAAAAGACTGACTCGTACCCGAGTCAAAAAGCACAAGAGCAAGAAAGGCATTCACTAAGAAGTTACCTAGCAGAAATACAATCATAAGCATACAAGAAAATAACTTGACAGAATAATAAATGAGAACATACCAATAACGACATTAGGTGTTGCCTTGGCATTCTCTAATGTGATCTTAAAAGCATGATCCCCAGCCTTCGGGGCCTCAGCTCTCCCTTGGCATCCATCCATGATTCAAAGAGTCGATGGGGTTGGTGCATGCATGGGACTAGCAGCAAGCAATGGATATTGGGCCACCTGATCGCATTGATAACAAATCCTGGTACTCGATAGCAGAGCCTGCTAATGAAAATCCCTAGCGAAATTCCCCTTTGTGCCACATTTGTGGCACCAAACAGTTCATCGACATGCGCCCTCATTCGCCTTCCTGTGTTTGCCATAGGTGCGGCCCCTCTAGCCTCCAGATCGTGATCCAACGGGCTATAACCGCTTCACTGTCGGTTGTGACTGGGCTGGGGTCTGCTTTTTCTCTCTCGGCTGGGTCTCAATCTCAATATCTCTCTTCCGAGTGAAAGATTGCAATTCAAAAAGAGAACTATACCGTTAGGTCAAAACAAACTTGTGAATCTTAGTCTTGAGCATGCTCAAGTAACAAGACATCTGGACCATCTTCGAAGTTGCATACTCGGGGTAAAAAAGGGCTCTCTCATTAAACATCTTGGTGATCTCCGTCACCGACTATGTCGTCTGCTTCAGCGATAGATACTACTGGGCTAACCTTTCCCTCTCCACCAGCCGCACATACTCAGTATGGAACATCTATAAAAACTGCTCCCAAGTCAGTGTGGCTTTCTCCACAAGAGAATAAGTACCGGTCACCAGCTTCCACCGGTTCTTCGCCCCCAAACGAAGAAGGTTCATGGCGCACCTGACCTTTTGGTCATCCGGACACGAAAAAGTGAAGAAACAACCCTCCACATCAGATAATCACCTCATAACAACAATCGGGTCCTTGACCCCGTCAAACTCCAAGGGATTCGTGTTGTTGAAGTCCTGATACTGAAATGACCCCCTCCCCTAGAGTCCCGCAACAACAACAATTATGGTGGTTACGGCAGCAGCAACCTCAGAGACAGTAGTATAGCGCTTGTCAGACATCTCAATCATGGTGGTCTTAAGAGACTCAAAAACCTCCGGGATCACCTCCCTAACAGAAATGATTACCTAATTAGTGATCATCTCACAAATCTCATCATCGGACAAACGTGGCCTCTCCGGGTTGCCAGCTCCTAATCTAGAACCTCTAATGATTGGCATACTAAAAACAAACCAGAATACATCATAAAAGCTACAATTCATACTATGACATCATTATGAAATCACTAATCCATGGGGTTCGTGACTTCTTTGATACGCGTACGGGTCTTGTGCTTTCAGTAGTAAGGGCACATACCACTTTCCACACTTACCCCTATTTGTATCGAAAGATCATCACGGACCATCCGGTTACAAAGCCCAAAACTAGGATACAAATACGTCATATACATACTCTCTCAAGAGTGGATAATCCTTCCTTACGCTAAACTACTACAATCCATACTCACTCATGGAACTTCCATTAACCCTGCAGCCACTTGTGCATGTTAATCATACATAACACTGGATTCTATAGACAGTCGAATACTTTATCCTACCTTAAGCCCACAACCAGACAAGGAACAAGAAATAAGGCTAAATCAAACATTCTCAGGCTATAAAATCTTAGTTATGTACAACTATGATGCACATACTAAGCAACCACAGTAATAATGTCATGTCCATCTAGCATAATAAGAATTCCCCTAGGCTATTAGGCATCATAAATCAAACAATTCTATCATGGAATTCCTGAAGATCCCTAGCCTACAAACTAGCATGCACTTCTAACATATCATCAATTCACATAACAAGTGTGGGTATCTTGGGGAATCACGTTCCTTGGCTCCGGCTGATGTACACATCGCATCCTTTCTGTCGGTTCTCTTGTGGATAAATCTTGAAAAACATTTTGCAGATCCTTAGTTTGAGTCTGGAATCACACAAGTGTTCATCAAATTCTCTGAAACCAAGGATCTGATACCAACTTGTAACATCTCAAATATCATGACAAAATTTTCATTTTTAAAACCATCTCAAAATCCATAATTCACACAAAACATAGTTTCCAAACCATAAGTATAAATCATAATATCCCAAAATCATAAGTCAAATAAATATCCAGGATGATGTGCATAATCATGCCTTCTCCTTGCCCCTGTCCTCTGATGTACCTGAAACCATAAAATCAAACTGAAAGCCAAAGCTTAATGAGTACCCCCAAAGTACCACACATAACAACATAATATAATACACACAAGCAGGCCTGCAACACTAGGATGGACCGCCACCGAGCCTTCAACTACTAGCTGGACCGCTCCCGAGCCTACAACATAGGCTGGACCGCTCTCTTAGACCTACAATATCAAGTGGGCCGCCTAGGTATCTTGGCCTTCGGCACAAAGTAGGACCGCCTCAACCCCACAACACAATAACATGTCGACATATACAACTATAACTAATAGCCAAAAATTATAGGTAATCATATTGATCTACCAGTCTAACATATAACCAACATAACATCATCCTATATACCAGGATACATAACCGAGTGGGCCGACATTGGTTCCTTCGACTTACGAGTATGGTGAGTAAAACTCACATCATAGTCTGAAAGATAGCTGAACTGATCACTGCTCAAAACACTGTTTCTATAGGTCACCTATATAATAAACATGGAACCATTCTCAATATACTATTCAAATTACCCCAAATAACCTAAAGTCACACTGGTAAAAATCAATGGTCAACGGTTAAAAGTCAAAGGTCAACATGCAGAGCGAGTACACCCTGCATACCAGCTCTACGCCATGCATAGAGCATCGTTTAGCTTTTACCGGACAACATAGAGCTACGCCCTACGTACTCACGCTAAAGCAAGCATTCCATTAAGTGCTTAATACAAAAAGGCATCACAGACAACTCTCAGATTTGGCCTAAATAAGTGTCCTAAGTGATAAAGTTCCAAACTTTATGCACTTGCTTGGCTTATCAAGTCTCAAGAACAAGCCCTAATCTCATAAAAACTTCTAAGGATCTCAAACTCATGCATGCATGGTTGGATATGGCCAAGACACTGTTTTTATGACTTAATAACCTTAAATATGTAACGCCCCAAATTTCAACCCAAATTTTTCAATTAAAAATTGAAGTGTTTATTCAAATCACAACTACAAAATTCTTAGATAGGACCATTTAATCATTAAAAATTATCATAGTATCGTCAAATGTTATCATGTGCACAAATATCCCATTGATGCGATGCAATCGAGCCATGCCCCTCCTTTAATATAAAAAAAACTTGAAAACATTTAAACCACAAATCATAAGCACAAAGCTTAGTAAGTTCCCCAAAATACCTCACACAACACAACACAAATAAACAACTATGTGTTATCAGCAAAGCTGGAGACAACCCGAAGTCTTAGTGGGCAAACAGCACGCCTTGTGGGTTATTAGTAACTCTGGAGACCACTCGAAGTCTCAGCACACACAATATCATGTACCACAGTAACAACAATAAGACCCAGTTGGTCAGCATATATATACCACCACACATACAAGCATACAAGAGTCACAAGGACAACAAGCATCTTACATACACAGTTTAATGGGTCGACATTAATGCCTTCGAACCACGAGCATAGTGAGATGACTCAACTGAATCAAAGAACACTAACACACTACAATATGATCCATTTTTCAGCACTGCTTGCACCCACAAATCCACTAACACCAGAACCATATAAAATCTTAATTAATAGCCCAAAATCCTCATGTTTTACCCAAGGTCAAACTTGGTCAAAAAGTCAACGAAAGTCAAACTTCAAGATGAGTACGCACAACGTACTCAGCTCGTACGCATGACATACTCACCATCCAGAAATGGGACTCCACAAGAGTACGTACAGTGTACTCAAAGGTACACACAACGTATTTGGTTAGATGACACTTTTCCATTAAGTGATTATTCTCTTAAATCCTTTCATCCAACACTCCGATCTAGACCCATAACATCATTCTACGTCATAAAGTTCCCACCTTTTTGACTTTCCATGCCTAGAAAAGCTCCAAAAGCCAAAAACTAACTTATTAATCCATTAAGATATCATAACTCTTGCATGGAAGGGATAGAAGGACCAAGATCACATTTCTATGGTTCCTTATAGCTCCATAATGGATAAAGTTTCTAACTTTATCCAATAGAATGGTCCAAACCACCAAGATCTAGTATTTAAGTCTCAAAGGGACCAAAAGTGCATATTTTTCAACACAATGTAGTAAGTCCAAGCCTCTAACCATTAGATCTGAACCAATATGATGTTTAGATGGATAAAGTTTCCAACTTTATCCATTACAAGGTCACAAACTTTCAAGATCTAAAATTTATGCACTAAAGTGACCAAAAGCTCATAACACCCAAAACTAGCTAGATCTAACAGATACATCATCAAGATTCAAGCTTTATACCTCCAGAAGAAAGATCAAGGTGAACAAGGTCCAAATCTACAAGCTTCAATGCAACCAACACTTCTCCAATGAATTCCTTCTTCTCAAGGATGCACCAAGCACACCCCAAAGCAATCAAAAACACCTTTTTTAGTTCACAAGGCTCAAACTAAGGTTAGGGCTACATGGGAGGACATTGGAGAGGTGGAGGTTGAGAATGGAAAGGCTTTGGGGAAATTAAGGAGTTTAAATACAACTCAAAACCCTCAAATTAGGGTTTGGGGTCTGATCGCATACGTCCAATGTACCAGGTTGATCCCCTATGATCCTCCTTGTCTGGTACGCCCAACGTATGCGGCTTAACCCAAAACCATCCTAACTTCAAACGGCCGTAACTTGTTCGTTCTAACTCCAATTTCGACGATCTTTATATGCACGGAAAGGTATTGAAAAGCCCCACAATATTATATAGATATCTTGGAATAAAAACTTCTTTAACAAAAATTCATTTTTCATGCAAGACCCCAACCCATGATTTTCCCTTTTTTCCCTTCGGCCCAAAACACAATTGAAAGGTTAAGATCTTGCAACCATCATTACCTCCTTCTACAAGGACTAAACTTCGCCTCCTTAAGGCCCAAAGCCTTTACAAAAACAACTTTTGGCCTACGACCTTGAATCACAAAATGATCCCGAACAGGGTGTTACAAAATACTTTTGGTAATGCACTCCACAATGTCTAGGGTCGTTCATACTCAAATGAGCCAAAATAATGGGACAAAATGGCATATCTTCAACATCTAAACTAGATCTAACAATAGAAGCATGAAGGTACAAACTTTATACATTCTGGAGATGAACTTCTAGATCCAAGGTCGGTTCAAGCTTCCAAGAAACTTCACCACCTTCTTCTTCCTTCAAAAGCACCCAAAGAACACTCTTTAATCTCACAAAGCACCAAAATGGGGTTAGGGTTTCAAGGGAGACGTTTGGGGAAATAGAGGTTGAGAATTGAAGGGTTTCAAGAAGGTTAAGGTCCTTAAATAGAGCTCAAAACCCCGAAATTAGGGTTTGGACTCTGGCCACGTACACCTTATGTACTAAAGATCTACGTCTTGCGTAGATCATTAAAGGTCTGTCCCCAAGTATCCATCTACGCAGCGCATAGAAGGCTATCTACGCCCTGCGTAGATCAAAATCCAACACTTAAATTTAACAATTAAGGAAAAGGATTTACCTACAAGGATCGTGTGTTACACTAAGAACAATTATGTTCATGCACCATGACTTGTTTGATACTAAACACTAAACATTGGTGCCTAAATCTACCTCCCAAGTTCCAAGTAGGTGCACCAATGTATAGGACTAGGAAAAAAAATGAAAAAAAAATCACCATTGATATGATGACCAATTTAAATCTTTCCCAGGTAAGCGATGGTGTTTTAGATCACTTACACTTTGATTATAATTTCATTGTGTAAACAAAATGAAAGAAAATCAAATTGAGTTTTGAAATTGCTTATGTTCAATTTTAAAAACTTTTTTATGGAACGTGACTGAAACGATATAAGTTTATGCTTAAACATGTTGAAACACCTAGCTAGATCTTTCATTGCAAAAAATTTGATATGTTTTCGTAAGGAATTTAAATAAGTAAGGAAAAAATGTACGAAATCCGAAAATAAAGAACAATTTTGAAACATATATCCCAGACTTACAAAATCACTATAACCGGCATCCCCATGAACTATAAGAAACATACAAATATATCTAACATTTTATTGTATAAAAATGTAACAATGTAGTTTTCAAAGTCTAAAATGCTATGTTTAAACATGAATTTTACGGAAAAATGAACAAATAAACTATATCCAAAATAGATTTCAATACAGGGGCATCAACTGATGTCATTTTATTGATAATCGATGATAGTCAAAAATCTTGGAGATTGGTTACAATAGAGTTCTTATTATAAGTGTTTGATGCAAACGAGAGAAATTTACTCATTCTATATCCCCGAAATCTAAAATGAATACATATCGGAAATAATGGTCATATCACGAAGTCATAAAATATAAATGCCTAAGTTTTTAATTATAATATGGTCAATTGCTTAAACATGTATTATATCACTAAATGATCAAGTTTTACTAATATAACAAGATAATATTGAACAAGATTGGACCGAAGCTGAATGTTTTTCAATCTCCATAGTTTGAAGTTATTAACTACTTAAAGAGTCAAAGCTCAAACGAATTCAACGGTTTAAATATCATCAATTTTGTTTTTTCTTTTAATTTTTTTATGTATATACAAAGAAAATCATGAGAATAACATCATAATTAATTATTTTGGCTTTCCTTCCCTTACCTGAAAAGGTCCCTTTTTCTTGTGTGTATGTGTTCATTGATCACCAAGAGACCAAGGAAGAAATGAAGCTTTGCTTTATTGATTATAGCTTAGCACTTTTTCATGTTGCTCGTAGAACCACAGATAAAGGTGGTCGATTTAATTAGATCATATTTTCTACACCAAAGGATCTCCATACAACAAAAAGGTAAATTTGTTTAACCCCATTATGCTTGTGTTTTTGGTTGATCATGTTTGCTTTAACCAAATCTTCTTTGTGAATTGATTTTAAACTATTGTTTAGTTGTGTGAGGATATATTAGTTGTTTCTGATGCCATTAATTCCTAACATTAACTTTTACGTATAATAACAACATAATTATATTTCTTTATCCATAATAGTAATACACTAATATTTAAAATGTAACCCTCCAAAAATCACAATAAATTTGAAATTTTCAAAGTCAACCATTCATCAACATTGTTTACAAAAATAGTAATTGTTTCAAAAGTGTTATTTCACATCAGAGTTTTACCCAAGACCTAGATACAGAAGTTGTGTACGATCACGCATTTTCCTTCCCACGATCCTCGGAAGTACCTGAAACCATAAACTAAAAATGTAAGTCAAAGCTTAGTGAGTTCCCCCATGTACCACCACACAAACATATAATAAAACAGATAACGGTTCCACAACCTCCTAGTTGGATTAACCGTGGCCCATAACCTTTCAGTTGGAATGCCCTGGCCCACAACCTTTCGGTTAGCTTGCCCGATACATAATAGGTCCACAACCTCCTGATTGGATTACCCCCGTCCCACAACCTTCCTGTTGGAATTCCTTGGCCCTGAACCTTTCGATTGGAATTCCTCAGTCTATTGACTTACAACACAAAGTAGTACAATTTTAATCCCATCGTACCATGTTGACATATACATAACAAATAACATATATCCAGCCACAAATAATCATATAACCAGTTAACAGACTAGCAGACAGATTTATATATTACTACTATATAGCAACATCATATATACAAGATACATAACTAAAGGGGTTAGTATTGGTGCTTGCGACCCACAAGAACAGTGAGGAAACTCACCTCACTGTGTAAATGATAGTTGATAAGGTATCGACTCCAAATCTCAACTCTACCCGTCACCTATCCATCAAAAGTGGCTAATTCTCAAACACAATCCAAAATACCATTAGGTCAAACTTAGTCAAAATTCTGGTCAAAGTCAACAACCCTTAATGTCAGATATCCATCCTCACGTTGTGACCAGACCTTGGTCACTTCGTGATAGTCTATTCAATCTGATTCCAACTCGACTCGACCCAACCTAGCCAACTCAGTCAAGGAAATCACTTGAGCTGACATCACAACGTGATCACCCACTCTCACATCGTGAGCTCCAAGGAACTTAACAAAAAATGTGGGTTATTCAAATCTCACATCGTGAGCTCCAAGGATTTTAACAGAAAACGCAGGTTATTCAAATCTCACGTTGTGAGATCTTATGTATCACGTCGTGAGCACCGTCTGAAGCTAAAAGTCACCATTTTAAGTCCTTATTCCATTAAGTCCTCGAATCCATCTCATCCAGAAGTTAAAGGGACTCCTAAAGTCCATAAAAATGTTTCCTTTATATCCATTCTTGCACCATGCATGATCCAACCCATTCTAGGTCAAAAGTGAAGAAATGTGCTTCAAACTCTCATGCATGCCTCTTGTACCTCACTAACTTCCAGATCTATACAATATGAAGATCAAGGAACTCTTAGAATCCATAAAGTTGCAAACTTTATGGATTTACTTCACTCAAGCATGCTAAACATGAAGAAAAGTGGACAAAATCCTAGATATATCCATGAAATGTAATAAAGTTTAGATCTTTGATACTTACAAAGGTCCAACAGCAAAAAGAGTTGATGATAATGTTGCTAATTTGTCCACTCCACCACTAAGGTGAGGGAGACAAAGGGTGAACAACCCTAGCCCCCCTTCCTTTAAATACCGAAAATTAGGGTTTTTGGTCCTCAAACTGCTCTCACACCGTGAGCATTGGAGTGCTCACGTCGTGAGGCTCAAAATGATGCACATTTCCAAATTACTCCTCACGATGTGACAAGCATTCCTAAAGTCATGATAAGGGCCAAAATTGAAAACTTTTAACTCAATAATAATAATAATGTGCACCTGACGCGAGTGTTACAATTCTCTCTTTCACTTGAATCAGACTTCGTCCTTGAAGTCCGCTACTGTGAACAACTTTGGGTAATGCTCCCATATCTCTGACTCAGGCTCCCATGTCCATTCAGAACCCTTCAGATGCTACCACTGAACTTTTACCAAAGGTATCTCCTTTTTGGGTAAGACCTTCATCTTTCTCTCCACCACCGCTACCGGCCTCTCAATATAATTCAGGCGCTCATCGACCAAAATATAATCCAAAAGGACCACTGCCTCATCGTCCAACATGCACATCCACAACTGTGAAACATGGAAAGTGATGTGGATCTTGATGAGCTCACACGACAAATCCAACCGGTAGGCCACCCTGCCTACCCTAACGATCACATGGAACGGTCCAATATACCGGTGACCCAACTTCCCCCTCTTCCCGAAGCGTATCACACCCCTCCAGGTTGAGTCCTTCAGTAGCACCATATCTCCGACCTAAAACTCCAACTTTAATCGAAATCTGTCAGCCGGTAGGCATAGCTCTTCTGTCGACTTTGAGATGTTTGCAATCTCTGCCTGATCTTCTGGATAAGCTCTATAGTCTGGAGGACTACCTCAATCCTCCCCATGACTCTATGACCCACCTCCCCCCCCAACAAGCTGGGGTACAACATCTTCGATCATACAGAAGTTCAAAAGGTGGTGCACCAATGCTGGAGTGATAGTTGTTGTAGGAAAACTCTGCTAGAGGTAGCTAAGAATCCCAACTCCCACCAAAATCTATGACACAAGCCCACAACATATCCTAAATTGTCTGGATGGTCCGCTCACTATGACCGTTGATATGTGGATGATAGGTAGTGCTGAAATGTAGTCTCGTACCTAGTTCCTCGTGGAATTTTTGCCAGAATCGGGAAGTGAACCGAACATCTCGGTCTGATACAATGGAAACCGGAACCCCAAGAACTGGACATCTTGTAACTAAAACTCATACTTCGATACAGCCATGCTCACCTCAACACTCCCAAAAGCTCTCAAAGGTGCTCCTCATGTTGTTATCTAGTCTTAGAATACACCAAAATATCATCAATAAAAACAACTGATCGATCGAGCATCGACCTGCGTACCCAATTCATCAAGTCCATAAACACCGCAGGTGCATTGGTGAGCCTAAATGTCATCACCATGAACTTGTAATGCCCATAACTAGTATGAAATAATGTATTCTCCACGTCCTCATCTCTAACCCTCACCTGATAATACCCTGAACTCATATTGATCTTGGAGAAACAAGATGCACCCTGTAACTGATCAAACATGTCTTCAATCCGCGGAAGGGAATATCGGTTATTCACCGTTAACTTGTTCAAATCCTTGTAATCAATACACATCTGTTGTGAACCATCCTTCTTCTTGACGAACAATATTGGTGATCCCTACGATGAACTACTCGGTCTGATGAACTAGTTGCCTAACAGCTCCTGAAGTTGAGAGGACAACCCATGCATCTCCGACGGTTCCAATCGGTACGGTGCTTTGGCAATCAGATCCATACCTGGAACTAATTAAATCTTGAAATCAACCTGCCTCTCGGGAGGCACACCGGGTAACTCCTCCGGATACACATCAACGAACTCCCTAACAACTGGCATATTTGAAACCGATGCCTCCTTCTCAACCCACGTATCAACCACATAGGCAAGATAGTCCAAACAACTGTGCTGAATATACTACCGAGCCCTGGAAACAAAGAAAAAGCTTACCTGATCCTGGTACCCTCATCATAGCTAACCAGTTCACCCCCACTTGGGGTTCAAACCACCACCCGCTGACCCTCGCGGTTTGTCATAACACCAAAACTGCTCAACCAGTCTATCCCCACTATTTCACACACATCCCACATGGGAATAGGAATCAAATCAATCGGGTAAGGTACCCCAAAGGTTTCCAAGACACAACCCTAACCCATTACAATATATATATATATATATATATATATGTGTGTGTGTGTGTGTGTGTGTGTGTTAACATAATAATTCCAACAAACTACTACACGAATGGTTGTCCGTTCAAAATCAAACCAAGGATCAAAATTTCATACATGCGATTTCTTGTGCTTCAAACTTGACCTCTTGTACGCCGGTGGACATCTGGGCTTGCACTCCGTCCGCTACCCATGTAGGACAGTCAGGTTTGAGATGACCCGACTGGTAACAGTGGAAACACATCTGATCCTTCTTGCAGTTGCGAAAAACATGACGTCTCTCTCCGCACTTATAACATTTGAACTTGTGACAAGCAAAACTGTAGGTTCCCCCACACTTCCCGCAAATATCATAACTCTCTTGACTTCTAGTACCCAAGTTAGCAGCCTCAGCCTCTTCGTCCCTTGTTGAATGAACCCTCCTTCTCTTTCTGAGTCGAGTCCTAATATCAAGATCTTCCCCAGTAATCATCTCAATAGCATCTCTCACAGTTTACAGAGTTGCATTACACTCCTCAAACTTGGAAATTAACATGCCAGGGATCCAATCCACGATACCAAACAATTCTTCTTGCAAAATCTGTAAAACCTCCATGGTAATCATCTAACGTATCTTATCAACAGTCAACCCCGACCTATCTTGGCCATCAGCTTCAGATCCTGAACCAGATCCACTAGCGAACTCCATACTGGAAACGAACCAAAATGCATCAAAAATGTCACAGTTGTAACAGCCCGGAATTTCAGGTATTTTTATAATATTGTTTTTGGGGTGTTTTAGGAGGGGACTCGGTGAGTTGGAGCCAGACTCGCCGAGTAGGACCACAGATTGGGTCGCGGGTTCGCGACTGGACTCGACGAGTCCATTATGGACTCGGCGAGTCTACGCTGTTCAGCGGAAACCCTAGCCGTTTGGTTTTGGAACGTATATAATGCACTTATAGGCCGTCATTGTTCGTCTTTAGTCGACTGAGAAGAACCCTAAACGGCTGTGGGCATCTAGAGCAAGATTGAAGGATATTAGGGCCTTGAAGAAATTGTTGTGCAAGGAGGAGAAGAGTTTTGGCTAAAGGAACAGCAAGGGATTCGAGTTCTGCGGTTTGGGGACACAGAGAGTGCGTTATTCAGGTAATATTTCGGATCTTTTCTGTTATGTTGATGTGTGCATGGATTTAGGGTTATGGAACCCATTTGGGGATTAGATGGATTAGTACCTTGTTACCCAAACAACTATAACCCTGTATTAGGACCTTTAGAGGTCCAGAAGGTCCCATGCTTGTGTATTTCGGGACAATACGTATCTCAGGAAGCAGTTTGATCGACTGCATGGCAGGGACTCACCCAGTCCGACGAACAGACTCGGCGAGTAGCTTGGAGATTGAATGGAACTCGTCGAGCTGTTCTTCAGACTCGGCGAGTGGAGTCGGGGTGGCCCCGCGATTCTTCCACGAGGATCTCGTCGAGCCAAGAGGGATACTCGACGAGTAGAAAGGGAACATCAGGGAAAGTTGGGGAGGACGTCTAGACTCGCCGAGTCGCCTTTGCACTCGCCGAGTCCGGTCAAGTTGACCGTTGACCGTTGACCAGAGTTGACCTGCATGTAATTTCTTAGGGTCAGTTGTCTTGAAAGATAAAAGTATTAATAAGGGATATATGATATTATAGGGAGTATGTAGCTCGGCGGATCGAGTGCGAGTGATTTCAGGAGTCGCTAGCTTTCATTACCCGCGAGGTGAGTCTTCTCACTATACTGTACCCGGAAGGGTTTGACTGTGTGACCGGAAGGTCAGATATGATGTGTGATATGTATGCTATATGTGGTAAGTTATTTGTTATATGTGCTATGCATGTTATGCGGGCCGGAAGGCAATATGTTATGGGCCGGAAGGCGATTATGTTATGGGCCGAAAGGAGTTGTGTTGAGGACCGGAAGGTCAGGACCTGGAAAGGCGTATGTGCGTAAGTTGTATATTGGGGAACTCACTAAGCATTTATGCTTACAGTTGTCATGTATGTGTTTCAGGTACTAGCGAGGACCGCGGGAAGGCGCCGGCATGATGTGTACACACTGTTGATGTTTTGAGATCTTGGGGATTTTATGATTGTATTGTGATATGAAATTTGGAATAATTATATTTGGTTGAAATAGTTCACTTTATTTTAAATGAAAATTTTGTTTGAAAATTTGCGTTGTTACAATTGGTATCAGAGCCTTGGTTTGAGGGATTCGGGTGCACCTTCGGGGGTAACTGCACTCAAACCGAGGATTTGAGGGAACTTTTTAAATAAAGGCATAAACTTTTGTAAATGGTTTTGTGATAAGCAAGAAAGAAGCAGTGTGTACGATCAGTCAGCGCCCGAACGGTAAAGATCCCTAAAATACCTTACAATATTATATGATATGAATTGATATGCATGCTAGAAGACTAGGTATTCATGATAGGACTAGAGTGGCCTGATTTGTGATGCCTTAGTCTAGGAAAGTTTGCCGATATGAGATGCTTTGCTAGTGTGCGAGTAGATAGTGCATGACAGAAGTAGAGTACCCACTATCCGGGGTTTGGGGATGAAGATTTGGGATGAATGCTGATGCGGTGTGGTCGGTAGTATTGGGCCCGTACTACCGAAGACACCGGGTCAGTGGGAGACCCAAGTAAGAATCCCTGGATATCGGAGACTGAGTAGGGTTGTGTTATCGAATACGACTATACTCGATGGAGTCTCTGATAGTTTTATGTTGTATTTCAGAGACATCATGGTTAGACCACGCCACGGAGTGAGTTCGAGCGGTGTGAGTGACGAGGAGATTCGTCAGATGATTCACGAGGAGGTAGCTGCGGCGATCCGGGCTGAGATCCCGGAGATGTTTGGGTCTATTAAGACCACCCTGATGGAGACGTTTGAGGAGCGGTACACCGCATTGACTGAAGCTGCAGCCGCTGCAGCTACCGCAGCTGTGGCCGCTGCCAGGCCACAGGGGGGTGACTCGTTGCTGTTCCGGGAGTTCAGCAACACGAAGCCACCTGAGTTCGATGGGACGCAGGATCCGATTGCTGCGATGAGGTGGATCGTGGATATAGAGGGGTGCTTCTACACTTGTTCATGCCCGGAGCACCTGA
This sequence comes from Lactuca serriola, assembly GCF_051521515.1. NCBI lineage: Eukaryota > Viridiplantae > Streptophyta > Magnoliopsida > Asterales > Asteraceae > Lactuca > Lactuca serriola. The sequence goes on from NC_136410.1 coordinate 38,224,277, forward strand.
GGGTACAGTTCGCTTTGAACCAGCTCCGTCTGGGAGCGAAGGACTGGTGGAAGTTTGTGACGGCGAACTTCACTTTGGCAGAGATTACAGCAGTGACATGGGAAGGGTTTACTGCCATGTTCAGGGATGAGTACGTTCCCCCGGTGGAGAGGGAACGATTGGTTCAGGAGTTCTTAACCCTCAAGCAGGGTACTGATTCGGTTGCGGCAATCACGCGGAAGTTTCATGAGAGGGCGATGTTCTGCCCCGAGCTGGTGTCCACAGAGCAGGCTCGGATGAGCCGGTACTTGGGAGTTTTGAGGAGGGATATCAGGGAGTTTGTGTCGAACTCCACCTATCATACTTTTACTGAGCTTCAGGCGAATGCCAGGAAGCGTGAGATCGAGTTGGAGACCCAGGCCAGGGAGGAGGCCGAGTCTCAGCAGGTGGACCGGCGGCCGGCTCAGTCTCAGCCGGCAGCCAAGCGGACCAAGTCCGCCGATTCGAGGACGGGAGGTCCGAAGGGCCGCACTTGCGGAAAGTGCGGCAAGGGTCACGATGGGGCGTGTCGAGCTGGTGCTTGCTACAAGTGCGGCAAGGAGGGGCACATTGCTAGGGAGTGTCCCAAGGGGTTTATGGTTTGCTTTCATTGCAACCAGATCGGCCACCGGAAGGCCGAGTGCCCTCAGCTTCGTCAGGGATCTGCACCTACTGCCATGACTACTGAGACTCGACCGGTGAAGGTCGAGGCCCCGAGGGCTCGTGGGAGAGCCTTTCAGCTGACTGCGGAGGAGGTCCGCGCTGTGCCCGATGTGGTGGCAGGTATGCTGTAATTCATGTATTTATTTTAATGTCGAGATGTTATGCTTATGTTATTATATGCGTAGGTACTTTCCTTGTGAACTCTGTGCCTGCTTTAGTGTTATTTGACTCGGGTGCGAGTAGGTCCTTTGTATCTTTAGCCTTTAGGCAGCATATCAGCGTTAGTCGCGAGTCGTTGAGTCGACCTCTGAGAGTTTCTATAGCTGACGAGAGAGTGATTTGTGCCACGGAGGTTCTCCGGGGATGCGTGTTAGAGATTTTCGGGGTCGAATTCCCGATTGACCTGATTCCTATTGCGATGGGTGATGTCTGTGTCATCGTGGGAATGGACTGGTTGAGCCGATTCGGCGCTGTCATCGACTGTGAGCGTCAGCTGGTGACTATACGAGACCATAGTGGGGGAGTCCTTTCGGTGTACGACGAGGGTACCCGTTCGGGATCAGCTTTTTGTTCGGCCGCTAGGGCGAGGCAGTGTCTATAGCAGGGCTGTAAGGGTTTTGTGGCGTATGTGATGGATACGCGGGAGGTTTCCGAGAGACCGAAGTCAATTGAGGAGGTCCCTGTGGTGCGTGAGTTTCCAGATGTTTTCCCCGAGGAGCTGCCGGGAGTACCTCCTGTGAGGCAAGTAGAGTTTGGTATCGATCTGGTTCCGGGGGCCGCGCCTATTGCTAAGGTGCCTTATCGTCTTGCACCTCCAGAGATGCAAGAGTTGTCCTCGCAGCTCCAGGAGTTGCTGGGGAAGGGATTCATTCGGCCGAGCAGCTCGCCGTGGGGAGCACCTATTCTGTTCGTCAAGAAGAAGGATGGTTCACACCGGATGTGCATTGATTACCGGGAGTTGAACAAGTTGACGGTCAAGAACCGTTACCCGTTACCGAGGATCGATGACTTATTCGATCAGTTGCAGGGAGCATCTTGGTTTTCCAAGATCGATCTGACGTCAGGGTACCATCAGGTGAGAGTGCGGGACGAGGATGTCCAGAAGACAGCGTTTAGAACGCGATATGGGCATTATGAGTTTGTGGTGATGCCTTTCGGGCTCACCAATGCCCCGGCTGTGTTCATGGATCTCATGAACAGGGTATGTAGGCCGATGATGGATCGGTCAGTGATTGTATTTATCGACGACATTCTGGTGTATTCGAGATCTAGAGAGCAGCATGAGGAGCACTTGAGGGAGGTCCTTGAGGTATTGAGGTCAGAGAAGCTTTATGAAAAGTTCTCCAAATGTGACTTCTGGTTGCGGGAGGTCCAATTTCTAGGACATGTTGTTAATCAGAAAGGGATATTGGTCGATCCGGCCAAGGTTGAGGCGGTGATGAGTTGGGAGGTGCCGAAGTCACCCTCTGAGATCAGGAGCTTCCTTGGGTTGGCAGGGTATTATTGGAGATTCATTAAGGATTCTCCAAGATCGCAGTGCCGCTCACCAGATTGACCCGGAAGGGTGTTGCATTCTCATGGGGGCCCGAGCAGCAGACCTCCTTTGAGACACTTCGCCAGAGGTTGTGCGAAGCCCCGGTGTTAGCCCTCCCGGAAGGGATGGAAGATTTTGTAGTATATTGCGACGCATCGATTTCGGGACTGGGTGCAGTGTTGATGCAAAGGGGTCATGTGATAGTGTATGCGTCGAGGCAGCTGAAGCCTCATGAGGCGAGATATCCCACGCATGATTTAGAGTTAGGGGCAGTAGTGTTCGCTCTTAAGATTTGGCGTCACTACTTGTATGGGGTTCGATGTACGATATACACGGACCATAAGAGTTTGAAGTATTTGATGGATCAGCCCAACCTAAATATGCGTCAGAGGAGGTGGTTGGATGTGGTCAAGGATTATGATTGTGAGATCCTGTACCACCCAGGCAAGGCTAATGTGGTAGCCGATGCATTGAGCCGTAGGGCGGAGAGCACTCCATTGCGAGATGTATGCTTGAGACTGACTGTGATAACTCCAGTATTGGATGCTATTCGTGGGGCATAGGCCGAGGCTGTGCTACCAGAGATGCAGAAGAAAGAGCGGGTTGTGGGGCTAATTTCAGAGTTCGTTAAGGATGGACGAGGACTTATGACGTTTCAGGGTCGGATTTGGGTACCGTTCGTGGGCGGTACGCGTATTAATTTGATGGAAGAGGCTCATAGATCGAAATTCTCGATCCATACCGGTGCTACGAAGATGTATTTGGATTTGAGGAAAGAGTATTGGTGGCCCTGTTTGAAGAGGGACGTGGCATGGTTCGTTGAGAGGTGCTTGACCTGCCATAGGGTTAAGGCCGAGCACCAGAGACCGCATGGCAAGTTACAGCCATTGGAGATCCCCGAGTGGAAGTGGGAACAGATCACTATGGATTTCATCACCAAATTGCCGAGGACTGCTAGGGGAGTTGACGCAATTTGGGTGATTGTGGATAGGTTGACGAAGAGTGCACACTTCCTTGCCATCAGCGAGAGTATATTACAGCATCTCTAATTCGTGAATTTCTAATGATCGCCGTGTTCCGCATGCTGGATCCTCTACTATTCTATGTTCTTCCCGAAAGCGTGCTAATCCCTATGTTGTGCGGAGCTGAGCATCTTATATTCGCTGGGATCAAGCTTTTCCTCTGCAGGGGCCTTGTGCAGTAAACCCCCTACGGGCGGTCGTCCGTCGTCGTAAAGTAGTCCCCGCGAAGCTTTCGGGAAGAGGGGTAGTCTTGTGTGTAAGCATAGCATTTCTGGTCGAACCCGCCCAACCCAACTAAGAAGAACCGAACCTGACAAACACATCTTTTTCCTTTGGGGAGGGTACTCCGAGTAGTGGGTACCTCGTAGGACCTCGACCCGCCTACTCGGGTCTTGTATGGATATGCAGGAAGGGGTGCTCCTAGGTGTGTGTAGGGGTTGTGTTTGTTCGCGAGAATGGATTCCTCGTCAAGTCAGTTTGGGGGGTGTGGACACACTTGCGCGAATTCGGGTAACGGCTACAAGGGAGAAAGAAAAAGGAAACTGTACCCGACCAGGGATGGACGTAAACTCGTAAGCTACCGAGGGTAGGGATAATCGTCCAGGTCTTATTGTGAAAGAAAAAAGCCGCCCCGCCACAGCAGGCGGGTTGCTTCCTCTGTCGTCGCCGGGGAGCTCTTGGCGAGGAGACCTTAGGATAAGTTGCTAAAACAAACGGGGGGGAGGGGAGGATCGACCCGTTCAGTAGAATTCCGAAGAAAGACTGTTGGCAGCAGGTGGAGACATTTCTTTTGCCCCTTCAAAAAAGAAAAAAAAAAAAGAAATGCGGGCAGGGTGGAGCTCGGCAGAGGGTTCGAGAATAGGGTAGGGTCCAGTTCTTAAGATTCAGATAATAAAAAAGTTCCAAACCTTTATGCATGCACCTCCGTACAAGTGCTGCGTACAAGTTCCGGCCAGGATGATCGGGAAAGATCAAACCAATTTGAACCGCTCACATCACAGTAGTAGTAGCGTAAAGGCCGTAAGCCGGGGGGCGGCCATAACATAAAGCTATTACTTTCACACCTCTCTCTCTTTATCTATAGATATCTAAAAAGAGAGAGAGATCCGCTGCGTGAGCAACCCGACTGTGCGTTACATGTGCTCTACAGGCTGCACTCCTTCTTTCTTCCCCCTTTTTTCTTTTGATTTGGAAGACGGGCGTTGCGTTTGGTTCGAAAGGCATGGTTTTCAGTATGTCTCCAGATAGGCCCCCCACTAGTCCGGCTAGCTAGTGAGTGGTTCTTTCGGGCGGGAAGCAGGCCGGGCCCTACGGGCGGGCATCCCCCGCAACGCAAGCAGCATTGTTCGCCACCACCCGAGAAGCAAAAGATTCTAGAGTCCAGGCTGAAAATACATGCATAGATAGTGGTCTAATGACAAGGCCGACGACGGAAGCTCGGGACGGAGCCGTATGATGCGGAAGTCTCACGTACGGTTCCCCGAGAAGGGAGTGGCTACCTACTGGAGCTTCGACCAATCACCACCGGTCAATTCCGCTTTGGGGCCACCCCTTACTCTACCATTATTATAGGGGTATGGGGTTCGAGACAAAGAAAGATCAAGGCAGCATATCAGCTTTTCCTTTATACTTTACTTGGATCTGTTTTTATGCTATTAGCTATTCTGTTGATTCTTTTCCAAACAGGAACCACCGATTTACAAATTTTATTAACCACAAAATTTAGTGAGCGGCGCCAAATCTTTCTATGGATTGCTTTTTTCGCCTCTTTCGCCGTCAAAGTGCCTATGGTACCAGTTCATATTTGGTTACCCGAAGCTCATGTAGAGGCACCTACGGCAGGATCCGTCATCTTGGCGGGAATTCTTTTAAAATTGGGAACCTACGGCTTTTTAAGATTTTCAATACCCATGTTTCCTGAAGCGACACTTTGTTTCACTCCTTTCATTTATACTTTAAGCGCGATTGCTATAATATATACTTCCTTGACCACTTTAAGACAGATCGATCTTAAGAAGATCATTGCTTACTCCTCAGTAGCTCATATGAATCTGGTGACTATTGGTATGTTTAGTCTGAACATACAGGGAATTGGAGGTAGCATTCTACTGATGTTAAGTCATGGACTGGTTTCTTCAGCCCTTTTTCTATGTGTTGGTGTTCTATATGACCGACATAAGACTCGACTTGTTAGATATTACGGAGGTTTAGTGAGCACCATGCCGAATTTCTCTACCATTTTCTTCTTTTTCACTTTGGCCAATATGAGTTTACCTGGTACTAGCAGCTTTATCGGGGAATTTCTCATCTTAGTAGGAGCTTTCCAAAGAAATAGCTTAGTAGCCACATTAGCAGCGCTTGGGATGATTTTAGGCGCGGCGTATTCCCTTTGGCTATATAATCGTGTGGTTTCTGGGAATTTAAAACCGGATTTCCTCCATAAATTCTCCGATCTAAATGGTAGAGAAGTTTTCATATTTATACCTTTTCTTGTTGGAGTTGTTTGGATGGGTGTTTACCCCAAAGTGTTCCCGGACTGCATGCATACATCCGTAAGTAACTTAGTGCAACATGGAAAATTTCATTGAGAGGAATCAGCAAAGAAAAGAAAAAGGGTCAACATCTTAATGTGTATTTGAGAGATTGTCCTCGGGCTGAAGAGTGCCCACATCTAAATAAAGTATGAAAAAAATGATAAAAATAAGCGAGAACTTCTTTTTCATTTTGGCAAAAAAAAGAAAGCTCAATCTAGGAATTTTTTTTGGGGGGGTGGTCCACCGACAGGGACAACTGCCAGCAATTGAAAGAAAGTTGCGAACAGACAAAATGAGGATGTTTGACACCTCGATTGTCCCGAAGCCCTCTCATGCGAATTAAATCAACTTAGTCAATGTTTTGCCCGGTTTTACTGAAGGCAAAAAGAGCCTTAAATTGTCCGGCACCTTCGCGCGCATATGTACATTCCGTCGTTAAAGTGCTCCTACCTTTCCTTTTCAAGGAGAAGCGGTTGAGAGCAATCGAGAAGAGCTACTCGACTCAAAGACGAGAGGAAGCGAGTGAAAAGGAAGGATAGGGGGAGGAAGATGACTATCTAAAGCCGATAGTCCAGTAGGTCCTTGTAAGGCGAGTGGAAGGAAGTGACTCGACCGATAGGTTGAGGAAGTCGGGCAGGTCTGGAGGTAGTGCCTCCTAAGAGAGATGATAACTGCACCATTCAAGATCAATGCTTGCATCCGGAGATAGATGGGCGAAAGATGGACGAAAGCCCTTGAAAGTGGAACTGATTCTTATCTGGTTGTTCAAAGCCTGCCTACTTTTGATGACATGAGATTCAAGACCCCCTTAAATAAAGTAAAGGCAGCTGATCCCGATTTCCTTGATCCTTCATCTGGCTGGGCTGTCGATAGAGTAAGCTGGATGTGCTAGTCGATCTTGTAACCCACGAAAGCTCAAGAAAGAGAATGTCCTCTCAAGGCCGGTCTTTCAACCGCCTCCTTTAAAAATCACCTGGCATTCCTCTAGTTAATCTGCCGCGGGGTAGGGAGGTCCCTCTCTAGTTCATAACCTTTCTTCCAAAGCCTCCCCCGATTCTACTTTTGGCAGGCCATGGCGCGGATAAAAGCTTATGGGTTTTCTCCTGCTTATTCATTAGGGCGAGTGGATGTCAAGGGAGGGGATCATAGTCTTTCAACTCATCTGGAATATCACGGAGCAGCTTCGTGCCCCTGTTCCGGTCCCCGATGCAGCCCCGTCATCAGTAGCTAAAACCAAGGTCGGCCCTCCCCCATAAGGCCCCGGAAGTTGTATCTTATCGAGTGGACTTATCAGCATCACGCTTCAAAAAAAGTGTCCAACTCTGCGCGTGACTCGCATTGGCAACTTTATCCCACCCTACATCAGCCGGTGTGTGTGAGCTTCGCTCCTTATAGCTATAGCTCTACACCGCCGCCGGCCACTTTCGTTCCTCTACCGTATCCATTGATGGGATTTCTTCTCGACTGGCGTATTACGCACTCGGGCCAATCTACTACACGCTAATAATGGTCTTTTGGATTTAATATCCTACAAAAATGGAAAGTGGTTGGCCGTTCGATCGAGTCCATCCCTTGAAGTCATACCCTCCCAGGATGCATGAGTCTTCCGCCAATTGACAGAAATGCCGATTAAGCAATTCCTCCCATCCCGATAAAGGGAGTCACCCGTGATTCGATAGTTCCATTTTCCGCTGATGCAGGCCGATTGGGATCCCAGCAGTCAAACCACTGTCTTCGTTCCTCACCCTCCTTCCAATCAAATCTCTTCTAAGGTGCCCGGAGGCAGGGGAAACAAAGGAGGGATTGATCGACCAACTTGAACAGATCCATAACCTGGTTCCATCTGTCCTGAATGAGGGAATTAAGGCGGGTATAGTCGAACTGGTTGATTCTAGGGTGATAAGCAGCTGTATCCGTATCAAGCCTACCATCTCTTCTCACGAAAGTCTTTCCACCCCGTCTCCGAATTGAAATATCTGTGGCCCTGCTTCAAAGCCCATCTACACACTCCAGCTGCCTCCTTTTGAGCTAGTCAAGCAGGCGTTGAACACGGACTGAGACTCTCCCGCCCCTTCGACAGCAATTCCTGCACTTGACGTCGGATCTCCTCATTCCCAAATGGGGATAAGCGAGAAGCCGCTTTGCAGGGTAGACTCACTCCTACCTGCAACTAAATCTGCTTCTATATCCTCCTCTTAGGGGGTAATCAAGCCGGAAGAGTGTTGCAGAAAGATCTGCACTTCCCTTTTACAACATAGGAGGGAGGGGGCCTCCTTCCTAAAAAAAAAGCCTTTCCGATTGCCTCAGCCCTTATCTCTTAAAGCTACAGCATCCCACCGATCCTCGGCTCTGCTAGTTGGCTTTGCTATCAAGGCATAACATTCTATGGACTCTTCCACCACGTCCAGAAATGCTATGCCAACACCCTTTCTCCTTAGCCAACCAAAGTCTTCTGATGGCAATAACCGCGTTTGCCGTTAAAAGTCAACCGGTGTTCTCCCTACGCAGGTAACACCCTACTCGTATTACCACGGTCTTCCGAGTAGGATATGTAATACATAGGGACGACCTCACACCAGACGTCCTGCTTTAACTTCCCCAGCCCCAACTGACCCACCATCTCCGTGGACGCTATGTTATCCGAACTCCCAGCATCAATGATCATCTTTGCACTGTCCAATTCGGACATAGATTCGGAATACAGCCTTCCGTCTCCTCCTCCTTTCTGCTGGCGTTGGCTCACGTTGCCACACAATCTAACGACAGCGAAACAGTCTCCTCTCCTAAGCTTCAGAACCCCCGCTATGTTTCCGACTTTCACTTACCTTTAGAGCTTCCCGGGCTCTAGGCTCCACAACGTGCACTCTTCCATCTTCAGCTGGTCTATTCTGCACTCCCCCAGCAGCATTCGTCCGTCTGAACATTGGGGCAGTAACGAGAAAAATGCCCCACTCCTCCACATTCATAACAGTTACCGGATCTCCTCTGCAGCAAGCTCTGCTGGCCTCGCGCTCCAAACTGATGGCGTCTCGACGTTCTCCTTGAAGCCGTCCTGTCGCTCTCCCCCTTTAAGAAGTTTGTAAAAAGGCTCAAGTTTTTTGGCTTCCTATAATAGAAACCCCTCCTAGGTTGTGGCAACTTTCTACTCCTCCTGAGCTGTCTTGTCGTAAAAAAAAGAAAATTGCT